>NW_004444001.1:217879-222921 GCF_000243295.1 Trichechus manatus latirostris | reverse complement strand
AAAATGGTGGACAATAACACAGTACTGGGAATCATGGCCTAGCCAAGCTGACACACATTTTGGGAGGCACATAATTTAATTCATAACATACACTTCACTGATTTTGCTCCTCTGGAGAATCCAGCCTAAGACATACACATAAGGTCACCATGAGTCAGAGCCAACTTGATGGCAACTAACAACAGCAACACAGACATTAGCTAGTATCGTCACTGTAGCCAGGGGCTTTCATAATCATGCAAAATTTCATCAGGTTATCCCCCTGCTAGGCCACAGAATCTGGCCTTTGCTGCCACCTCTCTCTAGCCCCAGGGTTCTCCCCACGAGTGTGGCTCCTGTTGACCTGAGCAATATCCACTCCCGTTCTACCCATCAAATGCCCCAAGTCAGTCACTCCCTGTTTTTGCTCCTGCCCGCTTATTCCCACTTCTTGGGATAAGATTAGGTTTGCTTTGTACCCGCAGGGCCTGGACAGGAAAGCAAGGCTGGATGAAACCTGAGTAAATATTTTCTGGGAGTGCACAGGGCACACAGACAGCTTTGGTTCCAGGGTCAGCCAGGTTCCTGACATTGGAGCTAAGTTGCTGGAGAGAAAGCCCTGGTGCCTCGGGGGCTCCCCGGGGGCGTCCAGCTCACAGCCCTGCGGGTACCCAGGCCTGGGAAATACCTGTTTGTTGGGTCAGAGCAGCATCCAGCTATGCAAAGACAGCCCCCACATCTCTGAGAACAAACCTGGGATTGAAAACAACTCTTCCTCCTGGCAGCAAAGGGGCAGGTGGGAAGTGGATTCGCTTACAGACCAGAGCCCCGGCCATTTCCCAGCTCCAGGCCCAAGTGGCTGCTCCCCAGCAAACTGCAAGGGCCTTGAGGATTCTCTTTGAACTCCCAAGTTCCCTTTCCCCACCTCCAGCTCTTCTTACCCACTCCTGGGGCTTTCTCCTGACACCCCATACACTGTAAAAGTCTTCTTCTCTAAGAGCTACTAAGCCAGAGTTTCTCTTTATTGCTGGTTTTCAGCAATTTAGTAAGGTTTGCTTTGTGTTTATCCTGCTTGGGGTTCATTCACCAAATTTAGAAAATTTTCAGTCATTATTTCTTTGAAATGTTTTCAGTATTCCGACTGTCCAACCAGAGTCCTTGGGTGGCACAGATGGTTAAGTGCTTGACTACTAACTGAAAGTTTGGCAGTTCGAATCTACCCAGAGGAACCTCGGAAGAAGGGCCTGGCGATCTGCTTCTGAAAGGTCACAGCCTTGAGAACCCTATGGAGTGCAGTTCTGCTCTGTGAACATGGGGTCGCCATAAGTCGTAATCAGCATGACAGCAACTTTTTTTTTTTTTTTTCAAATGCCCAACCAGTGTTTCTGGTTATGTTTCTCAAAAACGGTCTGCACAGATGTGCACTGGGGTATTTGTTAACAATGCTCCACTTGAATCAAAATCTCCAAGGAGCCCAGGAGTCTGTGTTTCAAACAATTTCCAGGCTTAGACTTACTGAGACCAGTCGTCTGGGACTCTGAGTGCCTTAATGGCAGGCCTGGGTTTCACTCATCTCTGGGTCCCCTGGTCCCCCCAGGGCCTGGTTGATTGAATGGAACACTCAGCTGCAAGGGTGATACTTCATTCATTGAGTCAACAACACTTGTGCCCTTTCCCTGCCCGGGCCCCTTAAGCCTAACGTTAAAAGGATAATATACTTGGACTCATGAATTTCAGACATCGGCCAGAAGAGAAAAAAGATTCTTTTGGGGCTTTGAGGGGCTTCCTCAAATCCCACCAAGAAGGCCGCCAGACTTGACTGCTCTGGACCTCTGCTGTCCGTAAAATGGAGATAAACATCTCTGTGGTGAGGGCTGAGGTGATCTCTTGTTGTCAGGTGCTGTCGAGCTGGTTCCAATTCATAGTGACACTACATTCAACAGAACAAAACACTGCCCAGTCCTGCGCCATCCTCGCAATCGTTGTTATGCTTAAGCCCGTTGTTGCAGCCACTGTGTTGATCCATCTCATTGAAGGTCTTCCTCTTTTTCGTTGACCCTCCCTTTACCAAGAATGATGCCCTTCTCCAGGGACTGATCTCGCCTGATAACATGTCCAAAGTATGTGAGACGTAGTCTCACCATCCTTGCTTCTAAGGAGCATTCTGGCTGTATTTCTTCCAAGACAGATTTGTTCATTCTTTTGACAGTCCATGGTATACTCAATACTCTTCACCAACACCGTAATTGAAAGGCGTCAATTTTTGGTTTTCCTTATTCATTGTCCAGCTTTCACATGCATATGATGTGATTGAAAATACCAGTGGCTTGGGTCAGGTGCACCTTAGTCTTCAAGGTGACGTCTTTGCTGCTCAACGCTTTAAAGAGGTCTTTTGCGGTAGATTTGCCCAATGCAATGCGTCTTTTGATTTCCTGACTGCTGCTCCATGGGTGTTGATTGTGGATCCAAGTAAAAAGAAATCCTTGACAACTTCAATCTTTCCTCCATTTATCATGATGTTGCTTATTGGTCCAGTTGTGAGGATTTTTGTTTTCTTTATGTTGAGTCGTAATCCATACTGAAGGCTGTAGTCTTTGATCTTCATCAATAGTGCTTCAAGTCTTCTTCACTTTCAACAAGTAAGGTCGTGTTATCGGCATATCGCAGGTTGTTAATGAGCCTTCCTCCAATCCTGATGCCCTGTTCTTCATATAGTCCAGCTTCTTGGATTATTTGTTCCGCATGCAGATTGAATACGTATGGTGAGAAGATACAACTGTGATGCACGCCCTTCCTGATCTAGTCAGCCTCACATGTTAGAAATTCTCTGTGACAGGTTTAATTCACTTTGGGGTAGCGGATAGAGGGGGAAAAAACCCAACTCAGCGGGTGAGAAATGACAGAGAATACAGAGAGAAGCAGAAAGCAGAAAGGTGCTATACCAGCCTCCTAAATAAGCAAACACGTTGTGCATGTTTTAGATTAACTAACTTTGTTGTTGTTGTTAGTTGCCGTCCAGTCGATTCCAACTTATAGCCACTGCATGTGTGCAGAGTAGAACTTCTCCATAGGGTTTTCAAGGCTGTGACCTTTCAGAAGCAGATTGCTAGGACTGTTTTCAGAGGTGCCTCTGGCTGGGTTTGAATCACCAACCTTTCAGCTAGTAGTTGAGCACTTAACTGTGTGTGCCACTCAAGGACTCCTTAAATATGCTTATAAACCTAAAAATATACACAAAGAGAAGAAAGGGGAAAATGAACCATAGTTTTACCAAATAATTATTGTTTAAAATATAAACCATTCTATTATTAGTTTTCATTTCTTGAGTATTTTTAAGTTAGCTTTTGAATACGTAATATTTGCACATGGCAAAAAATTCGAACAATATTTTCTTCCAGAGAAGGTGGAAAAACATAGATATAGCTATATGCATTTTTCTTTCAAAAAACAGTACCATCCTGTATACATTGCTTTGCACTTTGCTTTTATCATTTAACAATTTATCTTGGAAATCATTCCACATCATTATATGCATCAGTTAGATTAGGTTCAGCTGTGGGTGACAGAAAATTCAAAATTTCAGTGCCTTACAAAATTAGATATTTGTTTTCTTTCTCACTAACGAAGTCTAGAGGTTAAGTATCCAGGCAATACGGGGACTTTACAATCATCAGAGATCCAGGTTACTTTTGTCTTTTGCTGTGTCATCCTCAGTATGAGGCTTCTACCTCATGGTTCAGTATGGCTGCATGAACTCCTGCCATTACATCTGCATTCTGGCCAGCAGAAAGAAGAAAGGAAAGAGAAGGATATGCTTCCTTCCATTAAGGACATTGCCTGTGACATTTCTGCTCACTGCCCATTGACCAGAACAAGTGAACACACCTAGCTGCAAGGAAGGCTGGGAAATGTATTATTTATTCCAGGTAGCCATGTACTCAGATCAAAAATCATGGGAGAAGAGGAGAAGGGATATTAGGATTGACTAACAATCTCTGCTACAGAATATATAGATTTGTCTCATTTAAAAAAATGCTACATAGAATTCTATTACATGTTGCTGTTGTTAGGTGCCATCTAGCCAACTTTATGTATAACAGAAAGAAATGTTGCCTGGTCTTGTGCCAGCCTCACAATCGTTGCTATGTTTGAGCCCGTTGTTGTAGCTTCCGTGTCAATCCATCTCAATGAGGGTCTCCTTTTTTGTAGGCCCTCTACTTTACCAACATGATGTCCTTCCCCAGTGATTGGTCCTTCCTGATTATGTATTTATTGTATGAGTGAACCATGATTTATTTAACTAGTTCCCAACTAGCTGACCTTAAGTTGTTTATATTCATTACTGTATTACAAAACTTGAGCAATCTCTTAGGGAGAAAATAATATCTCTGTCTGATAAGGGGAAAATGGTTTTGATTTACATTGCTCTTATTACAAGTTAGGTTGAGTCTCTTGTCATATGCACCAAAACGAAACCAAACCCCATGCCATCAGGTCTATTCCGACCCATAGCAACCCTAAAGGACAGAGTAGAACTGCCACACACGGTCTCCAAGGCTGTAATCTTTACGGAAGCAGACTGGCACATCTTTCTCCCTCAGAGTGGCTGATGGGTTCAAACTGCCGACCTTTCAGTTAGCAGCCCAGCGCTTTAACCATTGTGCCACCAGGGCTCCTGTCACATGCACCAGTGATTTAAATTATAAAAGTAATTCAAGTATCTGGTAAAACAGTCAAACAATACAAAGAGGAATACAATAAAAACTAGCTCTTTCTACCCCAGACTCCCAGGTCCCCTTTTTAGGGATAACAACCATTAAGTTCCTTGTATATTTTTCTATATATTTACATTAAAAAAAAGAAGTGGAAATGGAAATATCCTTTATGTTCTTCACTTTGCTTTTTAAATCTGATATATTTTGTAGCTCTTTCTATGTCAGTACATAGAGAAATACTGTATTCTTTTAAATTGCTGTATATATTTTATGGAAATACCATAATTTATTAAGACAATTCCCTGCTGATAATTAAATTGCCGTCAGTTTCTTGCTGTTAAAATACTG
>NW_004444001.1:214848-216723 GCF_000243295.1 Trichechus manatus latirostris | reverse complement strand
TCTTTGGTGTTCTTGATTCTCCTGTGCTCCAGGTGGGTTGGGACCAATTGATGCATTTTAGATGGCTGCTTGCTAGCTTTTAAGTCCCCCAGATGCCACTCACCAAAGTGGGATGCAGAACATTTTCTTAATAAACTTTATTATGCCAATTGACCTAGATGTCCCCTGAAATCATGGTCCCCAGACCCCCACCCCTGCTACTCTATCCCTTGAAGTGTTTGGTTGTGTTCAGGGAACTTCTTAGCTTTCGGTTTAGTCCAGTTGTGCTGACTTCCCCTATATTGTGTGTTGTCTTTCCCTTCACCTAAGATAATTCTTGTCTACTATCTAGTTAGTGAATACCTCTCTCCCTCGCTTCCCGCCCTCGTAACCATCAAAGAATGTTTTCTTCTGTGTTTAAACGCTTGAGTTCTTGTAATAGTGGTCTCATAGAATATTTGTCCTTTTGCGACTGACTAATTTCACTTTGCATAATGCCTTCCAGATTCATCCATGTTATGAGATGTTTTGTGGATTCATCATTGTTCTTTATCGTTGTGTAGTATTCCATTGTACAAACTATATTTTTGGGTGACATAATTCAATCCATAACACTTAGCTACACTGTATACTATCAAACTTTTAAATAATGAAATAGATGAAAATTGTGTATCATTTTTTTAAATTGCACTGTTTTTATTTTGAATGAGGTTAAGTATCCTTTTCTGTAACTATAAACTACCTGTTTTTCTTTCTGGGAGCTGCCTGTTCATATCCTATACCAATTTTCTTTGGAATTGTTGGTCTTATTGATTTGTAACAGCTCTTTGTATATTAAGGAAATTCACCCTTTGTCGTATGTATCATTAATATTTTCTAAGGTTGTAATTTGTCTTTTGACTTTGTTTATGGAGTTTCACATATTTAAAAAGTCAGATGTATCTATCTTTTCCTCTATGGCCTCTTATGTCTTGCTTGAAAAAGTCTTCCCAACTGCAAGATTTTAAAAGTAAACTCACCTATGTTTTCTTACATTACCTCTATAATTTCATCTTTTACCTTTAGATCCTTGATCTGAGATATTTTTAGTATAAGAAATGAGGTAAGAATCTAGCTTTGTATTTTTTCCAAATGGCTAACCAGTTTTATCAACATTATTTATTGAATATTCAAATGTTTCTCCATTGTTCTGAAATGCCTGTAGGTAGTTAGGGCTATTTCTGTATTTTGTTGATCTGACTATCTTTTCATATACAAGGATCAACTGTTTTAGTGGTAGCAGTTTTATAGTATGTTTTAATATCTGGTAGAGCTACACTGCTCTTCAGAATTTTCTTGGCAATTTTTTTTTTTTTTATTGTCGTGCTTTAAGTGAGAGTTTACAGTTCAAGTTAGTCTCTCATACAAAAATTTATACATACATTGTTATGTGACCCAAGTTGCTCTCCCCATACTGTGACAGCACACTCCTCCTTTCCGCCCTGGATTTCCTGTGTCCATTTAACCAGCTCCTGACTCTCTCTGCCTTCTCATCTCACCTCCGGATAGGAGCTGCTCATACAATATTTGTCCTTTTGCGACTGACTACATTCACTCAGCATAATGCCTTCCAGATTCCTCCATGTTATAAGATGTTTAACGGCTTCATCATTGTTCTTTATCGTTGCATAGTATTCCATTGTGTGACTGTACCACAATTTCTTTATCCATTCATCCGTTGATGGGCACCTAGGTTGTTTCCATCTTTTTGCTATCGTGAACAGTGCTGCAATGAACATGGGTGTGCATGTATCTATTTGTGTGACAGCTCTTATTTCTCTTGGATATATTCCAAGGAGTGGGATTGCTGGATCGTATGGTGCTTCTATGTCTAGCTTTTTAAGGAAGTGCCAAATC
>NW_004444001.1:203798-212092 GCF_000243295.1 Trichechus manatus latirostris | reverse complement strand
TTAAGTCTAAGGTGTGTCTCTTATAGGCAGCATATAGACAGATCATGCTTTTTATCCATTCTGCCACTCTCTGTCTCTGTGTTGGTGCATTTAGTCCATTTACCTTCAGTGTAGTTATTGATAGGTATGAGGTTAATGCTGTCATTTTGATGTCTTTTTTTGTGTGTTGTTGAGTTTCTTTGTTCCACTTGATTTTCTGTGCTGAGTTTTTTTCTTTATGTATTTTCTTTTCATCTTTTTCATTGTTGTTGATTTTGTATTTACTGAGTCTTTATATTTTTCTTGTTTTTATTTTGATGTGTAGGATTGTTAGTTTCCTTTGTGGTTACCTTAATATTTACCCCTATTTTTCTAAGTTTAAACTAGTCTTTTATTTCATTATATCGCCTTGACTTCCTCTCCATATGAAAAATCTATGTCTACATTTTTTAAGTCCCTCTTTTTTGTTTTAATGTTGTCATCTATTACATATTTACATCTTGTTTCCCTATTTTCAGTGTTTTGGCTTTGATTTATGTTTGTGACTTTCTTATCTAGGTTGATATCTGGTTGCTCTGTACTGTGTTCTAGTCTTGCATTGTTGTCTGATGTTATTGATTTTCTAACTGGAGGACTCCCTTTAGTACTTCTTGTAATTTTGGTCTGGTTTTTGCAAATACCCTAAACTTCTGTTTATCTGGAAATGCCCTAATTTTGCCATCATATTTAAGAGACAGTTTTGTTGAATATATAATTCTTGGCTGGCAATTTTTTTCCTTCAAGGCCTTATGTATATCATCCCATTGCCTTCTTGCCTGCATGGTTTCTGCTGAGTAGTCCAAGCTTAGTCTTATTGACTCTCCTTTGTAGATGACTTTTTGTTTATTCCTAGCCACTCTTAAAATTTTCTCTTTATTTTTGGTTTTGGCAAGTTTGATTATAATATGTCTTGGTGACTTTCTTTGGAGATCTACCTTACGTGGGGTTCGATGAACACCTTGGATAGATATCTTCTCATCTTTCTTTGCTGCCAACAAATCTTCCACAATTCTCTCTGTATTTTCTGTTACCCTCCCCTGTTCTGGTACTCCAATCACTCATAGGTCATTCCTCTTGATAGAGTACCACATAATTCTTAGGGTTTCTTCATTTTTTTAAATTATTTTATCTGATTTTTCCTCAGATAAGTTGGTGTCAAGTGCTTTATCTTCAGTGTCACTAATTCTGACTTCCGTTGCCTCAGTTCTGCTCCTATGACTTTCTATTGAGTTGTCTAATTCTGAAATTTTATTGTTAATCTTCTGGATTTCTTATTTGTCTATGGATTCTTGCAGCCAATTAAATTTGTCATTATGCTTTTGAATAACCTTCTTAAGATCCTCTATTGCTTTGTTTGTGTGTTCCTTTGCTTGTTCTGCCTAATCTCCTTCCTGATCTCTTGAAGGGTTCTGTATATTAATCCTTTGTATTCTACCTCCGGTAATTCCAAGAAATTCTCTTCCTCCAGAAAATTTCTTTATTTTGGGAGCTTGCTGAAGCCCTCATGGTCTTCCTCTTTATGTGCTTTGATATTGACTGTTGTCTCCGAGCCATCAATAAGTTATTATATTTATTTTATGTTTGCTTACTGTGTCCTATCTCTTGTTTTGTTTTGTTTTGATATGCCCAAATAGGCTGCTCGTTTGACCTAGTTTGATTATTGGTGCCTTTGAAGCTCTAGCATCCTGTCACACTAGGTATGTGAGCCCAGGAGCCCATTTACTTTTCTTGTATAAATTCAGCTCAGGTGTTCAGGTAGTCAGTCACCAAGTGTGTGGTGCAGGCTCTCACCCAGAGTCCTAGACACGCATGGGTGATTGGTGTAGGCACAGGTATCTGGCTGCAGTAGGGGGTCATGCTTTGAGCAAGGCAGGGGGCTGATGGCTGCCCCTGAGTGCCTGGGAGGAAAGCATGTCCCTCTTCCTTAGAGGGCGTAGGCAGGTGGGTTTTGCAGCCGGCCTATGAGCACCCTGTGCTGTTGACTGTAAGGACTGGGAGGAGCCACTTATTCTTGGACCACTGTCACGGGTAGCTAGGTGGTGTGGGTGGAGCCACTAGTCCTTGGGCCCTTGATGTGGGTAGGTGAGGACACTGCTTAATGGGCAGAGCAGTATCAAATGTCACAAACTTGCCACTTCACCATATAGCTGAAACAGTTGAAGTTAGACTTCAGGTATATACTCTGTTGTAGTGTGGTAATGAGGGCCTACACTGTTGAAACGGGCCCATGCAGGTCTATGCAGGGGTGAAAGGCATTCAAAGTCCGTGGACCCCTTATGCCTATGGGTAGGCAAAGGAGCTGTGCCTACCCTGAGTTCCTGGTTTAGGGGAGCCGGCAGATTATTTCTTCCCTGTTTATTAATTTGTTCCCTCTCCAAGGCTGGGAGAATGGCTCAGGGTGCATGATGGGTCCTACTTCTGGCCCAGGGGACTTGGCAATCGCTGAAGCTGGCTGGGACCTGGTGGAGAGCGGGAATGATTAGGTAAATGGGAGATAGGTTTTTCCCAAAGGAGTCTTTTTGGATCCACGCAGTAGGTCACATGCAATTACTTATCTTTTGCCTTGGCAATTTTTACATGTTAATTTTTCCAAATGAATTTTAGAATTAATTTGTCCAGATGCTTACACAGAGGGAAAAAAAAATATTGCTATTGGGATTGCAAGCAATGTGTATTTTTACACCTTAATCTACAAAAACATACAATTGGGCAATTTCTAAATAAAGGCTAATAAGTACTGTATGGTTAACTATAAATCCCACACATCATGATGACAAGCTATAAGTCCTCCTCCTGAGGCTCTCAATGATCTTTGTATTTCAGATTAGCTTCTGCAATTGTGAGGTTGTCCGAGCTGATAAATCCAGCCACCTGGATACGTTCTTAGTTTTTTTAGCATTAAGGATGGGAAAGCACTCTTTTCCCTTTCGGTATCAGCACATCCTCAGGAACAGTCCAACCAAGTGAAAGTGGCAGGTGCTACACTGGAGCTGAGCCCCTTAGGAAGAAGAGGAAAGAGCTGCTTCAGATCTGGCAGTGGTCACCTGGGAAACCACTGTGGCCAACAGGCCCCTCTGGGTGCCTCGATCAGTGATCTTTGAACTCTAGACTTTGAGAGCCCAAAGGACTTTTCGAGATGTCCCAATCCTCTCACTGTACAGAGGTGGAAATTGAGGTAGGTGAAGGGAGGGGAGGGGAATTTCTCAAGTTCACCAAAACCCAGATATATCATTAAAGGGTCTTAGTTGCAAACAATGGAATCTTTTCTGACTAGAGTAAGCAGAAAGGGGACGTATTTCAGTTTCTAGGCTAAGCTTCCAGGGGACAATGCCTAAAACCACATTACACAGAAAATGGCTGCCACCACCATTGTTGAACACGGATGACAAGAAATTGACTTTAGCAAAGTGTCAACATACAAATGCCAAATTCTGCTTCAGGAACTTGACCTTACAACCCCTGAGAAACAACCTCTGCTATCACTGTGACCGCCAAAAACTGGAAATTTTTACAGCTACTTGTCCAGTGAAAAATGGAAGTCCCACACCAAGCCTCATGTTGTGTACTTCCAAATTGAAGTCTCCCTTGGGTGTGTGATTAGAGCTAGGTCACATGCCTATGTTCTTGCTGCAAGAAAGGCTGGGAATTTGAGTTCTGACTTCTCGGTTCAAGGGCAGGGGAATTTCCCCAAGTACAGAAAGAACATTCAGGATTTGGACCAATCTTCCTGTTAAAGACAATTACTTATGCTAGACAAATACTTTTAAATTTTCTTAAAAGCATCAAAAATCTAACAAGATAGTGAAGAATTACTTGACCAAGAAATAGGAAAAGATAGGAGTCCAGAAAGGTTAGAGTTGCCAGATAAAATATAGGACTCCTAGTTAAATTTGAATTTCAGGTAAGTAACAAATACTTTTTTAGTATAAGTGTGTCCCAGCTACATTTGAATTTCAGATAAGCAACAAATAATTATTTTAGTATAATGAATATGCCCATGCAACATTTTTGGACATACTCAGTATTTTGGGACATATTTTTATTTGCTAAATCTTCACCCCTACCGGAGAAATGAGTCCAGCACTTAGGTCTGCTTTTGCCCAAGGGCATTTGCTAATCTGAAAAAGGCAGCAGAGAGGCTGACCTATGCTTTTGAAAGCATTTTGGGACTAGGTACAAAATCAGAGCTCGGGGCCTATCAAGATTAGAGACTCTGATAAACCACCGTTGTGGCTGACAATTACTTTGATGGCCCCCAGTGAACCATGGCTCTGGGTATGTATGCCTCTTGTTCTCTTTTGGACTCTGAGCTGACCCTGTGACCTGCTTTAAACAATAGAATGTGGCAGAAGTGATGTGTCTGTTCTGGCCTAAGCCTTAAGAAGATCTGGCAGTTTCCATGTTCTGGCTCTGGGAGAAGCCAATTGCCATGTAAGACGTCTCACTATCCGGAGAACTGGGACCTAATCAAGGAACTGTGCCAAGCTGGATGTCAGTATTACTATGGACCTGTGCCTGCTGTGTGCTGCCATTTCCTCCTTTTTGTTTCTTCTTCTTTTTTTTAATCTCTCCTTTTTGAATGGAGGTGTCTATAGCAATTTTCCTTTCCCCTCCTCACCATGGTATGTTGGGCGTATGGGGAGCAGATTAGTTGTCTCTTCAATTCACAGGTCTTCAGATTGAGAGGAGCAGCACTTGAGACGCCTCATTCACACCTGTGCCTGTTTTAGATGATGCGATAAAATAACTACATGTCCCATGTTTAGGGAGAGAAAAGCCAAGCTTGAAAATTATAGCAGGGAACTAGAAGGTATAAGAAGTGACATAGCAGCTGTGAAAAAGAACCAAACAGAAATTCTAGAACTAAAGAACAACCAAAATATAAGAGCTTAATGGATAGGTTTAAGAGCAGACTAAAAAAAAAAAAAGCTGAAGTGAGAAGTAATGAACTGAAAAATAGAAGAAACTTATCAGAACAAAGGATGGGAGGACAAAAGATCGAAAAAACAGAAGGGAATGGAGTGAGAAAGTCTTACATGTATTTCAATTATAGCCACAGCAGGAAAGAAGAAAAGGGGCAGAAACAATATTTGAACAGATAATGGCTGAGAATTTTTCAAAACTGATGGAAAGCTATTCAAAAGGTAGTAGGTGGCCATGAAATGGTAGAGGTCCATTCCACCGAGCGTTCTGACTCTTAAAATAATACACCCTTTCTGTACCAAACTGCCCTTGAAAGTATTCTGAAACCAAAATGGAGTAGTTCCATAGCGGATGGAATAGGGCTTGGGTGCACTGAGTTCAAGTACAAGTTCTGTCACTTTCTAGCTGTGTAGTTTTCTCAACTAGTAAATGGGAGTCTCTGGGTGGTACAAATGGTTAACATGCTTGGCTGCTAACCCAAAAGTTGGAGGTTCGAGTCCACCCAGAGATGCCTCAGAAGAAACACCTGGCAATCTACTTCCAAAAAACCAGCCATTGAAACCCGATTAGAGTGCAGTTCAGCTTTGCAACACATGGGCTTGCCATGTGTCAGAATGGACTTAATAACAACTTTTTTTTTTTTTTTTTTTAATGGGACTAGTAATACCGGCCTCTTGTGAGAATCAAGTGATATAGTATGTGTGAACAAAACTAGTAAATACCAAGTGCTTTAAATATGAGATGTGGTTTGAGCAGTACCAGGCTGGCTACAAGCATGTCCAGGGGCATGAACAGTGACAGGAAGGACTGGCTACATAATTTGTGGGGCCCAGTGCAAAATGAAAACATGGGAGCCTTTGTTGAACAATTAAGAATTTCAAGATGGTGACTGCAGAGCATTAAACCAAGCTCAGGGTCCCTCTAAGTGTGGGGCCCTGTGAGACTACACAGGTCACATCCCCATGAAACCAGCCTTGAAGCCAGACCCTGCAAAGAACTACTCTGTGCGGTAGGAAAGGGCTGCTCATTCCACACTCAGGTGTCCGCAGCCGTAGCCCACGTCATCTTTGGATTCTGAAGGGCAGCAATGTTTAGGGAAAATGCAAGCACACGAGTTTCTAAATGCCAAGGAGGGCAAGTGCAGTGACAGGAGTGGTTTTCTGAGGGAGTGGGTGGGGCCAGCCAGGCTGCCATCAGAACTATGGAACTGCCTGTTCCCCACAGACTCCAGCCTAGGAACAACAACAAAAAAAGGCTGCAGCTGTATCGACTGGGCCTGTTGTTGTTTGCTGCGGTGTGTTACAACACAGCCTGGCAGCCTCCCGGGCTTTTCTGTCTTCCTCCTGGAAGAGCCTGGTCCCCGAGCATGTGACGCAGCCACACGGTCCTGCAGATTTGTCCTCGGTGTTCCCTCAAGCACCAGACTTTTCCAGGGCTGCCTGCTTTTTGCTCATACTATCCCTCCCCTGCCTGGGAGTCCCTGTCCTTCCTCTCCCATGCCCTTCCGTGTCCGTCTGGCAAACACCTACTCCATCTTTTAAGACTCAGCTCCAGTGTCACTTCTTTAATGAAGCCTTCCCTGCCTCCCCCAGGGAGAGCTGACTTCTCCTCCTGGGGACCCTCCACTGTGTCCTATACAGACATCTGTCACAGCCCTGTAACACGAGGAGCACTGACAGGCTATGTGGATGTCACTGTCTCCTAGGCTGAAGCAATGTCTTCTCACCTCTGTAGACGCTGCACATATAGCACAGTGCTTAATACTTGCTGTTATAAAGCATACTAGATGCTTAATGGAGTCCCTGGGTGGCACAAATGGTTACATGCTTGACTACTAGCCGAAAGGTTAGCGGTTCAAACCCACCTAGAGGTGCCTCAGAAGACAGGCTTGGTGATTTGCTTCTGAAAGGTCACAGCCTTGAAAACTTTATGGAGCACAGTTTCACTCTGACACATATGGGGTTGCTATGAGTCAGAATTGATTCAACGGCAACTAACAACAAATGCTTAAATAAGTAGGTGTTAGTATGAAGAGTAGTTTTAATCGACATTGTCTTGCTAAATTAATGTAAGAATAAATTGTCCCAGGAACTCTTCCCAGCAGCTGCTAAGAGGGGAAGCTGCTAGGTACTAAGGATACACAAAATGACTAAGATAGGTCCCTTCCCCTTGAGGAGGTTTTAGTGTTGGCTCTATTTGTGTCATCTGCAGCCAGCACCTTTTGAAGGCTGGGAACAACTAGAATACCACCAAGCATGGTGACTTGTAGTAGAGGCACTTCATAAATATACCATATAGTAGAGAGAAGGCAGATTTGGAACTAGGAGATGTAAGGTCTGAACTAGCTATAGGGAACTAGGTTTCCATAGGTAATTATTAGGTCTCATAGGTAACTAAGGAGTTCTGGTAGTGCAGTGGTTAAGCACTCGGTTGCTAACGGAAAGGTCAGCAGTTGGAACCCACCAGCCACTCCGCAGGAGAAAGATGTGGCAGTCAGCTTTCTTAAAGACTACAGCCTAGGAAACCCTGTGGGGTAGTTCTACTCTGCCCTATAGAGTTGCTATGAGTCAGAATCAAATTGATAGCGATGGGCTTAGCTATGGTATAGGCAACAGCTATAAGACTTTGGGGTTCCGTTTCCTCAAAAATGGAGTAGCCCTTCATGACTCTATGGGAGTGACTGGAGAAGGCCATCTAGTTTGGGGGGCTCTCGAAACTGAGTTTGCTTAGCAGGCCTACCTTTTTCTTGGGGGTATGGGGAAGAGGCAGGGCCATTTTTAAGGTTGCTTCCTGTCTCAGTTGCCTGGGATCTCATGTTTGAAAGGTAGAAAGCCACAGGAAAGCATGGCCCTCAGTCACTGGGGAGGTGTTGTGTGTTGAATTGGTTCTTGAGGTGGGGTTCTCCAGTCCTGGCTGGGCATCTTTGACTTCATGGGGTCATTTTCTGAGGGTGACTTGGCCTGTCCGTCTCCATCCTCAGGGCAGGCCCGGTGGGCAGATAAAAGGGACAGAGGTTTCAGAGAGGCGATACGGATGTTAAGTCAACTAGCTTGTTTAGGCGTTAATTTCTCTGAGGTGAGGGAGAGCGTGTGGAGGGTGTCGGTCAGCTTTCCCCATCCTGTCTCTCCGACCCCCACAAAGGGCCAAGGCCAGACACGTGGGCTGGTGAGAGGAGGCGGAGGTTACATTAAGGCGGAGATGCAAATCAACGGGGCGGGGTCTTATTTGCATGGAGGGCGCGCGGCCACCAATCCGGACACGCGGGGCGACAGCCCGCGCGTCTTTTGGGGGCGGACTGACAGCCCCGGGGCCCTATGGAAGGCGGGTCCTGCGGCCGGCGGGGGCGGGACAGC
>NW_004444001.1:188545-203307 GCF_000243295.1 Trichechus manatus latirostris | reverse complement strand
CGCGCCCGCTCGTCCTCACCCGGCTTTTGTTTCCCGCCTGGGCTGACAGGTCCCGGCTCCCGCTTCTGTCGGCGACCCCCGACTGCCCGAAGGCCGGCGGACCAGTGACCGCGGAGCGGCGCCGCGGCCGCCGGGAGGCGGCGGCGGGTTCCTTGCAGAGCCGGGAGGAGCGTGAGTAGTCGCCGCCGCCAGCGAGAAAGAAACTTCGCCTTCCGGGGCCCGGGCGGCGGGAGAAGTGGAGCCCGGGGTTGAGCAATGTGCCGGGCGCTCGGCCGGCACGATCGAGACTTCCTCACCTGGTGGGGCTTGTGGAGGGTGAGGATAACGGAGTGTCCCCGCTGCTGCCCTCCGCTTTCGGTTCACGCTCTCCCGGTGTAGCCCGCCCGATGGGTGTGGATGGGCGTGCACCGCCTTCACCTGCCGCGCCGGGAGTAGTGGCTGGAAGCAGCATCCCTGCTTCACCGCCACTTGTTGAAGTGGGCCAGTGCAGTGCCGTTTTAACCAGTGATTCAGTTAAGCGCTGGGCTGCTCCCTAAAGGTTGGCGGTTCGAACCCACCCAGCGGCTTCGCGCAGAAAGACCTGGCGATCTGCATCGTAAAGATTACAGTTTAGAAAACCCCAGGGGCAGTTCTGCTCTGTCAGCAGGGTCGCTATGAGTTGAAATCGATTAAACGGGCACCAACAACAGCATCAGATGAAAGCCAATTAAAAGTTGTTTTAGGATTCCTTATTCTATTCAGCTCTGGCACTAACGCCTTCTACCTTATCGATCATCTCAAGATGTGGTGGCAAAAAGTATATGAATCAAAACCAGGATTGAAAAAAACAATTTGAGGGTCAAGGTGTAGACTGCCTTTTCGACTAAGCCAGGAGGAACAATTTAGTCTCATTTCAAAAATCGGTTTCTGCAGCTGGGGTGAAAGCATAGTAAGGTACAAGTCGTAAGTGGAGAATGCAGAGCTCTAGATAGCCTTCCGTGTGGTTCAGAACAGTGTGTACAGCGTTTGGCCGCCATTCAGTAAATTCTGCATGAAGCAGTTTGAGCTCGTGGTTTTGGATTTACTTTTCAGGAGTATGTTTTCCAGTGGAATAAGGTTTAGCATTGAACAGGAGCTTTCTTTGCCTTTCTGAGGGTAGACTCATACAGGAGTATTTATTTTTATTGTCTTTGCATTTTGTTAGATTGTGGACAGGGAAAAAGTTAAGGCATATTTTGGTTAAGTATTTTTAAGTCTGTGGGAGTTCCATTCCCATCCCCCCCACCCCCCCATGAATAATTTTACTTTAGAGGATTCTAGTAGCTGCTTCTCTTGGGGTTTGAATCAAAACGCAAGGATAGACTTCAAAAAATTCTTATTCTGGCAGAATTTTTTTTTTTCTGTCATTCTCGCATTTATCATTTTCTGTTTGTCTCTTTCCCAGCTGACTTCTGCCTAACAATCTGCAATTATGGCCTTGACCAGTTTAGGATATCTATAGAAATAATATATTTTTAAAACTTGGGTTATTAATAACACTCGTCATTCCTGAGAAACACGTAATTTAGTTTACTCAGTTTTTTTTCTTCCTGTGTGTCTTGTTTGACATCCTATTGGATATGATTTACACTTGAGAGATTTAACTTCTTAGGAACAAAGTTACTAATTTTGATTTAGATTAGTTATGCTACTTTTTAGTGTTTCATTTTGAATGGTAATTTACCTGTTTACCTAGTAACATCATTGAAAGGTGAATACTTTAGCCACCAGGTTATTCCTGACTGAGATTTAAAAAAGTATGTATCAAAGATGGTCTTTCAAATGTCTTATTTCTCTAAAACACCAGGCTTATATATTGTGAGGTCTTTCTCTTTCCAACACTTAGTTATGGGAGTTTGGGGTAAATTTCTTTTTCAAAACAATTTTAACCAGTTCAAAAATGAAAAGCTTAAAATATTGGATTAAACAATTAAATCTTCAATTTTCTGTTTATTCTTGGATTGGAATAGATTACATATTTTTGATTTTTTTCCTAAAGACTTCTCAGTTTAGAGTGATTTAGTCCAAAGAAAAGCAGACATTTCTTTCTATAGCTGTAGAAGAAAGTACTGTTATTAAAAGCTGAGTTGGCTTTTTAATATTTAGTGAGGATACATTGATTGAATAGTTACTCCTTATGTAGACTGGGTTCTATTCTGTATAAACAGTTGTAAAGAAGCTTATAAGACTGGGGCTCTAGTTGTTTTTAGAGATTTATATAATTGTTCTTTAAAGTGTATAGGAGTATGTTACTTTAAATACTGCTAAGTGTAATAGAAGTTTACAATCCTTGTCCTGTGATGAATAATTAAATATCATAAGTTAAAGTTATATTTTGTAGAATTATTTACACAAAGACATATTTTAGATGATTTAAATATAAAAGTATCTTTTAATTAAAGGCTCATCTTAAAATTCAGTTTTCAGATCATTTAATTACTGAATTTTGTCCACTTTAATTTGTGGTAGACTATGTTATCAAATTATCAGCTACATTTCAGTTTCAAAATTAATCATAACTTGAATTCTCACATCTATGCAATAAACATTGGGAATGTTTACCCTCAGATATGCCTTCTTTCGAGCTGGGGGTGTGTAAATAATTTTGAATGAATAAAGCTACAAAAAACAAGAACTTATATTAAAACAGCTAAATTACAAGAATATCAAATGATACTGTTTCAGACATTAATACTGCTTTATTTAACAGTAATATGCTTGTTGTACCTGGCATTAAGGGTATCCTCTATAGACCCTTAATATAATTTTTCACAATTACTAAGGAAGAACCTATATTCTGCATATTCTGGCACACTAAATCTGTAATTATTTATGCCAAACAATTAATTAAGTGCATTTTATACTTCTGAAACGATTTAAACTTTCTAACCTAGCTGATTAGTAATTAGATTTTGTTTTTTCAGCATTTTATATTTCTAACTTTTTATAGCACATTTTTAGTGTATCTTGCCACTCCTTGGAAACCCTATGGGGCAGTTCTACTCTGTCCTGTGGAGTTGCTGTGAGTCAGAATTGACCTGACGGCAACGGACTGGGTTTTTGGTTTTTAACTTCTGATATTATATCCCTAAAAGTGAAAAGAAAATTAAATCTATATGCATCAGAGACTTGTTGGACAGTGGTATGTAAATCACATAACTATTGTTTTAAAAACAATAACCACTTATGTGTGATTTAATTTGCAAATAGGATGTTTAATTACTGTGCAAAAGTATAATTTTACCAAATGAAACAGGTTAAAATAATATATAATAGGGCCATATGTACCCTTGTAAATGTAATCTTTGTAGCTAATGGGTTACTAAGGATATTTTAGCAATATTTAAAATTCCAGTACTGCAAAATAATTCATACATCTTACAGTTTGTTATAGTGAGAGTTGACCTGCGTTTGGCTGCAATTTAAACATGTAAGTCTCAAATCCTTAAGTGAGGCAGGTCCTTTTTATGCTTAATTAAATATTTACTTCTAGTCTTTTGGAAAATATTTGGTTAAAGAGAGTAAAGGACCACCAGAGGGAGTGTGGGGTCTACACATTTGGTGTACCTGTTTTCTGCCCTTGATCTGGAAGAATATCATTTAAAAAATAAAAATAAAATTTTATTTTGGTTCTGTTAAAACAAGCAGGTAAAAGATATTGAAAAGTTGGGGAGTGTAGCTGTTTGGATGTGCTGTCATCTTTTGTAACATTTACTTAATCAAGGCTATTTTCTTCTTCTTCTTTTAGAAAAAGGTGTGATTATTTGAAAAATAAAACGGTGTATTTTCAGAGTGAAATAATGGGATTTTAAGTAAACAGTCATACATTTGTAAAACTTAGGGAATGCTAATCCAGATGCTAGGGTTAAGATTTGTAAAATTTATATACTGTGGAATATACCGTGGACTGCCAGAAGAACGAACAAATCTGTCTTGGAAGAAGTACAGCCAGAATGCTCCTTAGAAGCAAAGATGCCAAGACTTCATCTCACATACTTTGGACATGTTATCAGGAGGAATCAGTCCCTGGAGAACGATATCGTGCTTGGTAAAGTAGAGGGTCAGTGAAAAAGAGGAAAACCCTCAAAGAGGTGATTTGACATGGTGGCAGCAACAGTGGACTCAAGCATAACAACGATTGTGAGGATGGCACAGGACCAGGCAGTGTTTTGTTCTGTTGTGCATAGGGTCGCTATGAGTCAAAAGTGACTCAATGGCACCTAACAACAACAACAACAACAAGGTTAAGATTTGTAAAATTTAGGGAATAAAAAAAATTTTTGCATTTGTAAAAGTTAGGGCATAGCCAGATGTTAGGGCTTTAAGGGAGCCCTGGTGGCGCAGTGATTAAAGCGCTTGGCAGCTAACCATTAAGAATGTAGTGTATTTGATTATGTTTTTGAAATTGCTTATTTTTTGGAGGGAGGAATAAAAGGTGAAGAAAGACTAAAGAATAAATGAGGTGTCTTCCCTTTTGTAGTTGCAAACCCTTTCTAATGAAGGCAATGGTAAATTTCTAGAACCATTTGTACCATTCTACCTCAGTCTTGGCTATTTATAGATGATAACCAAGGAGCCACTTCTAGTCCCCTGGAAATGCTCATCTGATTGTCAAAAGCAGAGTGGCAAATTTCAAACTGATCTCTTAAAATACTAGATTTGTGTGTGTGTTTCTCAGTGTTCCTATCTCTGGAAATTAAAGACCCTCCTTTACTATCAGCTAAAAATTACACAGTGGAATTTGAAAGTCAAAATGTCTCTGTCATAGACAGAGTGAGTCTTTATCAGAATATATTCTGAATGAGGCTGGAATGTTCTTTGCCCATGTTAAATATTAACCAGTGAAATTATTTCCATGTTTAACTTTTTAAAAAACCAAGACAATAAAACAATCCTGTAATCTTAACACATATTTTGTTTTTTGCCCCAGCATAAAAAATTATTATATGGTGGAATATAGTAACAGTTTTTTTTTTTCTTTTTATAATGTTTTGAAATTCTGGTTTGGGAAGGGATATTTACTATAAAAAGAAGGTGTTTCATTGAAGCAGAACAGGGTAATTTACATGGAGAGAAATTTGTTTCTCTTGAGTTATTCTTAGGTTAAAACATAATACTAAGAAAAATTGAGGCTATCATTCCTATCTTGGATTTATTTTCACTATGAACTTCATAAGTTTTTAAAAAAAAATCTGTGTTGATCCTAGATTAACTTCTTGAATCTGTTCAATCTCCAGAAGATACATACATATATCTTTTACATTGTATATGATTGTATGTATAATTGCTATATGTATATGTGTGTAGATTAATCTATTCAGCTATCCTGCATTTCCCAGATTTATTTATATGTGAAATCTTTTTTAAAAATGAAAATCTTATTGCACCAAGAGGAATGAAAGTATATGTCTACAAAAAGACTGATATAAGAATGTTCATAGCAGCCTTGTCCGCAATAGGAATGAACAACTGATCACACAACAACATACACGTATCTCAACTATTATGCAGAACTAGAGAAGCCAGACACAAGTGAGTATGTACCATATGATGTCATTTGTAAGAATGGCATGGCAGGGACATCTGAGCTCCTTTGACTTCACAAAGAGGAAGGAGAATCAAGATCAACAGCCCAAGGCTGATTTCCTGTGAGGTGGAGGTCAGGCATGCCTCCACCCTCCAAACTTTTTACCAGTTCTGACACCAACTGTCCCTACTACGGCACTCTCTACTTCTCTGCTCGGTTCGATAATTCCTTGCAGTGACCACACAGAACTCACAGACCATACTCACAGTTATGGGGTTTATTAGGGAAGTAACAGATTACCATCCAGGTTCAGGGACGCTCAGGATAAAGTTCTTCAATCAGGACAGCCTCTTCTCAGCCATGCCTGCAGACAGGTCTCTCTCTCGCCCTCGGCCCGTGACCTGGCCTCTGCCCTGCTGGGGCAAGTGTTACAAAGCTCTTTTAGCTCTGCTGATAAGTACCCAGAGGCACCTCACTCTGCCAGTAAGCCTTGGCCTAAAGGCGCTTGGCTCTAGCTCTGTGGGTTGGCAAACCTAGCTCCACCAAGTGCCCGGAGGCACAGTACTCTGCCAGCAAGCCTTCTGCCTGAAGGTGCTCAGCTTTCTCACTCTGTGGGCTAGGAAGCCCATCTCGCCATCTCCTGCCAGTCTCCTGCCTCTGATGCTGCCATTTCTCTGCTGCCACCTCATGCCATCTTCAGTGTTAAAGCTCTCTCTCTTGTTCTCCTGGTTCCAGGAGCTTCTCAATGCAGGGATCCCAGGTCCAAAGGCCACGTTCCACTCCTGGCTCTTCTTTCTTGATGGTGGTGAGATTCTCCCTTCCTGCCTCTGGGATGGCTTATTTTAAGCCTAGTGGGATGGCAAAACTGACCAATCCCCTTGTTAGGGTTTCATACATCTTATTTGCATGGTCCCACCCCTACAAAGGTGGCACACACCCTATTTACATTAGTAGCAAGCTATCCAGTCCTCTTGGTGTGCCACAAGTACCTCATTTGCATAGTCCCATCCAGTGATTTGCTGGGAGTTACAAAGACTAAGGCTAGAAGGGCCATACTAAGTGATTCACTACACCACACATTTATATAAAATACAAGAACAGGCAAAAGTAAGATATGGTGATAGAAATCAGGACAGCCGTTGCCTCTTGGGAGGGATTCTGATTGACTAGAAAGGGGCACAAAGGAAAGTTGTGGAGTGATGGAAATATTCTATAGCTTGATTTGAGTGATAGTAATTCAAGAGTATGCTTTTAGAGTAACTTAATTTTAATATGACTTTTAATAAAAAGTTGTAAGACTAGTACAAGTAATTTCCTTATACCTTTATTCAGATTAACCAGTTGTTGATGTATACATTTACTCAAACTTAGTGAAGTGAATGCTTAAGGTTCGTGCATTTTATGGTATGTAAGTTTTATTTGGGCGAGTCTGTTGCAAAAGACCTCTTTAAAGTGTTAAAAAGCAAAGATGTCACTTTGAGGAGTAAGGTTTGCCTGACTCAAGCCCTGGTATTTTCAGTCGCCTCATGTGCACGTGAAAGCTGGACAATGAATAAGGAAGACTGAAGAAGAATTGATGCCTTTGAATTATGGTGTTGGTGAAGAATATTGAATACACCATTGACTGGCAGAAGAACGAACAAATCTGTCTTGGAAGAAGTACAGCCAGAATGCTCATTAGAAGCAAGGATGGCAAGACTTCGTCTCACATACTTTGGACATTTTATCAGGAGGGATCAGTCTCTGAAGAAGGACATCATGCTTCATAAAGTAGAGGGTCAGCAAAAGAGAGAAAGACCCTCAACAAGATGGAGTGACACAGTGGCTGCAACAGTGGGCTCAAACATAACGATTGTGAGGATGGTGCAGGACCGGGCAGTGTTTTGTTTTGTTGTGCATAGGGTTGCTATGAGTCGGAACCGACTCAATGGCACCTAACCAGTTTTATTTTAATGAAGAGAAAAAAAACTAAAGAAATGTGTATTGAAGATGAAGAGAATGATCTTGTTATCTGAAAAAAGTGAAATACCTTGGTTAGGAATTAGAACTGTTCACAGTCTTTTGTCTCTGTATGTATGTATGCTGCTGCTCATGAAAATTTCTTGCCAACGTGTTTCAGTTAGAAGAAACAGAATTGCCAGTGAGGAAACTCTGCTTTGTTTTATGATTTTAATGCATGTCACCTAGGAATTAGGCTGATGTCTAGCAATAACTTCTGGGAATTGAAGGTGGTGATTATTCCTGTTTAAAAGAGCTTTGTACACAGCGTGTGAGGTTTTGCACAGACATGTAAAGTCTTTACTGTTCTGGAACTTCCCAGTCGAAGAAGAGGAGGAGGCAAACCCGGTTGTTGTTTCTGGGTGGTGCTATTTATCATAGAGAGGAAGGTTGGTGCTTGTAAATCATAGAAACTGTTGATCATGGGTAAGGGGTGAATCTGTGGCTCTCCGTTAGTTTGAGTACCGCGGTAGCCCTAGTAGATTGTTTGATTTACATTAAATCCATTTAAATCACAGCTTAACTTGTGATAATGAAAAACATTAGACTTTTTCCCTCTTATTATATAATTTAAAATATGTCTCATTTCCAATTTAGGGTGAGGTATAATTTATGGATAACGTAAATTATACACTTACAATCATTGGTTCATTTTTTTTAAATCTAATTTTTTTGCATCTACATGAGAAAGTTGTTTCGTTAATTAATTACTAGAGTGGCTGATATTTGAAATAAGTGGAAGACTAACCATCCAGTTCAACAAATTAATCACTGATATCGGGGATTGTTGGTGGTGTTAGTTGCTGTGGAGTCTGCTCTGACTCACGGCCACCTTATAATACAACAGAATGAAATGTTGCCCCGTCCTGTGCTATCTTCTTGATGGATATTGGGGATAGACATTTATTTTGCAGAATTGTAAATGTATGCTAACCCAAACCATACATTTATACAGCCTATGTATTTTTCTTCAACAAAAACATAAGTGTATTGAAGAGAAAAATGACATACGTCCAACATCAGCCAACATTGACAGAAGGACTGCTTTTTCCATTTAATGAACATCTTGTTCCTTTGAAATGACAGACTTATGTATACAGCTGAATTCCATCGGTCTGTCAAGAATTCAGAGAACATTATTTGAAAAGTTTTTACCTGCTAGAATTTTGTTTCAAGTTGTCAGCCTTAACTGCGGATAAAATTTAAGATATATCTGTCAGCAGATTTTTTTAGACTTTTTGTTATGAAAGTTTCAAACATAAAAATGGAGAGAACAGTATAATGAACCTTCATGTAACCATTCACCAGAATCATTAATATCTATGTTTTGGTTAATGTGCGGCTTTGAAAATTGTTAATTTCTCACAAATATTGTAAAATAGTAGTAGTATTGGCATATGAAAAAAATTTATCAACTTTTTCAAAAGTTATGCTATAAATAGAGAAATTTGAAAAGTAGTGTTTTAGCTCAGAGACTTGACTTTGGACAAATGGTGATTATGAAACTGTTTTTGTCCTTTTTTTTTTTTCCTTCTTTCTCTGCTCTGTGGTGCATGAGAAAGCTTTATTTGTCCTTGGTAAAAGGAGCAGATATGACTAGCATAACCTTCTCCTCTGTCTCCTCCTGCCTTGACTGCAAAATGTGATAGCTGGAGCTATAGCAGCCATTTCATAATCATGCAAAAATGGCCAAGAGTCTGATTACTCAAAGTGTGGCCTGTGGGTCAGATAGTTGGAAATGCAGAATTTTAGGCCCCAACCCAGACCTACTGAATCAAAATCTACATTTTAACAGGATCCCCATGTGATTTTTATGTGCACATTAGAGGTTTTTTTAAAAAAATAGTATTTTATTGTGTTTTAGGTGAAAGTGTACTTAGCAATTTAGGTTCCCTTTTAACAGTTTTTATACAGATTGTTCTGTGACATTGGTTACAATTTACGTGGTGTGTCAGCATTCTCATTTCCATTCTGTTTGTTCTGTTTCCATTGATTTAGCTTCCCTTCCCCTCCTTGCCTTCTCATCTTTACTTTTGGGTAAATGTTGACTGTTTGGTCGCATATAGTTGATTGTTTAAGGGAGCACATTACTCACCGGTGATATTGTTTATTTTATAAGCCAATCTTGGCTGAAAGGTGACCTTCAGAAGTAGCTTCAGTTCCAAGTTCAAGGGTGTCTTAGGGTGATAGTCTCTTTCAGGGTTCCTGTACTCTCTATGGGCCCATAGCTGTGGCCATTTTTAGGAATTTGCATTTTGTTACACATTTTTCTCCCATTCTATCTGGGAACTTCTGTTGTGTCCCTGGTCAGAACGGTCCATAGTGGTAGCTGGGCACCATCTCATTCTTCTGGTCTCCGATTAGAAGAGGCCATGGTTTGTGTGGGCTGTTAGGCCTGTGGACTAGTTTCTTCTTTGGATCTTTCCTTTCCTTCATTCTCTTTTGCTCCGTACAAGTAGAGACCAACAGTGGTATTTTAGATGGCTGCTCACAAACTTTTAAGACCCCAGATGCTATTCACTAAACTAGGATGTAATTAGCTTTATGAACTAAATTATGGCAATTGACGAAGTTGTCCCTTGAGACTATGGTCCTAAGCCTTCTAACCCAGTAAACCAATCCTGCAAGTTATTTGGTTATGTTTAGGAAGCCTCTGTAACTGTGCCCCCTATGTGCTTTGTTGTATATATGGATATATATGCAGCACACATAATTATGTATATACATACGCCTACAGATACACCTATACGTGCACATGCATTTACTTGCATATGCCTTCGTATACACATATATGCACACATATCTACCTACATAACCACTCACATTTTTTTGGTTAGTGTTACTGTTGTTGCAAAATTGTGTATGATACAGCATTTACGGAAGTTATCTCTTTTTCTTGTGTACTGTTTAGTGTCTTACTTACCTTGGTCAGGTTCTGCTGACTTCACCTATATTTGGTATATAGCCTTTCCCATCACCAAAAATAAGTGTCTACTATCTAACAAGTGATTCCCCTTCCCTCTCCCTCTCATCTGTGGTAACTATCAAAGAACATTGCTTTCTGTGTGTATATCTGTTCTTGACTTTTTATGATAATGAGACCATACAATATTTGTCCTTTGGTGATTGACTTACTTCACTCAGCGTAGTGTCCTCCAGATTCATCCATGTTATAAGATGTTTTGTGCACGCCTCATTATTCTTTATAGTTGTGTAATGTTCCATTATATGTATGTACCACAATTTCAACTTTGTCCGTTCATCCGTTGATGGGCACTTAGGTTGTTTCCATCTTTTTGCTGTTGTGTAATAATGTTGCAGAAAACATGGGTGTGTGTATGGTTCTTTGTGTCACTGCTCTCATATCCCTTGGATATATACCTAGGAATAGGATTGCTGAATTATAAGGTATTTCTATTTCTAGATTTTCGAGGAAGCGCCATACCATTTTCCATAGTGGTTGTACCATTTTACAATCCCATCAGCAATGTATAAGAGTTACAGTCTCCCCACAATCTCACCAGCATTTGTTTTCTGTTTTTTTTGATCATTGCCATTTTCCAGGAGTGAGATGGTATCTCATAGTTTTGATTTGCATCTCTCTAATGGCTAATGGGAAACCCTGGTGGCATAGTGGTTAGGAGTTACATCTGCTAACCAAAAGGTCGGCAGTTTGAATCCACCAGCCACTCCTCGGAGACTCTATGGGGTAGTTCTACTGTGTCCTGTAGAGTCGCTATAAGTTGCAATTGCTTGATGGCAGTGGGTTTGGTTTGGTTTTTTAATGGCTAATGATCATAAGCATCTTTTCATGTATTTGTTGGCCGCCTGAATATTCTCTTTGGTGAAGTGTCAGTTCATGTCCTTTGCCCATTATTTGATTGGATTGTTTGTGTTTTTGTGATTGAGTTGTTGAAGTTTTGTATATATTTGAGGGATTAGACCCTTATCAGATATGTCTTTGCCAAAGATTTTTCCCAGTCTGTAGGCTCTCATTTTACTGTCTTGGTTAAGTCTTTTGATGAGCATAAGTATTTAATTTTTAGGAAGTCCCAGTTATCTAATTTATCTTCTGTTGTTCGTGCATTTTTGGTTGTGTTTGATAGGCTATTTATGCCAAAAATTAGACCCTCTAGTTTTGTTCCTACGTTATGTTAAAGGAACTTTATAATTTCAATTTTAACATTTAGGTCTTTGGTCCATTTTGAGTTAGTTTTTATGCATGGTTTGAGGTATGGATCTTGTTTCATTTTTCTGCAAATGAATATCCAGTGTCGCCAGCACCAATTGTTAAACAGACTGTTTCTTCCACATTGAATGGACTTTGACCCTTTGTTGAAGACCAGCTACCTGTAGATGGATGGATTTTCTTCTGGGTTCTCAATTCTGTTCCACTGGTTTATGTGTGTGCTGTCATTGAACCAGTACCAGGCTATTTTGACTACCATAACTGTATAGTAAGTTTTGAAATCAGAAGTGTGAGGCCTCCTACTTTGTTCTTTGTCTTCAGTATTGCTTTAGCTATTCAGGGCCTCTTTTCTTACCATATAAAGTTGGAGATTAGTTTTTCCATTTCATTAAAGAATGTTGTTGGGATTTGGATAAGGATTGCATTATGTCTATAGATCGCTTTGGGTAGTATTGACATTTTCACAATGTTAAGTCTTCCAATCCGTGTGCATGGAGTACGTTTCAATTTACGTAGATCTCTTTTAGTTTCTTTCAGTAATATTTTATGGTTGTCATTGTATAAGTCTTTTATGTCTCTGGTTAGGTTTATCCTAGTATTTTGTGCTTTTGAGTGCTATTGTAAATTGTGTCCTTGGCTTCTTTCTAGCAATTCATAGCCTAGAAAATAAAGTAAGATTAATTTTTTAGCTTTTAATCTAGAATAAATTATTCCAAATATTCTGCATTTATAGAATTAGGTACTCTTCATCTAGAAAGTTAGGTTATCTTCAAAGTGTCTGGGGAATGCAGTTATCTGAATGCTCTTTGGTTAGTTACCTTCTCTTTCTCTAAAACCTCAGCCGTTGCAGTACTTTAACTGCCACTCCTTTTTAAGCCCCCAAAACGTATGTCTGTCTAAACTTGAGGCCTTCCAAACATGAGCCCCAAATTTTCACCTATGCCTTAAAACTAAGTATATTTAAATACCATCTCTGCAGCTGCAGATGCACACAACACCCCCTGCCACCAACTCCCACCAAAAACTTCTTGCAGACTTCCCTCTTTAGCTGTCAATGGTTCCATTATTTCCTTTTAAAAAAAATTGTGGTAAAATATATGTAACAAAAAATTTGCCATCCTAACCGTTTTTAAGTATACAATTCAGTGACATTAATTACATTTGTCATGTTATGCTACCATCACCACTATTTTCAAAATACTTTCATTATCCCAAACAGTAACTCATTACTCCTTGAGCAACAATTCTCTGTTTTCCCCTACCCCAGCCCTTGCTAACTACTAATAAACTTTTGTCTCTGTGCATTTGCCTATTCCAGATATTTCATGTAAGTGGGATCATACAACATTTGTCCTTTTGTGTCTGGCTTATTTCATTTAGTATAATGTTGTCAAGATTCATCCACATTGTATTAAGTATCACAACTTCATTTTTCTTTATGGCTGAATAATATTTCATATGCCACATTTTGTTAATCCATTCATCTGTTGATAGACATTTTGTTTGTTTCCACCTTTTGGCTACTGTAAGTGTTACTAAAGTGAACATCGGTGTACAAGTGTCTGTTTGAGTCCCTACTTCCAAGTCTTTTGGGCATACATAGGAGTGGAATTGCTGGGTCATATTGTAATTCTTGGTTTAACTTTTTTGAAGAACCACCAGACTATTTTCCACAATGGCTACGCCAGCAATGGATGAGGGTTCCAATTTCTCCAAATCTTCCTCCAAGAGTTGTTATTTTCCATTTTTCTGATTATAGCCACTTTAGTGGGTAGGAAGTAATATCTCATTGTGGTTTTGATTCGCATTTTCCCAGTAACTAATAGTGTTGAGCATTAGTGGCCATTTATGTTTCTTTTTTTTAGAGAAGTGTTTATTATTTTGCCCATTTTTTAAATTAGATTTTTGGTCTTTTTGTTCTTGAGTCTTAGGAGTTTTTTTTAATATTATCTGGATATTAAATACTTATCAGAGATATGGTTCCCAAATATTTTCTCCCATTCTGTAGATTATCTATTCACTTTCTTGATAAAGTCCTTTGATACACACAAGTTTTGAATTTTGAAGTCCAATTTATATATTTTGTCTTTTGTTGCTCATGCTTTTGGTGTCAGTCATATCTGAGAATCCATTGTCAAAAACAAGAGCCTGAAGCTTTACCCCTCTGTTTTCTTCTAAGAGTTTTATGGTTTTAGTGTTTATATTTATTTAGGTTATTGATCCATTTTGAGTTAATTTTTGTATATGGTGTGAGGTATGGGTCCAAATTCATTCTTTTGCATGTGGAGATCCAGTTGTCCCAGCACTATTTTTTCCCATACAAAAATTGATACACACATTGTTATGTGCCCCTAATTGCTCTCCCCATACTGTGACAAGCACACTCCTCCTTTCCACCCCTGATTCCCCATGTCCATTCAACCAGCTACTGATTCTCCCTGCCTTCTCATCTCACCTCTGGACAGAAGCTGCCCATTTAGTCTCGTGTATCTACTTGAGCTAAGAGGCACACTCCTCACGAGTATAACTTTATGTCCCACAGTCCAGTCTAATCCCTGTCTGAAGAGTTGGCCTTGGAAATTGTTTTAGTTCTGGGCTGATAGAGAACCAGGGGCCATGCTTTCCGCGGTTCCTCCAGTCTCAGTAAGACCATTATTAAGTCTGGTCTTCTTACTAGAATTTGAGTTCTGCAGCCCACCTTTCTCCTGCTCCATCCAGGACTCTCTTTTGTATCAGGACAGTCATCGGTAGTAGCTGGGCATCATCTAGTTCTTCTGGTCTCAGGCTGATGAAGTCTCTGGTTTATGTGGCCCTTTCTGTCTCTTGGACTAATACTTCCCTTGTGCCTTTGGTGTTCTTCATTCTCCTTTACTCCAGGTGGTTGAGACCAATTGATACATCTTAGATGGCCACTTGCAAGCTTTTAAGACCCCAGATGCCACTCTCTAAAGTAGAATGCAGAATAATTTCTTAATAAGCTTTGTTATGCCAGCTGACCTAGATGTCCCCTGAAAGCATGGTCCCCAGACT
>NW_004444001.1:163629-188445 GCF_000243295.1 Trichechus manatus latirostris | reverse complement strand
CACAAGTTTATGCTGGGGGAAAGGAACTCGAAGTCCGTGGATCCGTTATGCCTGTGCCTAGGCAAAGGAGCTGTGCCTACCCTGCTTACTGGCTTAGTGGAGCTTGCAGTTTATTTTTTCCCGTTTGTTAATTTGTTCACTCTCCAAGGCAGGGAGAATGGCTCTGGGCATGTGAGGGATCCTACTGCTGGCCCAGGGGACTCGGCAATTGCTGAAGCCGGTTGGGACCTAGTGCAGAGCAGGGAATGGGGAGGTAAATGGGAGAGAGTTTTTTCCCTAAGGGGGGTGTTTTTGATCTGCGCGGTAAGCCCTACGCAAGTACTTATCTTTTGCCGATGAGGGCTGCTTCTCACTGGTTCTGGGTGGCTGTGTAGAGTTTCTGGCGCTGGATCTCTTCCGGTGTGGAAGACGCACCTGCTGAGCACTGCTGCTTGCCTGCCTCACCAATAACCCATGAGCTGCTCAGGCCTGAAGGGCTCAGGCTCTCGCCAGGTCAGTTCTGGCAACTCCTTGCTGCTTCCGAACCGTCTCTCCCTGCCCCTGCCACTCAGTCCGGTTCCTCAACACTGCCTTTGATGTTCAGGGCTCCCAGATTGCCATATATAATCAAATCACTTGTTTTTTTGGATCTTTGTGGTAAGAAGGTCCACCGGAAGTGTCTGACTACTCTGCCATCTTGGCCCCACCTCTCCCCAGCAGTTATTTTTTTTGAAGACACTGTTCTTTTCCCATTGAATGGTCTTGGCACCCTTGTTGAAAATCAGTTGACCATAGATGTATGGGTTCTCACTGGTCATTTTTGACTCTTCTTTGTTTCCTAACCTTAGTGAGTCATTAAATCCCTTTGTTTCTAACTTTATAATGTCTCTTTTTATCTTTTGATCCCTTTCATTTTCATTAGTCATGCTGATTTGGTTAGCATGTTAAAGCAGACAGTTATCTCAAATCTAAAATCAACATCACACATATCAAAATTAAAAAATGTTCCTGAAGTAGAAAAGGACATTTTCCTCCCTTCCTGAGAAAACTTTAGTTAGACTTATAGATACTCACACCCTTTTTAAGGCCTAAGTAATCATAATATTTAAACCAAGGTGATATGGAAAATTTCCAGATCGCTTAGCTCAAATAACCTGGTCAATGGTAGCTGGTAGGGCCCACAGTTTATCAGGGGTCTTGAGCAGCAGACTTTCTTATACGACAGAAATTGCCCAGGGATGAGTTCCTTCCACCCAAAATATCTGCAGGTGCTTTACAATAGGAGAAGTGTTGATTTGAATGTATATAACACATTTTTGAACTTTCTAGTGTTTTTATTGCTAGAAGTACAGATCTGTGGGTTTACGTGGGGACTCTTCTCCTATCCCTTGTACCATATTTCTTGTAAGCAACATGACACTCTATTTCATTACTTTCCCTTCACTTCTCCTCCTTCATCCCACCCCCAAAGTAAGAGGCTCTTTAAATTGAAGTTCTTCAGAAAGATAGGAACCTGAGGTTAGTTGGGAGGATTTAAGGTAGAAAAGGGAAAATAATTGATATGTAGTATTCTTCCGACTAGCAGTCATCCAGCCTTCAGGGAACTTGGTCCTTATTCCTTTCCATATGGGTTATAGTTTATCAGCTTGGCTGCTTTGGGTCAGCTTATGGAGATCTTTTTTTGTACTCTTCTGGGAAAAGTTTGGATTTTTTTTCCTAGTAGGAAGAAAGGGGATAAGAGAATGAAATACTGTATTGTCCTAGATAACTGAGAATATCTGATCATTTTGTTCTGAGGGAACTAGGAATAATATGGGGATTCTGAAATGCTTATGCAAGAATTTATTTAATGCGTATTGAAGATGGAAAAAGGAGAAGAAAAATACACCATTTTTAGGAAGCGTGGTGTGGTAGAGACATTGGGATGAGATTCAGTTCCTGCTAAGTAGCTGTATGATATTGGGCAAGTTACTTAGCCTTTCTGAGCCTTACTGTAATTGTAAAAATGAGTGGGTTGGATTAGATAGTACTTTAAGTTTCCTTTGCAGTTCAGAAATTCTAAGACTGAGTGGTTTCTCAGAAAAAAAAAAAACCCTCCTAGTTTATATACTTTTCCTACTTTATGATTACTCAATGGCTGTTTCACATACTTATTTTTTAGTTTCCATGAGAGTTTAGGAAAATAAATAATCAAAGGAGTCACCATTCATAAAATGGATTAGGTTTTAGTGTTTTCATTTATGTACGTTTCTCCACTGAATTTATTCTGGAGCCTTTTACCTTCCCACTTTCCTTGTCTTTTTTTTTTTTAAAATAAACTTCAGCTTCACTTTAAAGTGTGACTTTCATATTCTTCTTTTCTCTGCTTCTTGATGCTGCTACCTGCCCTTCATTATCCGTATTTCATTACAGGCATGGAATTAATCAAGTAAACCTACATTCCTAGCTATCATTAATTTAAATTCAGAAGTCCCAATAGTTGTCAAGATCAGTGGGACCAATGCTGTACTCTATACTACAGCAATTAGAGAGATGAGCCAAAGGGTAAAGGAAGTGGTAGAGCCTAAAGGGAGAAGGAGTGGTATAATACAGAGTATCCAAGGATTATTTTTATTTTGTCCCTAAAATATAAGTTAAAGTTTTATGTTTTGTCATGGTGACTCTGCCAGTGATATCAAAGTCCCAGAGTCGTAATGGACTGAGTTTTTTGAAAGCAGCAACTGTACCTCCAGTTCTGAATCTTCAGCATCCAGCATAGTGCTTGCTAGAGGAAGTGCAAGTTGAAATGAATTTTTGTTAGGACTAGTTCTTTCTTCAAGATGTTTTGTGGTAGCCTGGGAAGGGACAGTACTATAGGGATTAAAAGTATGGTATAGATTCTGAAGTGAGACTGTTGGGGTTTGAATCTCATCTCTATCACTTGGTGATGTTGGACAAGATATTTAGCTTCTCTAAGCCTGTTTCCTCATCTGCAATATGATGGAAGGGCAATATCAATACCTATCTCAGGGTTATTGAGAGAATTAAATGAGACAATACATGTAAAGCACTTAGCCCAGAGCTTGATATATGTCTTCAGTAAATATTAAGTACTATTATAGTTTCCAAATATTGAAATTGTCAAGGATTTCCTTTTACTTGGATACACAGTTGACACCCATGGAAACAACAGTCAAGAAATCAAATGACATATTGCCTTGGGCAAATCTGCTGCAAAAGACCTCTTTAAAGCATTAAAAAGCAAAGATGTCACTTTGAGGACTGAAGTGCACCTGACTCAAGCTATAGTATTTTCATTTGTCTTTTATGCATGTGAAAGCTGGTCAATGAATAAGGAAGACCGAAGAAGAATTTATGCATTTAAATTATGGTGTTGGCAAATGACTGCCAAAAGAACAAACAAAAATCTGTCTTGAAGGATGTACAGCCAGAATGCTCCTTAGAAGCAAGGATGGCAAGACTTCGTCTCGCATAGTTTGGACATGTTATCAGGAGGGACTGTCCCTGGAGAAGGTCATCAGGCTTCATAAAGTAGAGGGTCAGCAAAAAAGGGAAGACCCTCGTCGAGATGGATTGACAAAGTGGCTGCAACAATGGGCTCAAACATAGCAATGATTGTGAGGATGGTACAAGACTAGGCAGTGTTTCGTTCTGTTGCGTGGTCTCTGATTGTTCTCTGGTCACTGTGAGTTGGAACCGACTCGATGGCACTTAACAACAACAGCATTATATTTTCATTAATAAGCACTCCCGGAAAGAGGGGGCAGTGGTGGTTCAGTGGTATAATTCTCACCCTCCATACAAGAGTTAGATTTCTGGTCAATGTACCGCAAGCACAGCCACCACTTGTGTATCATCGGAGGCTTGCGTGTTGCTGTGATGTTGACCAGGTTTCAGTGGAGCTTCCAGACTTAAGATGGACTAGGATGAAAGGCCTGGCAATCTACTACCAAAAATCAGCCAGTGAAATCCCTATGGATCACAGTGGTCCAATCCCGTAGTACATAGAACTGGCATGAGTTGAGGTGACTGGACAACAGCTAACAACAACAACAACAACAACAACAACAATGTAACAGATATTTTATTAAACTCTGCTAAGTTCTAAGTAATATTGTTACAGAAGAAATAAGGCACAGCCTTGCTCTCATAAAAGATAGAACATATTCAGTAAAGATAACCTATGGTCCCATGGTAAGTAGCAAATGATTGGTTTACTTAAGGGCTCAAGAGACAGGAGTGATTGCTGAGCAGAGGAAAACTTCAGGAAGGTGACAGAACTTGACCTGAGCTTTGAAGGATCAGTGTAGCAAGTAAGAGGACAGGCTCCTTGGAGCTAGACTGCCTGTGTTTTAATCCTAGCTCTGCTAGTATGTAATCTTAAACAAATTACTTAATGACCTTCATTGGATTGTTGAGAGAATTAAATGACTAATATGTGTAAAGCACTTAGAACTGTGCGTCACACATGGTTAGAACTTGATCAATTATAAGTTGAGAGAAGGGAGAATTTATTTTAGGTAGAGAGAACATTGAGTGATAATACGGGGAGACACCTAAGTGTGTTTGAAATGATGAGGCCAAATTGGCCAGACTGGATAACCTTTGGAAAATAGTAGGTGATTACATTAGGGCCTTTCTTTTGAGGTGCCTCTGGGTAGATCATAACTCCCAACCTTTCGGTTAGTAGCTGAGCATGTTAACAGTTTGTACCACCCAGGGCTTGGTGATCTACTTCCAAAAAACTAACCACTGAAAACTCTATGGAGGACTGTTCTACTCTGACATGTATGGGGTTGCCAGGAGTTGGAATTTATTGAACAGCAGCTGGTTGGTTTGTTATGCTGCAAAATTATAAATGACTAAGCCAGGGAGTATGACATCTTTTTCATAGGTACTGAGGGACACTGGGAGGATTTCTTGGGTTATTTCCAAGTCTTTAGCATTTCTCACTATCTTACTGATTTCAATATAACTGAAACTTCTATTCAGGCTAATTCTGAAAATGAATCTCATGATCTATCCTGATTATGCTTCTTTAATTTGTTCATTTCTTCTGTAAACATGTGTTTTTGGCTAACTTTCTCTTTTTTCATTCCATACTGCAGTTGTTTACATAATTCTTATTCCTTTTCTCCAAAGGCTAGTGGGTGCCTGCTACTGTTTTCCTCTCTCTCCTACTATTTTCCTTTCAAAACCTCAGTCGAGATCCTAAACCACAAAGCCATAATGTGGAAAGGGACAGTGAGAGTGAGAAAGGGAGAGGAAGGGAAGGAAATATCTTCTAGTTCAGCCATCTTGTTTTACAGATGAAGAAATTGAGGCCCAGAGGAAGTAAAGTCTTATGCTCAAGAGCCACAACTAATTAATGACCAGGCCTGTACCTTTCAGGGCTAATTCAGGGCTGTTTTTTTACCATCAGCCCAATGTGATTCTCATTCATCTGGGTGGGAATTAAAGTAGTACTCAATTTTCTGCTATAGCTATTTAACACCAAGATAAAAAACAATTTTACTATCAGGAATAATGTAATAATAATTCACCCTTATGAATGAGGAGCCCATGATTGCCTTTCTTGGAGAGTGTCTCAGGCTGGGTTCTCTAGAGAAGCAAAACCAGTAAAGCATGTAAATATATATATATAGATTTATATCAAGGAAATGGCTCATGCGGTTGTAGAGGCTGGAACATCCCAAGTCTGTGGGTCAGGATAGAGGTTTCTCCTGATTCATGTAGCCGAAGGGGCTAGTGAATCCAAGATTGTCAGATCAGACAGTAGGGCTCTTGTTCATAAGCTGTGAAGATTGACAAATCCTAAGATCAGCAAGCAAGACAGCAGTAAACCGCTAGCTCAAGTCCCAAGAACCGGAGGTCAAATGAAGAGGAGCCAGCTTCAGGATCCAGAGCAAGCAAAAGCCCGCGAACCTTGCCAGAAAGTCCACTTAATATTTGATGCAGGCCACACCCCCAAGGAAACTCCCTTTCAGCTGATTGGCTACTCACAGCAGATCCCATCATGGAGGTGATCACATTATATCAGATCTCATCATGGAAGTGATCACATCATCGTTTAACTGCCGAACTACGTCATAACTGCCAAACCACTGAGAATCATGGCCCAGCCAAGTTGAGATACAACCTTAACTGAGCATCACTGTTCTTAAAGTAATGTTTAAAACCAAGACTGTCAGATCTGCTTTGAGCAGAAAAGAGTTTCTTTCCGTTTTTAGTTGTTGTAAATTATGATAATGCTGTAAACATAACATTCTCCAAGGGGTGGGGAAGGAAAAACACTAACTAGGCAATAAATAAGTGGTAACTTTGGTGAAGGTGAAGACAGTACACAATACTGGGGAAGTAAGCACAACTTGACCAAGGCAAGGTCATGGAAGCTTCATAGACAATCCAAACTCCCTGAGGGACCGAATTACTGGGCTGAGGGCTGGGGACCATAGTCTTGGGGATATCTAACTCAGTTGGCATAGCATAGTTTATAAAGAAAATGTTCTACATCCTACTTTAGTGAGTAGCATCTGGGGTCTTGAAAGCTTGTGAGCAGCCATCTAAGATACTCCACTGGTCCCACCCTGCCTGGAGCAAGGGATAATGAAAACCAAAGACACAAGGGAAAGATTAGTCCAAAGGACTAATGGACCACAACTACCACAGCCTCCACCACACTGAGTCCAGCACAACTAGATGGTGCCTGGCAACCACGACCGACTGCTCTGACAGAAAAATGTAGAACAAAATTCTAACTCACACACACACAAACAAAAGACTAGACTTACTGGTCTGACAGCTGGAGAAACCCTGAGAGTATGGCCCGGACACCCTTTTTTAACTCAATACTGAAGTCACTTGTAGGGTTCACCCTTCAGCCAAAGATTAGACAGGCCCATAAAACAAAACGAGACTAAATGGGCACATCAGCCCAGGGGCAAGGATGAGAAGGCAGGAGGGCACAGGAAAGCTGGTAATCGGGAACCCAAAGTCGAGAAGTTGTGGGGTTGACAACCAATGTCACAAAGCAATATGTGTATTAGTTATTTAATGAGAAACTATAATTTGCTCTGTAAGCCTTCATCTAAAGTACAATTTAAAAAAAAACAAAAAATTATATATGTATGTATTTATGATAATATACAGCACAGAGGTTTATAACATTTAATAAGATGACCTTTATTATATATATGTTGTGGGTAAGAGAACGCTCTTTATTCATAAAGCAAAACTTGTAATTTTATTTCACACATGAAAAGTTAATTTGATATTTGTAATCATAAATCCGAGAAATACAAAGCAGTATTAAACCATAACTTCTTGTTGTTGTTAAAAAAAAAAAAATTCTCCAAAAAAGTGGACTTTTTTTCTATTATAGTAGAACACAGGTCCTTTACAGAGCAACTGATGGGACAATATTAAAGCATAAAAAGTTGGAAATCATAGTATCTCACAGCCTGTGATCCTGAACTTCTGCCATTGCAGTAGCCTCTAAGCTTACATCTTCAATTTCTTAGAATTTAATATATGCCACACATAATGGTTAGACCCTTATTTATGTGTTGTTTTCTTCTACGTTGTTTTCCTACCTAGATGCAATGTGGTAGAATATATTTAAAGCCCTAAATTTAGTGCCTGTTGCGGTGCAGTGAATTACTTAATATGACCCTTCTAGCCATAGACTCTGTTACTCACGCACAGTGATTGAATGGGACTATGCAAATAAGGGGTAAGTAACTTGTGATGATTGGGGTTATGCGTCAACTTGGGTAGGCCATAATTCCCAGTATTGTATGGTTGTCCTCCATTTTGTGATTTGATGTAATTATCCTTCATTCTGTGATGTGTTGTAAATCTTAGCCTCTATGCCTGTGGTTGTGTTAATGGGCAAGATTAGGGATGTATCTTGAATCACCATCTTTCTAAAGTGTGTGACTTCAGTCACCACCTTTACTCCAGTCACTACGCTTTCTAAAGGACATGACTCAGGTTACTGCCTTCTCAAGTAGGGGGAGAGTTTCCTTGAGGGTGTGGTCTGCATCAAATGAATATGAATGCTCTTGGGAAGTTCTTTCTCTCTCTCACTGTGGATCCTGCATCTGGTTCGTGATAATCTGACCTCCAGTTCTTGGAAAGTGAGCCAGTAGCCTGCCATCTGCCCTGCCCATTCTGGGATTTGCTAGCTTCTGCAGACCCTTGAGCCAGCAACCTATCATCTGACTTGCTGATTTGAGTTCAGCAAGCAGCTTGTTGTCTGACCTGCCGGTTTGGGTTAGTCAGCCCTTGCAGCCACATGGGTTGGGAGAAGCCTCCAGCCAGACACCGGACCTATGGATTTGGGACTTGCCAGCCTCCGCAACTTGATGAGCCATTTACTTGAGATACAGTTTATAAGTTCTTTGAGACGTTGCAGTGAATTATGGAACCCAAAGACAAGAGGGAGAGTACTGAAGGGAAGAGGAGTAGTTGATGTTAGAGATGATGGAGTGGGTACAGCAGTTTGGAAAAGTTTGAGAGCATTTGGGATGTCTTTAACCTCCGCCTTATAGAAACCAGCTTTGTGCTGATCCTTATAAAAGCAGTTATTCAAGAAATTATTCACTCACCTGGCCACGCTACGTGGTTGCTCAATAAAGACTCCTTTTCCTGTACTGCAGGTAATTTTTTCTCATATATAAATAATGTCCGTTCCTAATCACCAATTCACTTATTACATTCCTTCTTTTTCCTTCCCTTGAAATGTATTGTTTTGACTGTAGCAAGATGTACTCCCTGCTTTTGAAACTTTGCATAGTGTACAAATAATTTTTACTCACTTTAAGCATAATTTTACGATGAGATCATTTTACTACTGGTAATCTTTTCATGTTCTGTATTCTTTCTCCATGATTAAAGAAAAGAAAATTTGGCATGGGTTACACAGAGTGTCCCAGACCTCTGCAAATCCTGCCACATTCCTTCAAGAAATCAGGCTTCTGGACTAGATTTATTTTTACTGAAATGGTAATTTTCTTTATCATTTTAAACACTGTGAAGTTGAATTGTATAATTCACAAATGTCTTTAAAAAAAAAAAAAGTCTCATGTCTGCAATACCTTGTATCAGATCACTTACTTTTATTTCCCATTGTTTGGTTTCTTTTTCCTGTCTTCATTTTTCTGAAGGGAAAATTTTTTTCCCTTTTCTGATCTGATATGTTTTCTGTTGGGATGATTACCCTTTATAACAATTTTTAACCTCTAATTGTGCTTCTGAGAGGGAAAGGAAATGCTTCAGAATTAGATTTTGGATACTTTTTGATACTGTATTTGTGTGTGTTTATGTAGAAAGCCCCTTTCTTTATGTAATACAGAGGATTTTCTGTTTCTGTTTTGTAAATTATTTTTATGTTGGGTTATTTTATTGCTGTTTAAAAAAATCAGTTAAATTTATATATAACATAAATATATAGAACTTACTAAATTTATATATTTAAAATATACAGATTTATATATTTAATATATTTATGGGTAGTTGCTAGCCCTTCTAAATTTATACAGTAATAAATTTTGCTGTTAAAGTTATCCTTAGACTTATTATTTTGTAATTTCTTTAGGTATAAGCTCTGCAGTTCTCACACCTTGAGAGAGAAAGGGACAATTGATCTTTGCCACTTTCATTATATACCATTTTTGGCTGCCTTACTCCTTCCATTTCTTATCATTTTCTAGTTTTTATTTGTGCCTCCTAAAAATGGGGAGCTTTAATACATGTTGTGCATTTTTATAGACTATCAACTCCATTATGTGTTCATTGTCCGAAATGTGTTAATTTCTCTTTCTTATATTTAATATGTCTGTATTCTAGGTTTTCTTTGTTTAATTAATGATACTTCTTTTTTTAGTTTTTGATTACATTTGTCAGTTTAGGTTGTAGTTTATTTTCATCTTTATATTGTTTTTGTTTATCTTATTAATACTCCAGTTTTGTCTCCATTTGACACACTATTTTTGGCATTACCATATGCTAAACATTTTCACATGTATGTTTATAATTTCTCAACAAGTGCAACTGAGTTTTTTCTTATTTTTTAAGGTTCTAAAATTATTTTAGTATTTGTTGAACAATACCTGTTGTCAGTTTTGTAACTAAGGCTGCTGATAAATAGTATATGAGAATTTAATAATCACTTTATGTGAGTTAATTTTTTTACAAAAATTATCCAGCTTTGCAAGACCAATTTTGTTAGTAAATTAAAAACATTTTTTAGTCACTAATCCTAACGTGGTTAAGCATTTGGCTGCTAACCAAAAGGTTGGCAGTTTGAATCCACCAGCCACTCCTTGGAAACCCTGTGGGGCAGTTCTACTCTGTCCTTTATGGTTGCTATGAGTTGGAATTGACTTGATGGCAATGAGTTTTGGTTTAATCCTAACCTAGTGTTGCTAATTTTAGTAATTTAAATTTTGATTCTTATGTCATTTCATCACTCTGTTATTTTTAAAAATTACCATTGGCTTTTCTAAAAGTGAATCATGAATTAACTTTAAAAGAGGAAAATAAAGATAAATTTTAGAACCTACATTTTATAAATAGGGTTAAGAAATTATTCAGTTATGTGAGGATATAATCTTTATAAGTTGTTTCTTTTTTTTTGCTTTTTAATTTATATTCATCTATTCATTGAAAGGAGCACTGGTGGTGTAGTGGTTAAAGCACTTGGCTGCGAACTGAAAGGTCTGTGGTTCGAAACCACCAGTCGCTCTGTGGGAGAAAGATGTGGCAGTCTGCTTCTGTTAAGATTACAGCCTTGGCAACCCTGTGGGGCAGTTCTACTGTTGTATAGGTCACCATGAGCCAGAATCAAGTTGATGGCAATGGGTTTTTGGGTTTTGGTATTCATTGAAAAGTATTTGATAGTTGTAATTAAAACAAAACACAAGAACAGTTTAAAATAAAGTCAGAAGACAAGGATAAATCACATGAGAAATAATGGGGAGGATGAGAAGGTGGGAAGAAATCTTTACACCAATAATCTGAGGCAAGATAGTTACTGCACTTGAACATTAAATTTAGCTCAGAGCTTCCTGGTAAGCATGGGGAAAAAAGGAAACAGGATGGGTTTTATAGTTATTGCCTGAAAAAGAAAGCTTATCAGTTTTTTTTAGGAGAGAGAAACTTTTTCTGAGTTTTAAGTTATAAAAGGAGCTTGCTATTTGAATTCTTATAAAAGGGATATAATTTATATTTACATTTTTATAAATTGTTAAATTTTTGCTGTTGCTGTCTCAGCTTCCTTATACCATTTATATGCACTGTGATTATGTTTGGTTATATTCATGTCCACTGTTGTCAAAAGTGGAAATACCATGGCTGGGGTGTGTTTGTGTATTGCCCCTAGAATTGTAGCCACTGACGAACAGGAAACTAAAAGCTTAAAGTTCAGGAAATGTATTTCGACTGTGTGGAAAATATATATGGTAGTCATTTGGAGACTGCACATTTTATATATGCATTAAGTTAGAGATGAACTAGGGATTCTTATAACAATGTTGTCAGATGCTTAAATATAATAGATACAGTATGTGCATTGTAGGCCAGGAAAATTGTGCAATGCTAGGAAAAAATTGCAACAGATTATTGTATGTGTTCAGCTATACTCTTCAAGAAATAAAGCAGCTGGCACGTTAGTTGAATTCTTCAAGGATGTCTTATTTTCAGAGAATTACAGAGTTTTAGTTTAGTTCCATGGAAGGGGGAGGTCCTTGTTTTACAAGATAGCTTATTTCTCTCTTAGGAAGTTCTCACAGTTAAGTTTTATTTTCTTACATTGAATTAAACTTTGTTTCCCTGAAATTTATTGGTTTACTCTATAGTTTTCTTAGTGGTAAGAAAGAGAATGGTTAGTTGGTCAAAATTATTTTGAAAGTTTAACGTGTTTAAAGTGTTTTCTTAGAAATTGTGGTATTTTAGGTGTTTCATAATATATTACCCATATTTTAGTTATTTTTGAAGTTTTAAAATACTTTATTTTTAAAGTTAAAAATAATTCCATCAGAGGAGGTATGATTAATATATATGGCTGGTAGACCTGTATTTTCTTACTGTTTCTAAACTTAGCTGTTTTAACAGGACATGATTTACATTATTTATATGTACTTTGAGGCAAGCATGAAGTTTTAATAGCTTCTTAGAAATGGGGATTTTCTAATATTTTACTTTTATTGCTGCTCCATTGCTGTGTATTTTAGCAAAAGAGGTAACTTATGACTCTTTTGCTGCCAGTTTTATGGTTCGAAATTATAGCTACACAAAAACATTAGAGGCCACATTAAGTGAAAATTCTATTTGTTACAAAGTTCTTAGAAATTTTAGCTATATTATATGTCATTAATTATAATCATTTTAATAGCTTCATTAACATTAGCCTCTTTTCAGGATTGATTTTGGTTTGGGTCTCTTTGGGTCTTGTGTTCACCCTTGAACTCTTGTGGCCCAGGAGATAGAAAGTGCTGATTAGAAAAGACAGGGACCTGGACCCACCCCAGAAGAAAGTCACAGAATGCTTTTTCCAGAAGAAGGGGGAATGGGCTCTGTAATGACAAAAACAAGATATCTTAACAAGGCCATACTATAAAGGGCCTGGTATAGCAGGTTAAGGAATTGGGCTTTATCTAGTAGGTGACCTCTTGTTTTGGTCAAGGGTTCTTTTTAAGAATAACTGTTACTTTACTTTTATTATAGTACATGTTCATTGTAGAAAAACCTAGTAAACATATATAAACAAAGAAAATAAAAATTTCCTGTAACCATTTCTTTTGCCTCTTTGTATGTTCTCTGTTCATTTCCCTTAAACTTCACTTAATATCTACCTAGTTTACTTCTTTTTGTTTGGAAAGGGTACTTGTTAAATTTTTCCCCCACAAATTATGCTTCTAATAATTTTTAAAATTAATTATAAAGGAAGTAGACATTAATTTTTTAAATCCTCTTCCTTGTTTGATATAGTGATTGTATTAATTAGTATCTATGTTATGGGAAACCATAGGTATAATATAGGTCTCACATAGCATTAAGCCTTTGTCCTTAATGAGAACACAGACCTGGAAGTCAGAGTGGTTCTTGCAGGGGGAACGGGAAAAATGGAGACTAAAAAATCCTTTCTGTAAGCTCTTTGAGAGCAGGACTAGATCTTTCTTATTCACTATTATGTTGCTGTCATCAGACATAGTACCTGACACATAGTAAGTATTCCATAAGTAGTTGTTGAATGAATGGATGAGTTTCTCATTAAACACTTTTAGTTGCTCATGTTTCCTGTACTATGGATAATCAAGATCAATTATGTTCATCCAAGGTTTAGAGCTTTTGCTGTATGTAGACTTTTCCTCTTTTTTTAAATTATAATTTATTGAACTGTTTGTTTCTTAAAAAATGTATGTGTATACATATATACATAAACACACAGAAAAAAACCAAAAAGTGAAAAATCCCTTGTTTCTTTTCCTGAATCCCATTCTCCAGAAGTGGCTACTATTAATGATTTGGTATATTCCTTTCTAGATATTTTCTCTGCATTTACAAATGCATATGCATTTTTCCTGGAAACCCAAGTGGTGTAGTGGCTAAGAGCTATGGCTGCTAACCAAAGGGTCAGCAGTTTGAATCCATCAGGTTCCCCTTGGAAACCCTATGGGGCGGTCCTCCTCTGTCCTATAGGGTCGCTATGAGTCAGAACCGACTGAATGGCACCTAACAAAAACAACAACATACATTTTCCTTATACAAATAGAATGTTTTCTGTTCTATAACGTGCTTTTTTCCTTCATGTCATTCTTAAACATTTTTTTGAAGTAAATTCACACAATGTAAAACTGACCAGTTTAAAGCATACAATTCTTTGCCATTTAGTACATTCGCATTGTTGTGCAACCACCACATTTATGTAGTTTCAAAACATTTTTGTCACCCCAAAAGAAAATCCCATACCCATTATGTAGTCACTCTGTATTCTGTCTTCCCATCAGCCTCTGGCATCCACAAGTCTGCTTTCTCTCTCTGTGGATTTATGTATACTAGATATCATATTAATGAACCCATAAAATATATGACCTTTTGTGTCTGGCTTCTTTCACTCAGCATAATGTTTCTACAGTTTGTCCACATTGTATCATGTATCGGTACTTCATTCCTTTTTATGGGTGGGTAATATTCCACTGTACGTATATACTGCATTTTGTTTATCCATTCATAAGTTGATGGACACTGTTTTCAGTTCTTTTGGGTTTATACCTAGGAGTGGAATTGCTGGGTCATTATGGTAATTCTTTGTTTAACTTTTCTTTTCACATGCTTGTTAGCTATTTGTATATCTTCTTTGGAGAAATGTCTGTTCAAGTCCTTTGCCCATTTTTAAACTGGATGGCTGGCTTTTTTGTTGAGTTGTAGGAGTTCTTTATATATTCTGGATATTAAACCTTTATCAGATATATGGTTCCCAAATATTTTCTCCAGTTCTGTAGATTATCTCTTTACTTTCTTGGTAAAGTCCTTTAATCCAAGGTCACAAAGATTTACCTCCCATGTTTTCTTCTAAGAGTTTTATAGTTTTAGATCTTACATTGAGATCTTTGAATTATTTTGAATTAATTTTTGTATATGATGCAAAGTAGGGGTCCAAATTCATTCTTCTCCATGTAGAGATTCAGTTGTCCCAGCACCATTTAGTGAAGAAACTTTTCTTTCCCCCACTGAATGGTCTTGGCATCCTTGTCAAAAATTAATTGACCATAAACATATGAGTTTATTTCTGGATTCCCAGTTCTATTCATTGTTCTAGATATCTCTTTGCCAGTACCACACATTTTTTTTTTTATTAAATTGTGCTTTAAGTGAAAGTTTACAGTTCAAGTTAGTTTCTCATGAAAAATTTATACACATATTGTTATGTGACCGTAGTTGCTCTCCCTATAATATGACAGCACATTCCTCCTTTCCAGCCTGGATTTCCCATGTCCATACCACCAACCCCTCTCCCTTTTTGCCTTCTTACCTCGCTTCTGGACAGGAGCTGCCCATTTAGTCTTATGTATCTACTTGAGCTAAGAAGCACACTCCTCATGAGTATCACTTTATATCCCATAGTCCAGTTTAATCTTTGTCTGAAGAGTTGGCCTTGGGAATGGTTTCAGCTATGGGCCAACAGAGAGTACGGGGGCCATGTCTTCCAGGGTCCGTCCAGTCTCAGTCAAACCATTAAGTCTGGTCTTTTTACTAGAATTTGAGTCTGCATCCCACTTTTCTCCTGTTCCATCAGGGACTCTCTGTTGTGTTCCCTGTCAGGGCAGTCATTGGTGGTAGCCAGGCACCATCTAGTTCTGATCTCAGGCTGATGGAGTCTCTGGTCTCTGTGACCCTTTCTGTCTCTTGGGCTAATATTTTCCTTGTGTGTTTGGTGTTCCTTGTTCTCCTTTGCTCCAGGTAGCTTGGGACCAATTGATGCATCTTAGATGGCCACTTGCTAGCTTTTAAGACCCCAGACACCACTCACCAAAGTAGAATGCAGAACATTTTCTTAATAAACTTTCTTATGCCAGTTGACCTAGATGTTCCCTGAAACCATGGTCCCCAGACCTCCGGCCCTGCTACTCTGTTCCTCAAAGTGTTTGGTTGTGTTCAGGAAACTTCTTAGCTTTTGGTTTAGTCCAGTTATGCTAACTTCCCCTATGTTGTGTGTTGTCTTTCCCTTCACCTAAGATAATTCTTGTCTGCTATCTAGTTAGTCAAAACCCCTCTCCCTCTCTCCCCACCCTTGTAACCATCAGAGAATGTTTTCTTCTGTGTTTAAACCTTTTCTTGCGTTCTTAGAATAGTGGTCTCATACAGTGTTTGTCCTTTTGCGACTCAGCGTAATGCCTTCTAGATTCATCCATGTTAATGAGATGTTTCGTGGATTCATCGTTGTTCTTTATCATTGCATAGTATTCCATTGTGTGAATGTACCATAATTTGCTTATCCATTTGCCAGTTGATGGGCACCTAGGTTGTTTCCATCTTTTTGCTATTGTGAACAGTGCTTCAGTGAACATGGGTGTGCATATATCTATTCGTGTGATGGCTCTTATTTCTCTAGGATATTCCACAGAGTGGGATTGCTGGATCATATCGTACTTCTATTTCTAGCTTTTTAAGGAAGTGCCAAATCGATTTCCAAAGTGGTTGTACCATTTTCCGTTCCCACCAACAGTGTATAAGTGTTCTAGTCTCTCTACAACCTGTCCAACATTTTTATTATTTTGTGTTTTTTGGATTAATGCTAGCCTTGTTGGGGTGAGATGATATCTCATTGTAGTTTTGATTTTCATTTCTCTAATGGCTAACAATCCTGAGCAATTTCTTTTTTTTTATTGTTGTAGTTTAAATGAAGTTTACATTTCAAGTTAGTCTCTCATATAAAAATTTATACATACATTGTTATGTGACCCTAATTGCTCTCCCCATACTGCGACAGCACACTCCTCCCTTCCACCCGATTCCCCATGTCCATTCAACCAGTTCCTAACCCTCTTTGCCTTTCTGTCTCACCTCCGGACAGAAGCTGCCCATTTAGTCTCTTGTATCTACTTGAGCTAAGAGACACACTCCTCACGAGTATCACTTTATGTCCCACAGTCCATTCCACTCCCTGTCTGAAGAGTTGGTCTCGGAAATTGTTTTATTTCTGGGCTGATAGAGAATCCAGGAGCCATGCTTTCCGGGGTTCCTCCAGTCTAAGTCAGACCATTAAGTCTGGTCTTCTTACTAGAATTTGAGTTCTGCACTCCACCTTTCTCCTGCTCCATCAGGGACTCTCTGTTGTGTTCCCTGTCAGGGTGGTCATTGGTGGTAGCCAGGCACCATCTAGTTCTTCTGGTAGCAATTTTTCATGTATCTGTTAGCCCCCTGAATATCTTCTTTGGTGAAGTGGCTGTTCAGATCCTTTGCCCATTTTTTAGTTGAGTTGTTTGTCTTTTTGTTGTTGAAGTTTTGCAGTATCTTGTAGATTTTAGAGATTAGATGCTGATCGTATTTGTTGTAGCCAAAAATGTTTTCCCAGTCTGTGGGTTGTCTTTTGACTCTTTCGGTGAAGTCTTTTGATGAGCATAAGTGTTTGATTTTTATGAGCTCCCAGGTATCTAGTTTCTCGTCGGGTGTTTATGCATTGTTAGTAATATTTTGTATTCTGTTTATGCTATGTGTTAGGGCTCCTAGCATTGTCCCTATTTTTTCTTCCATGATCTTTATTGTTTTCAATTTTATGTTTAGGTCTTTGATCATTTGGAGTTAGTTTGTGTACATGGTGTGAAGTATGGGTCTTGTTTCATTTTTTTTGCAGATGGATATCCAGTTATGACAGCACCATCTGTTAAAGAGACTGTCTTTTCCCCAATTAACCACACAGTTTTGATTATCGTAACTTTGGAGTAAGTTTTGAAATTTGGAAGTGTGAATTTTCCTACTTGTTCTTCTTATTCATAATTGTTTTGGCTATTCTAGGTTCCTTGCATTTCTGTAAGAATTTGAAGATTGGCTTTTTCATTTCTGCAAAAAAGACTGTTGGAATTTTTATAGGGATCACATTGAATATGTAGATCGTTTTGGGTAATAATGCCATCTTAACATTTTAAGCATCTTTTCATATTAGTTCATATAGAGCTGCTTCTTTGTAACTGCCATATAATATTCCATTGTAGACGTGTACAGTTCTAGTCCACTAAGGAAATTTCTGTTGTTTCCTGTCTTTTACTATTACAACAGTGTTGCATTTAATATCCTTCTGTGTATATTTTTGCATGCTTCTGTGAAACTGTCTATAGGGTAGCTTTCTGGAAGTGGTATTTCTGGGCTATATTTGCACTAAATATTTTTATAGATATTGGCAAATTTACCCTTAAAAATATTGTACCAGTTTGCATTCTCACCAAAGATATAAGGTGCTTTCTTCTGATAACTGTACAGACTTTCATTTTGTGGATTAGAAGGGTTCAATTTTTGAAAATCCTTCTGATGGTAATTTGAAATGCTGAGAGAATGATAGATTAAATAATTGACTTCCATTGCCTGATGTAATTAGTTGGGGTTAAGTGGAAGGTAATCTCCTCTACTGACTTATAGTGTATATTGCACTGATTCAGACTTGGAAGATCAAATATTGCTCTTCTAAGTTTTCATCACCTTAGAAAGATTAAGATAAACATTTACTAGTAACAGTTTGAGGAGTCCCTGGTTGGTGCTCGGCTGCGAAAGGTTGGAGGTTTGAGTCCACCCAGAGGTGCTTCAGAAGAAAGGCCTGGTGATTTACTTCTGAAATAACAGCCACTGAAAACCCTATGGAGCACAATTCTACTTCGATATGCATGGGGTCGCCAAGAATTGGGATCAACTTGACAGCCACTGGTTAGTAACAGTCTGAAGGGATAGAAGGTCCTGAGTGCTGATTTGAGATGTTTCAGTTTGTTGTGCTGGGTAACTGTTTAAAGACCTTGAATTGGGGTGTGATATGAATGTACTGTATAGCAGAGGTTTTACTGGCAGTGTATATAGAATGAGTGGAAGTGAGCGAGAAGGCTGAAGGTAGGCAGGTCAGTTAGAGAACTATGGTAATCCAGGAAGAAAATGAAGAAAACTCACACTATGATTATAGCTATAGACTTGGAAAGTAAGATAATGGGAAACAGTGAACAGTTAGCAGGTCCTGTGTTGATAAAATGGAGAGAAATCATATCAAAGTTGTAAACCTAGGAGAATTGCCAGATAATACAGGTAATTAAGTAAACAGAGATGGGTCCAAGTTTTGAAAAATTTAATTTTCTTTAAACATTTAGGAATACAGAGGGGTCCTGAAGTTCCTACAGCCAGGCATTTAGGAGCAAAGACTGGAGAAGGGTAGAGGGAGAATTATGACTAGATTTGAAAGTTATTTAAAAGAAGTAGTTTAAGAGTGAATAGGTTATGGTATAAAGTGTTTGACAGGGAAATGCTCCTGATGGAGAACTACATTTTGAGTAATGTGAGAAGGAACAGAATCTGAAATATTACTGAGACTTCACCTTTATTCTTTTACTCTACATACAATACTATATTTACTGGATGTTTTCCAGGTAGATGTTCTTCCTTTGGGAGTGATACCTCAAAAAATTTTGATGGTTAAAGATGAAGCTAAGTTTTATTCTTGAAATTGAATATTATACTTGAAAAAGGTCTTGGTAGTTTTGGTATCACACAGTGTGTTGCTTCTGGTTTCATAAAATCTTTTCATCTTGTTTGACTCTCTGTGGGTCTAAAAAAGAAAAAATGCAACTAATTGTTGGATAGGTAAAACTGCAGAGACTGTGTGCATTTTAATTGATCATATGAAAAATGTTTCCAGGCTTTTCAAACTTGCTAATATAAAAATCGGTATTTTTTTTAGAAGAACATAGCATGAATTCAGGGTTTTTACTGTCTTAGTGCCTATCAGCATGGAGCTTGTTCACAGGAAGGGGTCTAGAATCAAAGTCAGGAACCTGTGATACTAGCAGAGAGGTAGTATGTGCAGTGGTTACAGTACAGGCTCAGGATTCATTTTACCTCATTCCACTATTCACTAACAATGTATCCATGGATAAACTACTCAACTTCTCTTCCCCTTAGTTTCTCCATTTGGAAATGGCAGTAATAATAGTTCCTACATCATAGGGTTATTGAGAGGATCCATCATGGAGCTTACATTTTACTAAGAGTGAAAGGCGATATACAAATAAATAACATGCCAGGTGGTTAGTGGAGGAAAAAAGAGTGTAGCTGATTACAGTAGAGTTTCTTGCTCTTTTATAGCAGGTAACACGGGAGGCCTGTCTGATAAGGAAATGTTTGAATAGAGACCTGAAGGGAGTGAGGCTCAAGCTGTGCAGCTCTCTAAGGGAAAAGTTTCAGGCAGAGAGGACAGCAAGTGCAATGGCCCTGAGTTGGGCAGTGTGTTTGGCATGTTGGAGGGGGCAGCAAGAAGGCCAGTGCAGCTAAAGCAGAGTGAATGAGGTGAAGAGCAATAGGAAGAAGTAAGTTTAGAGATAGTCAGTGACCAGAGTGTAGGAATTTAAGCATAATTGGGTTTTATTCTGTATGGATTTTATTCTGCATGAGATGGGAAGCCATAGGAATGTTTTGGACAAACAAGTACATGGTTTGATTTGTCTCAAGAGGATCCCTCTGACTGCTGTGAAGATTATAGACCACAGGGGGCAAAGGCTGAATCAGAGAACCTGTTAGGAGACTTAGAGTAATCCAGGGTAAGTTAATACATGTAATCATCTGCAGTGTTAACTGTCATATTGCTCTCTATAAGTATCAGCTGCTGCTGCTGTAGTTGTGGTAGCATGGTTATTTCACCTTCTTCGTCATCATTATAGACATCACGACCTAGTGAAGGGATCTGGGGTTAGCACTGCACCTGGGTCAGTAAACAAGATTCAGATGGGTAGTAGCACACCTGATCCAAAGAATACAGGCTGAGTGAAAATAAGGAATAGCAGAGTAACCATTGTGGATCAGCAGAGCAAGACTTAAAATCCAAATTCTTTTGTTTTGCTATACTATCTCACCTCTCAGTCCGCTGACTCCTCTTCCTTGGCTTGTTTGTTCCTTCCAGTGCTGCCCCCTTCAATGTTTGTTTCCCGGGTTCAGTTCCTAGTGATTGTTTTTTCTTGCTCTATGTGCTTTTCCTTGATCACATCCAAACTAATAGGTAGGCTTTAACTACCACCTATAAGCAAATGGTGGCCAAATCTTCAGACCAGAGCTTTGCCTTTATCCTCAGACCCTAATTTTCAACTGCCTACATTTCATAAATAGCTAAAACTTTAAACAACTAGACACACACACACAAACACACGGAACAGCCTACTTTTCCCTCTGTATACGATGTCATGCTGAATGATGGCCAAATCCATTTTCCACTGTGCTTTGGGAATCATTCTAGAGTCTTGCCTCACCTTCTCTCATCATCCCTCATAACCAAATCATTACTGTTTGATTCTCTTTCCTAAGTGTTTTTCTGTTCCGTGTCCCTTTACATCTCCAGTATCGTAGTGCAGAACCTCAGAACTTACTGCTTATATTATTGCTACAATTTTCAGATCCAGTCAGGACTCTCTAGTTTGCAAGTGACAGAAATTCACTTCCTCTAGCTTAGGCAAAAAAAAAAAAAAGGGAAATATATAGGATCACAAAACCCAAAGAATAATTGAATAACCAAACCCACAGGATGGGCAGGGATGCAGCTGGGCCTCAGAATGACTCGAATTAGAGACTTCAGTGCCACTAGGACACTGCCTGTCTCCTATTTGCTTTTTTTCTCTGTGCTACCACCACCTGCTAGTTTGTCCTACTGTGGTGGCTTGTGTGTTGCTATAATGCTGAAAGCTGTGCTATCCATGTTTAAAAACATCAGCAGGGTCACCCATGTTGGACAGATTTCAGCACAACTTCCAGACTAAGAAACTAGGAAGAAATCCTGGTGATCTGCTTCTGAAAATTAGCCAGTGAAAACCCTGTGGGATCACAGCATAATAGTGTCTGGTATGGGACAGGAAGATGAGCTCCTTAGGTTGGAAGGCACTCAAAATGCACAGTGGCTGCAACAATGAACTAGAACATACCAACTGTTGTGGAGATGGCAAAGTATGGGGCAACATTTTGTCCTGTTGCATGCACTTAGGGTCACCGTGAGTCAGAGCTGACTCTATGGCAGCTAACAACAACTACAAGCCTCATTATCTCTCACCACAGACCAGCTTCTTCAGGTTCTACCCTTGCATCTTGTATCATTGCAGAAGGGCCAACTTTCAGTTCCAGTTTGAAGAGTACTGGGGAAAAACTCTGATTGGTCTGGCTTGAGCTACTTTTCACTTTATCAGTTATGGACAGGATAGGAGGTCTTAGAAGAAAATGGCAGCTTCCAAACTAGCTGCAATTCCCAAGGGAAGTGGCTGTTGGGCAAACAGTACCTTAGGTGTCCTCTGTACCTGCTAATTAGACTCCCTGTCTCCTGTCTCAAGTCTCCTCTAACAGCTGACACAGAGGCAAGTGTTTATGGTTGTTGTTGGGGGCCATAGAGTCGATTCGGGTTCATAGCAACCCCCTGTGACAGAGTAGAACTGCCCCATAGGATTTTCTTGGCTGTAATCTTTATGGGAGCAGATCACGAGGTCTTTGTCCCACAGTCATTGGGTGGCTTCGAACTACCAACTTTTCAGTTAGCAGCCCAGCGCTTAACTGTTGCATCACCAGGGCTCCTTAAGCATTTAGTAGGTGCCCAGTAAATATTTTGAGTAAACGCTTGTCTCTGTAAGGTCGCCTTGAGTCAGCCAACTTATGGCAGCTAACAACAATAGCAACAATCCTCCATATCATCGCCAGAGTAATTTTTTTTTAAAAGTCAGTCTGATTGTCTCACTTCTTTACCTAAAAATGCTTCAGTTGCTCTTGATTTCCTTCAGAATAAAGTTCAAATGTTTTATTCTGGCACACAAGATCCTTCACAGCCAGGCTGCCTCTGCCTGTTTTTTTTTAAGCATCATCTGCCTCTTTCCCATGTGTACCCTCTGCTTTAGCCAAATTGGATTACATGCAGTTCCCTGGACGGGTCATGATGATTCGTGTGGTCGTGTCTTTCTGCATGCCATTTGCCCTATGGAAAACCACCCCCCCTTCCAACTTACGAGGTCACTGGCTCTGTTTTATAGGGTCCTCTTTGTGCTCTTAGAGCACAGGGTACCTTGTTCTCTCACCATTCCCTCCCCCAGTCACTTTGTAATCAAGCCACACAGACCTGGAATGTGCTATGTTCTTTCACTCAGCCTTGATTTTACACTTGCCACACCCTAGCCAGTTGAAATTATGCTCGTCCTTCAAGAACCAGCTTAAACACTGTCATCTTTTCCCTCCTTTGAACCGTTATAAATACTTTGTAGTTCTCTTTACCTAATTATAGTACTATCTTTTTTTTGCCTTAACCCTCACAAAATCCTTGGCCTGACTCATTTCAGTTTCCTTTTTAACCCTGAGTAAAGGGTCTTGTGCACATTTCATGTTCAGTACGTATTTGTGGCATGCAAGATTAATAGGATAATTAGCAAGCTATTGAGTTTCAGTCTCTGAAGGAACAAAAGCAGTAAAAATGCACAAACAAAATGAGATTACCTATTAAATTAACAAAACAAGTTTACTAAAAGATAATATTGATGATGGTGTGATAACCCTGGTTCTCTCATATATTTACTACTGAGACCAAAAATTAGTGCATCCACTTTAATATGTAGTTTGAAATGTATTCAGATACATAAATATTTTTGACCCATTCACGATACTTTTGGAAATCATCTTACGAAAATAATACAAATGAGGATGACAATTATAACTGCTACTAAATACTATAAATGTTGGAAGTTTGTTATGTGACAGGCACCATGCAAAGCACTTTATATGCATTACTTAATTTAATCCTTAGTAATCCCAGGAGAAAGGAGCCCTGGTGGTACAATGGTTAAGCACTGGGCTGCTAACTGAAAGGATGGCAGTTTGAACCCACTCGCTACTCCGCAGGAGAAAGATGGGGCAGTCTGCTTCCCTGAAGATTTACAGCCTCGGAAGCCCTATAGGCAGTTCTGCTCTGTTGTATAGGGTTGCTCTGAGGCGGAATCGACTTGATGGCAACGGATTTGGTTTTGGTTTTAAATCCAAGTGATGGGAATACTATTTTTTAAATAATTTATTTTATTTTTGTTGTTGTTGAGAATATACACAACAGAACATACACCAGTTCAGCAATTTCTACATGTACAATTCAGTGACATTGATTACTTTCTTTGAGTTGTGCAACCATTCTCACCCTCCTTTTCTAAGTTGTTCCTCCTCCATTATCATAAACTCACTGCCCCCCAGGTTTCCTGTCTAATCTTTCAAGTTGCTGTTGTTAATTTGATCCCATATAAATAGATCTTAAAAGAGCACAATGCTCAAGGCAGACATTCTTTGCTAGTTAAGCTGTTGTTTGGTTTTAAGAAGACTTCAGGGAATATTTTTGATTTAAGTTTTGAGATATAAAAATTATCTCAAGGCAGTAAACTTCAGGGGTTCTTTTAGCCTCCATGGCTCCAGGAAGTCTGGATTCCATAAGAATTTGAAATTCTGTATTTTCCCTCTTTTAATGAGTATTCTTCTGTAGAATTTTTGATCAAAATGTTCAGTAGTTGTAGCTGGACACCATCTAGTTCTTCTGGTCTCAGGGCAAAGGAGGCAGTTGTTCATAGAGGCAATTAGCCAAACATTCCATTTCCCCCTTCTATTCCTGACTCTCCTTTTCCCTCTGTTGCTCCAGGCGAACAGAAACCAATTGTTGTGCATTGGATGGCCATTTGTACACTTTTAAGACCCCAGGAGTGATACAGCAAACTAAGAGGTAGAACAGAAGCGCTAAACACGATACTCGGCCAGTTAACTAGGATGTCCCATGAAACCATGACCCTGCACCTCCAAACCAAGGAACCAAATCCCATGAGTGTTTGGTTGTACGTAAACAGTCTCAGCAGCTACTCTTGCCTTTTTCTTTTTTTTTGGGGGGGGGGGTCATTGTTGTAAATATATCTATCACACAACTTTTGCCAATTCAACTTTTTACAGGTGTACAACTTATTATTTTTATTGTACTTCAGATGAAGGTTTACAGAACAAACTAGCTTCTCATTAAATAGTACATACACTGTTTTATGATGTTGATTAACAACCCCATGACATGTCAGTACTCTCCCTTCTTGACATTGGGTTCCCTATTACCAGCTT
>NW_004444001.1:162103-163340 GCF_000243295.1 Trichechus manatus latirostris | reverse complement strand
CACCATCTACTTGTACTGGACTCAGTCTAATGGAGGCCGTGGTAGTTGTGGTCCACTAGTCCTTTGGACTAATCTTTCCCTTGTGTCTTTAATTTTTTTCATTTTCGCTTGCTCCTGAAGGAGTAGGACTAGTGGAGTATTTTAGATGGCCGCTCACAGGCTTTTAAGACCCCAGGCACTACTCACCAAAGTAGAATGTAGAACATTTTCTTTATAAACTTATGTTATGCCAGTTGAGCTAGATGTTCCCTGAGACCATGGTCCCCACAGCCCTCAGCCCAGTAATTCGGTCCTTGAGGGAGTTCGGATTTGTCCGTGGAGCATCCATGACCTTACCCTGAACAAATTGTGCTGGCTTCCCCAGTATTGTGTATTGTCTTACCCTTCACCAAAGTTACCACTTATCTATTGTCTGTTTAGTGTTTTTCCACCCCACCTCTTCCCTCCCTTGTAACCATCAAAGATTGTTTCTTTTTGTGTGTAAACCTTTTCATGAATTATTATAGTAGTGGTCTCATACAATGTTTGTCCTTTTGTGATTGACTTATTTCACTCAGCATAATGCCCTCTAGATTCATCCATATTGTGAGATGCTTTGCAGATGCATCATTGTTCTTTATCGTTGAGTAGTGTTCCATTGTGTATATGTACCATTGTTTGTTTATCCATTCATCTGTTGATGGGCATCTAGGTTGCTTCCATCTTTATGCTATTGTGAACAGTGCTGCAGTGAACATGGGTGTGCCTATATCTATTCATGTGACGGCTCTTATTTCTCTAGGATATATTCCCAGGAGTGGGATTGCTGGATCATAATGGTGTTTCTATTTCTAGCTTTCTAAGGAAATGCCATACCGTTTTCCAAAGTGGTTGTACAGCGTTTTGCATTCCCACCAGCTGTGGATAAGAGTTCCAGTCTCCCCGCAGCCTCTCCAGTGTTTGCTATTTTCAGTTTTTTTGATTCTTGTCAGTAATACCGGGGTGAGATGGTATCTCATTGTGATTTTGATTTGCATTTCTCTAATGGCTAGTGGTCACGAGCATTTCCTCGTGTATCTGTTAGCCCCTTGAATGTCTTCTTTGGTGAAGTGTCTGTTCATTTCCTTTGCCCATTTTTAAATTGGATTATTTGTCTTTTTGTTGTAGAGGTGTTGGATTTTACTGTAGATTTTAAAGATGAGATCTTTGTCGGATTTGTAATAGCCAATAATTTTTTTCCCAGTCCGTAGGTTCTCTT
>NW_004444001.1:160215-161138 GCF_000243295.1 Trichechus manatus latirostris | reverse complement strand
ATGTTTATCTTGTATCCTGCTACTCTGCTGAATCTTTTTATTAATTCTAGTAGTTTTCTCATGGAGTCTTTTAGGTTTTCTATATATAGTATCATATCATCTGCAAATAGGGACAGTTTTACTTCTTTATTACCAATTCAGATGCCCAATATTTCTTTTTCTTGCCTTATTGCTCTAGCTAGGACTTCAGCAGTGTTAAATAGGAGTCATGATAAAGGACATCCTTGTCTTGTTCCTGTTCTCAAGGGGAATGTTTTCAGCTTCTCTTCATTAAAAATGATGTTGGCTGTTGGTGCCCTTTATTATGTTGAGGAATTTCCCTTTTATAACTATTTTATTGAGAGTTTTTGTCAGGAATGGGTTTTGGACTTTGTCAAATGCCTTTTCTGCATCTATTGAGATGATCATGTGATTCTTTTATTTATGTGGTGGATTATGTTGATTGTTTTCTGATGTTGAACCATCCTTGCATAACTGGGTGAATCCTGCCTGGTCGTGGTGTATTATTATTTTGATATGATGCTGAATTCTGTTGGCTAGAATTTTGTTGGGAATTTTTGCATCTATATTCATGAGAGAGATTGGTCTATAATTTTCTTTTTTTATGGTGTCTTTGCCTGATTTTGATATCAAGGTTATGCTGGCTTTGTAGAATGAATTTGGAAGTATCCCTTCCTTGTCTATTTTCTGAAATAATTTGAATAGTACTGGTATAAGCTTTTCTGTGAATTTTTGATAGAATTCTCCAGTGAAGCTATTTGGGCCAGGGATTTTTTTTGTTGGGAGTTTTATTACCTTTTCAGTTTCTTCTCTTATTATGGATCTGTTCGAATTTTCAACATCAATTTGTGATAGTTTGGGTAGGTAGTGTGTTTCTAGAAATTTGTTCATTTCCTCTAGATTTTCAAATTTGTTGGAGTATA
>NW_004444001.1:157354-158385 GCF_000243295.1 Trichechus manatus latirostris | reverse complement strand
ATTTTTCCTCAAACAAAGTTGTACCCAAGTTTTTGTCTTCAGTTTCTCTGATCCTGTCTTCCATTGTTTCAAACCTGTTCCTTTGCCTTTCTATGTCCATTTCTGAAATCTTCCTGTTTATCTTTTGGATTTCTAATTGTTGTTTTGTATGATTTCTAGTTGTGAATTTATTTTGGCCTTTTTTTCCTGTATTATTTTCCTGAGTTCTTCCATTTTTTTGTCTGTATTTTCCATGAATTTGTCTATTTTTTCCTCATTTTTGTCTGCTTTTTGCTTCAACTTTTGGATAGCTCTGAATTTTAGAGATTTGAATTCCCCATCAGGTATTTCTAGTGCCTTTTCTTCTACTGGAAAGTCATCTGGTGTTTTATTTTGGACACCTACTGGAACCATCCTGTCCTGTTTTTTTGTATGTTTTGATATTGTCTGCTGTCTTTAGGACATTCAGTAGTTATTTTCTTTGTTTATTGATTGTAGATTTGTTTGTTTTGTCCTGCTTTTTGTTTTATTTGGTTATGTCTGAGCAGGCGGGCAGTGAATTCTTTGTTGTTTACTCGTCTGTAGACACGGTATTTTTCACCTCCTCGTCCAGTGAGCAGGGCCAGTCACTCAGCTATGGTGCAGCAGGGGAAGTCCAGCTGGAATGGGTTGTTTGTGGCACGAACTGGGGCTGACAGGGTGAGCCGGTGGTCAGTGAAGGGCAGGTTCCAGTAGGTCTTGCCTATGCTGCTCAGGAGTGTAATGTTCAGCACATGGTTCAGATAGGAAGGAGGGAGGTGGAGGGGAAGGTTGTGATGTGTTGAGCTAGGTGGGGTATGGAAAAGAAGAGAGAAAGGAGAGAAAAACAGGAGCAAAAAAAAAAGTGCTGAGGGAGCTTGCCATTGGAGTGGAAAGACAAGAAACTGAGGAATGATGAAAAGGAAAAAGATGAAAATAAAAAATTAAATCAAAATTTAAAAATGCCCTCAGGGATCCCACCGGTGCAGCTGCATGGACCAGGGAAGAAACTCCGAAGCTGCGCAGTATAGGCC
>NW_004444001.1:139065-156960 GCF_000243295.1 Trichechus manatus latirostris | reverse complement strand
GCAGGGTGAATCCGCATGGCACAGAACCATCGCCTCCCTTGCTACAGTCGTGGCCTGCTGGGAAGCGGTCGAGGGGACCCCCGGGAAGCAGCAAATCAGCCCTCTGGGAAGCCAGGAATCGGCCCGCCGAGAAGCCAGGAATCAACCTGCCGGGAAGCAGCCAGTTGGCCCTCTGGGAAGTTGGGAATCAGTCTCTGGGAAGCTGGGAATCGGCCCTCCAGGAAGTTGAAAATTGACCCACTGGCAAGCCACAGATTGGCCAGCCAGGAAGCCATGAAGGTCGAGCAGAGGGAGGAAGGGTAAGAGGATGGGAAAGTGTGTCTTGCTGGTTATTGGGTGCTCTGTCTCCTGATGGGAGCTCCGTGAATCTACTTTCCCATATTCCCTGTCTGCTGATCTCCAACTGGAGTCCAAGATGGTGAATCTGTGCTGCATTAGCTGATAGAGACCTCCACTTGTAACCCTCCTTGCTCTCTGTTCTCTGTCAGTTTGTTATTCCATTCAGTGCTTGGTTGAGTTCTTTATCTCTTCATTTGACGCTTAGGGTTCCAGGACTAATGTTTGTCTCTGTTTCACTTAGTTTTTCAGGTCTTTGCTGTGGAGGGACGGCATGGTGCTTCTGTCTATAGCACCATGTTAGCTCCACCCTCACAGGTGTACAGCTTATTGACAGCAATTATATTGCTCAGCTGTGAAACCCTACCCTTAATCAGTGTGATTTTTCAATCACGGTAAACTGAAAGTCAGTACTGTATAAACACTACCTGCCCTCATACCCTTTCCTTCTCACCTGAGGTGTGAATACTATTAACCTCATGTCATAGATGGGGAGACTGAGATACAAAGAAGTTAAGTGACTTGCCCAAGGTCGTACAGCTGCTATGTTGTCAAGCCAGGATTTACACTCAGGCAGACACTCTTTCAAGAACCTGTGCTCTTAATTATATGATATGATGAAAACTTATGCCCAAAATGTTCATGGCAATGTTATGTAGTATGGATAAATTAGAAGCAATGTATATCATGGATGATGGTACATCCATTCAATAGAATATTTTTATAGCAGCTTTAATGAGATAAAATTCACAATTCATTAGTTTTCACTATATTCACAGAGTTGTGCAACCATCACCACTATCCAATTTCAGAACATTTTTATCACATCAAAAAGACCCTTTGTACCTGTTAGCAGTCACCACACATTTCTCCCCACACCCCCTAGCCCTAGGCAACCACCAATCTACTTTTTGTTTCTAAGGATTTGCCTATTCTGGACATTCATATGATTGGAATCATATAATATGTGGTCCTTTGTGACTGGTTTCTTTCACTTAGCATAATGTTTTTAAGGTTCATCCATGTTATAGCATGGGTGACTGCTTTTTTTTTTGCTGAATAATCCATTCTATGGCTATATCACATTTGTTCATTCATTTATCAGTTTATGGACTTTTGGATTGTTTCCACCTTTTGGCTGTTGTGAATAATGCTGCTATGAATATTCATGTACAAGTTTGTTTGTGGACATATGCTTTCATTGCTTTTGGGTATATACCTAATAGTGGACTTGCTGAATCAAAAGGTTTATGTTTAACTTTTGAGGAACTGACACACTGTTTTCCAAAGTGGCTGTACCATTTTACATTCCCACAAGCAGTGTATAGAGGTTCCAGTTTCTCCCCATTCTCACTAACACATGTTACGTATTTTGGATACAAATTCCTTGTCAGAGACATGATTGGCAAATATTTTCTTCCATTCTGTGGGTTGTCTTTTTCACTTACTTAATAGTATCCTTAGAGTACAACATTTTTAATTTTTATGAAGTTCCATTTATTTTTTTATTGTGTTACTTGTGCTTTTGGTGTCACATCTAAGAAAGCTTTGCCAAATCCAAGGTCATGAAGATTTACCACATTTTTTTCCCTATGGGTTTTATAGTTTTATACCTGAGTTTGCAGTCTGTGGTCCATTTTGAGTTAATTTTTATATAAGGTGTGAGGCAGGGATCCAACTTCATTCTTTTGCATGTGAATATCCAGTTGTCCTAGCACCACTGTTGAAATAACTTGTGTTTTCCCATTTAGTTACCTTAGCACTCTTGTTGAAAATCAATTGACCATAAATGCACAAGTTTATTTCTGGACTCTGAATTCTATTCCATTGATCTGTCTGTCTGTCTTCATGCCACTACTGCACTGTGTTTATTACTGTAGCTTTGAGGTAAGTTTTGAAATTGGGAAGTGTGAGCCCTCCAACTTTGTTCTTCTTTTCCAGGTTGTTTTGGCTACTCTGGTTACTTTGCATTTCCATATGAATTTTAGGATCAGCTTTTCAGTTTCTGCAAAAAAACTAGCTGATCACTTCTACAAACATGAGATAAAAGTAGAGATCCCAAGGCTCAGGCAAAAGAGGTCAAGACTAGAGAAGGAGCTGGAATATAGGTGGCAGCCCCCAGGAAAATTAAGATGAAATAAGTAAAACAGAGAGGAAGCAGCAATCCATGAAAAAGGTTTTATGTGGGAATATGATATGGAATGAAGAGTATTCCATTTTCAATTTGGTGTTGCAATTTCAATTTGGATTCTTGAATAATTCAGCTTTTGAAACATATGACGGTATCATTTGATTATAAAGTAAACATTAAACAATCCAACACCTCAAGAGAAAAAAAAATTCTGATGGTAGAAATAGTTGCCCCAAATATTTCCACTAAGATTCACTGGGTGGTGCAGATGGTTAACACGCTTGGCTGCTAACTGAAAGGTTGCTGGTTCGAGTCCACTCAGAGGCACCTTAGGAGAAAGCCCTCGTGATCTACTTCTTAAAAATCAGCCATTGAAAACCCTGTGGAGCAGTTCTACTCTGACACATATGGTGTCACCAGGAGTTGGAATCGACTTGTCAGCAACTGGTGGTATTGTTTTCACTGTGAATGTAATTACAGAGCTCAGTTAGTTAGATGAGAAGTCTTTATTAAGCTCCTTCTGCATTATCACTGATGTTGTGTAAGGTACTGTAGGAAATAACTCCCTCCCCCCACCAAAAAATGTAGCTGGATGCTATTTTAAGATATTCGCTTATTTTTTTTTCTTCTCTATATTTTTATTTTTCCTTTCCTTCCAGTAAATACCCCCCACCCCAGCTCCAATCCAATTAGAAAAGAAAAGAAAAAAAGCCAGCTGAGATTTTGTTGAATCTATAGATCAGTTTGTGGAGCATTCAGTAGAATATTATGCAGCCATTTTAAATTATGGTTATGAAGACAGTAACCCCAAAAAACAAAACAAAACAAACAAAATCCAAACCTGTTGTCGTTGAGTCAATTCTGACTCATAGCAACCCTATAGGACAAAGTAGAACTGCCTCATAGAGTTTCCAAGGAGTGGCTGGCTGGTGGATTCCAACTGCCGACCTTTTGGTTAGCAGCTGAATGCTTAACCACTATGCCACCAGGGCTCCATGAAGACAATGGAAACATTTAAAGTGTGCATAGTGTTAAGTTGGAAAGAGCAGAATGTAAAGTATGTACATTGTGATTACAGGTATATGAAAAATGCATATGAAAAAAGGCTATTAAAAAGTATCCTTGAATTGTAATATTATGATTATGGTTAATTCTTTTTTCTTTTATTTCCCAAACTTTCTGTAATATGTACCTATATTACATTTTTAATTTTAAAAATTTAAGTTTTGGCTAATAGAATAATTTCTTAAATCAGTAGACGACTTTCAGCTCTGTGGACAAAAAGCAGAGTTACCTAACTTTCTAGGAATAGTGTGTAAAGGTGAGGAGCTGGAGCATAAGGTTATGGTTAGAATGAGGTAGTTTCAGATTTAACAGTCAGTTCCTTGAATTCTCTCTCTCCAGTCGGTTTCGTTCCATTTCTTCTCCACCTTCTCACTATTGAAAGTCTTTCCCTTACTCCGTAATTTATTAATTTTAGATGAAATTTTGGGAGTCTGGCTAGTTTACGTAATTGCCAGTGATAAGTGGAATGAATAGTGGCAAAATACTTTGAGAGCAAGGAACCAGACAATGTAGAGTCTGAGCCACAGAAGCCACTTTGATGGAAAGTGATTTGGGGAGGAGAGAGAGGAGGTCGCTCACGCGGAGCTTCTTACTGCCTTCTCTGATCGTGCTGTGTTCTATGAGTTCCTTTGCATCTGTATATGTTGTTTTCTTATGAGATCATATGCTCTTTAAGGGTATAGACTGTAGAGAATATCTTTGTAGAGCCCCCCCCCCAACTTTTCTTTGGCCCTTCTTAGTGCCTTAGAAAAGGATCCCTGGTGGCACAAAGGTTAAGCGTGTGGCTAATAACCCAAGGTCAGTAGTTTGAACCCACCAGCCACCCTGCAGGAGAAAAGACCTGCATCTGCTCCTGTAAAGAGTACAGCCTAAGAAACCCTATGGGCCAGTTCTACTTTGTCCTATAGGGTTGCTATGAATCAAAATCGACTCGATGGCACACAACAACAGCAGTGCCTTAGTAAGCATTCTGTTGACTTGCATAGACAGGACGGTGACTGGCATAACCTGCAGATGGTGCTAGGACTAGTTAAAAAGTTTAAATAGCACGTAGGGACATGAACTGTGTGGCTCAGTGATTAACTGCTATTCACATGTTGTTTGTAAGTGCCACAGAGTGTGTATTTTAGTAGTTTGGGGGCTTTCTAGCTTAAGTAACATTAAAATCTCAGTATACTGAAATACTTTATAGGTCTTGCATGTAATAAATGGGCATCTGTGGTTTGTTCAAAAACAAAAGGAAGATTTAAAGACCTGCCAAAAACCATTAATATCAACGTCCACCACAAGCCAATCTTCGTAGTAGTATGACTTTGTTGAAGTATATGATTATTTCTGTTATTTACACTGTATAGTTTTCAGTTGAATAAATAAAAAAGAAGTTTTTAACTTAGTTTTTTATTTTTAAATATTTTAAAATATTTATTTAAATATATTACTGATTATAAATGGACTTTTTGAAATGTAAAAATCACAGTTTTTCATTCAACTTTCTATGTAAGGTTTAAAATAATCATTTCTTGTATAGGTTAAAAAAATGAGATGTTGCAGTTAGCCAAACTTCCAGAAATATGTGCAAAACCAAAGTTTTGACTGCTATTTTAAAATAAAAGTATCTGCCATTTTAAGAGAGAGATTTATTATCATCAGTTAGAGCTTTTGACTTTCCTAGCGTCATGGAAAAACCATACACTTCAAATTCGAACTGTCAAGATTTCTTCTAAATAGTGTTTATTTTATAAGACACGTCCCACCCCCTATCCCCAATTTGAAACACTACATATGATACCTGTGTCTTTCTACTATGTGTTTTCATCTTTCTGGCTTAAAAATGTACTCAAGGACTTTTGATTCCAGCTAAGATGGAATAACAGAGACCTAATTTACCCTCCTGGCTGTAACAACAACAAAAACTAGACAAAATATATGAAACAACAGTTTCAAATACTGAACAACAGGCAGCAAGGACAGTGATTTCTGAGAGAGTGGGAACAAACAAGGCAAGCCCTACAATTATACAAGCTTACTGCCTGTAGAGAGTTTCCAGGCTGCAGCACAGGGAGGGAGAACCCAAGCAGATCACAGGTCTCTCCTTGAGTTGAGAAGACAGAGCTGGGGTCCAGGGAGGCTAAGGTGGTTAGAGTTTGGAGAGCAGAAAGCTGCACAAGGAGAGAGCTCCAGAAATCTGCAGAGGGTCTCCCATAAGTTTTCAGATGAGTACTAATCAGTGCATATGCTGTATGGACACTACCTAAAGCCAGAGAAAGAACCACCCAAAAGGATTAGAAGCAACAATCCTGTTTCTTACTCAGGATTGGGAATAGTTTGTATTCCCACCAGCCAGAATGGAAAAATTTCATAAGTCACAGAACATCGTGTACTCAGCAACATTTTTAAGCTACTAAAAGGAAAGAATTGTCAACCTACAATTCTACACCCAGCAAAAATATCTTTTAAAAATTAAGGTGAAATAAAAGACTTTTCTAGACAAGCAAACACTGAAATAATTCATTGCTAGCAGACTTGCATTATAAGAAATGTTAGAGGAACCCCTTCAAGCAGAAGAAAAATGATACCACAGGGAAATCTGGATCTATACAAAGAAATGAAAAGCACTGGAAATGACAAATATGTGTATCAGTATAAAAGACTTTAAAAAAATTTTAATCTCTTAAAGAGTTAAAAGGAAAATGATAATGTATTGTTGAGTTTATACCATATAAAGGAGCCCTGGTGGTGCAGTGGTTAAAGCACTTGGCTGCTAACTAAAGGTCGGCAGCTTGAACTCACCAGCCGCTCTGTGGGAGAAAGATGTGGCAGTCTGCTTCTGTAAAGATTTACAGCCTTGGAAACCCTATGGGACAGTTCTACTCTGTCCTGTAAGGCTGCTGTGAGTTGGAATTGACCTGGCAGCAATGAGTTTTTGGGGTTTATAGATGTGAAATGCATGACAACAAAAGCACAAAGATTAAGGGGGGGCATGGAAGTATACTCTTGTAAGATTTTTATGTAATATGTGAGGTGGTATAATATCATTTAAAGGGCAGACTGATGAGTTAAAGATACATACTTAACTAAAACAACTAAAAAGAAGTTATACTCTTAATAAGTTAGCAAAGGAGATAGAGTGGAATTTAAATGATACTCAATATAAATGAAGTCAAAAAAAGAAGAACAAAGAACAGATGGAACAAATAGAAAACAAATAGCAAGATAATATATTTACACCAACCAGTACCAGTTACCATTGAGTCATTTCCCGCTCGTGGCAACCCCATATGTGTGTCAGGGTAGAGCTCTACTCCATGGAGTTTTCAGTGGCTGATTTTTCGGAAGTAGATTGCCAGGCGTTTCTTCCAAGGTGCCGCTGAGTGGACTTGAACCACCAGCCTTTCAGTTAGCAACCAAACACGTTAACCATTTACACCACCCAGATACTCCATATATACACCAAACCATATCAATAATCATATTAAATATAAATGATCTAAATGCCCCAATTAAAAGACAGAGATTAGTATATTGGATTAAAAAGCAAGACTTAACTATAGCTGTCTACAAGAATATACAGATAGGCTAAAAGTAAAAGGTTGGGAAAGACTATTCCATGCTAACATTAATCAGAAGAAAGGTGGAATGGCTGTATTAATTTCAGATAAAATGGATTTTAGAGCAAAGATTATTATTGCAAAGAATAAAGAGGATCATTTCATAATGATAAAGGGGTCAGTTCAAGTGGAATTGACAGTCCTAAATGTTTATGCTTCTGATAACAGAGCTTCAAAATACATGAAGCAGAAACTGATAGAACTGAAAGGAGAAATAGATTCACAGTTAAAGTTGGAGAGTTCAGCACCTCTTTCTGAATAATTGATAGACGTATAAGACAGAAAATCAGTAATGATTTGTAAGATTTGAACAACCTATAAACCAACTAAACTAATTGACATTACATAGCATTCTACCTAGCACAAGCAGGATATACATTTTCTTTTCAATTACACACAGAATATTTACTAAGATCATATTTTGGGCCATAAAACAGTGTTAATAAACTTAGAATGATTTTAAATAATACAAAGTATATCCCCTGACCAAAAGGGAGTTAAATTAGAAGCCGGTAATAGGAAGATATCTGGAAAGTCCCTAAATATTTAGAAACTAACACATTTCTAAGAAACCCATGGGTCAAAGGAAAAATAAAAAGTGAATTTAGAGAGTATTTTTTTACTGAATGAAGTGAAAACATTTCATATCAAAATCTGTGGGGTGTAGCTAAAGCAGTGCTCGGAGGAAAATTTGCAACACTAAATGCTTATATTAGAGAAGAAATAAGATCACAAATCAATGTCCTCAGCTTCCACCTTAAGAAACTAGAAAAAGAAGAGCAATTTAAACCAATAGTAAGCGGAAGGAATGAATTAAATATGAAAGCTAAAATCAGTGAAATAGAAAACAGAAAAAAAAGAGAAAGTCTAAAGAAATAAAAAGCTAGTTCTTTGAGAATACTGGTAAAATAGGTAAACCTATAGCCTGACTGATAAGGATAAAAAGATACAAGTTACCAATATCAGGAATAAGAGAGATGACATAGCTACAGATGCTATAGTTATTAAAAAGATTAATAACAGAATAGTATGAATTACTTTATGTCAGTACATTAGACACTTAGATGAAATGGGAAAATTCCTTGAAAGACAAATTACCAAAGTTAACTCAAGAAGAAATTGATAACCTGAACAGTTCTATATCCGTTGAAGAAGTTGAATTTGTAGTTAAAAATGTTCCCGCAAAGAAAACTTCAGGCCCAAATGGCTTTTCTGATGAATTCTACCAAACATTTGAGGAAGGCATAATACCAATTCTACATGAACTCCTCATAAAATTGGTGAAGAGGGAATACTTCTTAACTCATTCTGTGAGACTGGTATTACCTTGATACCAAAACCAGATAAATGCATTGCAAGAAAAGAAAATTACACATCAGTATCCCTCATGGACATAGTTGCAAAAATTCTTAACAAAAATTTAGCAAATCAAATCCAACAATATATAGAAAGGATAAAATACATCATGACCAAGTGGGGTTTATCCTATTAGATTTGGAATAAGCCAGCCATTGTAGTCTAACGCCTTGAAATTTACAGATGGTGAAACTGAGTGAGGGTCAAAGATTCCAAGCTAGGCCTCCTGGCATGGTTCAGTGTAACCTTTAATTAGGTTCCAGGATCGTGGAATATCTGAGTCACTCCTGAGGGTGTTTACTTAGGGAGATGAAATCTTCATCTAGTTGACAGTTAGGACTAATTAATGAGATTAAGTTGTTACCTTGGAAGCCTTTAAGACCCTGACTTTGAGGAGGTGGAATAAGTCATATTAACAACAAACTTTACTGGTCAGTAACTATATCTCCATACAGGAGAAGGTACCAACCCTGGATGGAGGGGTTTGAGAGATGGTAGGGACACATCAAAAACAGACTTGCCTTATTTCCTCCTGCTGTATAGATTCCATTTCCTCCCAGACTACTTCTCCCCAAACACTAAGTCTCCCCAGTGATGAGATACCCACCTTTATCAAAACTCAGTTCCTAGAGATTTTGGTCATGAGCTTGAGAGCAGTATTCTTTCCATTCTCTCTCCTCAGGTGAGCATTTAAGGTGGCCAGGGTTTTTATTCCTTCTATCTAAAGGTCTGTTCTCAGACCCAAAATACCATTCTTGTACAGTTTTTCTCTTGGACACATAATGGACCTTGGGAAAAATATAGTGAAGCCAAGTTTTAAATCTGCCTAATTTATATTAGAGTGCTTTTATTTTATTTTAGCTCATAATTTAGACTTTTGAAGCTTTTAATGAGATAATACTGTATGGTATAAAGGATGTAATATTATAGAAAATAGATTATATACAGCAGACTTTTACCATAGGTTTCCTTCTATTGCAGTCCAACTTTCTGAGCCTTCTCTTTCTCCAATTGTTAATATATACTCAGTGATTGACGGCTAGGTGTAGACCCCTGTTCTTGACTGCCAAACCAAAATAATTATGATAAATCTGCTATGTGTTTGTGTATGCAAAGGCATATTCTTATAATGCATTTCAGAAATAGATTAATTATGCTTAGATTTTCTTAATTACCACTCTTCCAGATTAGAATAGAAAATTATTTCTATATTTATACTGGAAAACTCAAGTACATTATCATTTTCCAGATTAAAATTTTCAGAGTAGATTTAGATTTTGTAATGGTATTTCAGCACTGATTCCTTATATTGTCTGATATTTTACCATCTTTATATTGACTGTTTTTGAAAATGACAATTCATTTCAACATTTACTGAGCGCCAGTTATGTACCAATTACTTACACTAGGTGATGGGACTACAAAAATGAGTAGGATGGCATCTCCTTTGGAGGTGATGAAAGTGTTTTGAAACCAGATAGACGTGTTGGCTGTACAACATTGTGAATGTACATAGTGCCACTTTAAAATGATTGATTTCATGTTACGTGAATTTCACCTTAAAAAAAAAAAAAAGAATAGGATGCATTCTCCACCTGTTAAGTGTTTACAGACTTTATGTCATATGTTATCTTGTTGGCCTGTCTTTGAAATTGCCAGCAGATCTAGAACTAAACTGACCCTAATGAATCAACCCAAGTTAGTGATCTATGACCCGGCAATTCCACTCTTAGGTATATATCCAAGAGAAATGAAAACTTAATGTCCACACAAAAACTTGTACATGAGTGTTTATAGCTGCATTATGCATAATAGCTAGAAGGTGGAAACAACCTGAATATCTATCAGTTGAAGAATGGTTAAACAAAATGTGGTCTATCCATACAATAGAATATTATTCGGCCATAAAAAGGAATAAAGTACTGATACATGCTACTACATGTATGAACCATGGAACATGCTAATTAAATGAAGCCAATCAAAAATGACCACATATTGTATGATTCTATTTATATGAAATGTCTAAAATACAAAAATTTAAAGAGACAGTAAGTAAATTTTAGGGATTGTTTAGGGTAGCTAAAAGGTACAGGCTTTCTTTTTGAGGTGATGAAATCTTCTAAAATTGATCATGGTGATGGTTGCACATATCTGTGAATACACTAAAAACTTTGTTCTCAGATTGAAGGACTCCCTTTAATAATTCTTGTAAGTTTCATTTGGTTTTTACATAGTCCCTTAATTTCTGTTCATCTGGAAATGTCCTGATTTCACCATCATATTTGAATGAGAGTTTTGCAGGATATATTTATTCTTGGTTGGCAATTTTTTTCTTTCAAGGTTTTATATATGTCATCCCATTGCCTTCTTGCCTGCATGGATTCTGCCACATAATCCGAGCTTAGTCTTATTATTTCTCCTCTGTATGTGACTTTTTGTTTTTCTCGAGCTACTCTCAGGATTCTTTGTTCGTCTTTGGTTTTAGCGAGTGTGATTATGCTATGTCTTGGTGATTTTCTTTTTGGTTCTATCCTATATGGGGTTCTTTGAGCTTCTTGGATGTTCAGCTTTTCATCTTTCATGATATTGGGGAAGTTTTCTGTTAGCAGTTCTTCAGTGATCCTCTCTGTGTTTTCTGTTTTCTCCCCCTGTTCTGGAACTCCGATCACTTACAAATTTTTGCTTTTGATTCTATCCCACTAAAAACCATTCAATTGTACACTTAAAAGCGTGCATTTTATGACATGTTAATTGTCTCAGTAACAATTAAAAAAAGAGTAAGGGCAAAAATAGAGACTTTCAGGTATGTATGAACTCAGTTTATTTATGTACCTTATGAAAAAAATTACTTCAGGTGGTAGGTAGTTCAGCAAAATGAAAAATGAATCCAAGATAGATGAGTTTTTAAAAAAGAAACATCTTAGAAGTTATATTTTCTTTACTTTTGGTGAACTTCAGTAGAAAGGTGGTGACCATCCTGTGCACCAGGGAGAGAAAGAAGCCTGCGTGGCCTAACTAATCCCAACACTGCTTCTGCTCTGTTCTCTGACTAGGCTGTCCAGTTAATTTCCTGTGGCTCATTCCTGCTTTCTGTGATGCTGACCCCAGGCTCCTTTGGGAAGAGCTGTTCTTACAGTTGGTGTTTGGAAGGCAATTTGCTCTTCTTTGTTCTCTCCTTTGGTCTGACCTCATCTGCTTCCTGACTTCCAGGAAGTCCGCCAAATTTCTGGTTCACCAAGGATACACCTTATTCTCCATCTCATAGGCTTATAAATTTAAAATTTTTTTTGTTGTTTCAGTGTCATCTTGGAGAGAGAAAGTTGATAACTTAGTACTGCCTTTCAACCTTCTTGAGGCCAAGTAGGGTAAAATCATGTTAAGGGGAAAAATACTGTATTTGAGTTCATTCTTTATTGTCTAATATTAATATTTGAATACTGCTTATATTTTTTAGATTTCTTTTTTTTAATCTTTATATAACTGTTTGCCTCCTACTTATTTGAGAATAGTAACTCACCCAACACATGGGGTCGCCATGAGTCAGAATCGACTCAATGGCAACTAACAACAACAACAACTCAACCAAGTAAGCAGTGAGAGACGAAGCTTATTTTAATTTGGTGTATTGACTTTGCTTTCTTCAATAATTACTTGTACTGAGAAGAAAAACGAGTTTACCCAAACATTGTGTGTATCTAAGAGATACGATAAAGGAGGAAATACTTTGTAGCTAAAAGGCTACTGTTCCATTTAGGATTTTCCTTTCCTCTCCTGTCTTCATGTCGAGACATCTAAGAGCCTTTGGTCCATGGAGAACTAACTCGGCAGTCAGCAATCACTGTCGGAGGCTTGACTCAGAATTTCGGGAGTGCGCTGGAAATGTGAAAGGCGTACTCGGTTAAGGGGAAGGTAGTAGGAGGATTAAGGAGGAAAAAAAGAAAGAGTTAAGACTGGCTAACTCGTCTGTTAATATAATTCTGTCTGTTTTTGCCACTGATTTCTTTTTTAAAGGAGAAAAATAAGTGTATGAGTGTGTATAGGAGTATTTTTCTTCATCTCCCCATTCCTCACCCCAGTGTGGAGGAAGGAAATTACCTTCGGGAAAGTAGGTGAATAAATAAAATATGCAGTTTTGTATGGATACATAGTTTATATTAAGGAGCCCTGGTGGTGCATTGGTTAAGTGCTCAGCTGCTAACCGAAAGGTCGGGGTTTTAACCCACCAGCTGCTCCTTGGGGAGAAAGATGTGGCAATCTGCTTCCGTAAAGATTACAGCCTTGGAAATCCTATGGGGCAGTTCTACCCTGTCCTGTAGGGTCGCTATGAGTTGGAATCTGCTCGAAGGCAATGGTTAAATAGCCTGTATTTATTGTGTTTCTGCACATATTCATCGTTTTAAAAATGTATATCTTATCTAAAAATAGAGAACTACTCCTGTTATTATATTTGGAAGTTTGAGGGGGGCCTGGGGTTGAAAGTAAAGGAGGGCTTTCCAGTCCATTCTTACATGGAGATTTTAAAAATTAAGCTCAGTTTGTATTGTGTTCTGTTACGTGCCCTAGGCGTACTTCCTTCTTTGTGCTTTCTTTCTTTCGTGCTTTAGTTATAGGAAGCTGAAAGCCTGTGTGGCCCAGACATCCGTGGTGCTTAGAAAGAATGCTGCTTTGACTTTTTGTGCTTCAGACAAAGCAGCCAGCTCCTATATTCTTTTTTCTCTTCTTTCTGAAAACTCTCCTGTTAGTGGGATAATCTGATGCAAGATATCTGTAACAGAGAGAACAACACAGTAAGTAATATACATGGACAATTAGTGGGTAAGGCTTTAAAATAACTTCTCATTTGGAGGGAATCTGGCAATTTAGTTACATTAACAGAAGTTTTCAGTACACCGTTGGTGAAATATTAGGTGTTTTCTCATTTTTCTGTTATGTCTCAGGTGTTTACTGACTAGCATTTTGGAGAGTACATGCTTATCTGGCATGTCCGTAACAGAAGGAACTGTGTGTTCCCTCTCTGATGTACTGGGTAGCAATTTTGTCCCTTTGGGCAGTTCAACACAGCAAGCTTTATCATAGATTAATATCCATAGCTACATAGTGATTTTAAATCCAGAATAAACCTAGGGTAGGGGAAAGAAGAAAAGGCTGTCTTATGAAAACAGTGAAACTTTCTTAGCATGTCTGACAGGTTTTTAGGAATTGTCTATTCTTACTGCTTTTTTCATATAAAACTAGGTCAAGGAGAAAAAAGTTTTTTAGTTAAACTTTGTTTGTTTACAAAAATCTATACCCCAAATAGCATAACTGGAATTAAGGGATAATACTTGGAGAATTCAGGTTTTTTTTTTAATTGTTTCAGATTTATTTTTATTTTTAAATAAATCTGAAAGTTCAGAAAAGTTTATTTTTGTTATCTTTATTCATGCTACCCCTCTTCATATGGACTCCATACTCCTAATGTGAGCCATCTTCTGAGATTACTAAGATAACTTATATCTTGAGGTGAATGTAATTAATGCCACTGAATTATACATGTAAAACTGGTTGAAATGTTTTATTACACATTTCACCATAATAAAAAATTTTTTAACTAAAGGTGTTTCCACCTTTTAGCTATTGTGAATAGTGCTGCAGTGAATGTTGGTGTATAAGTATCTGCATTCCTGCTTTCAGTTCCTTTGGTATGTATGCTGGGCCATAAGGTATTTCTGTTAATTTTCTGAGGTACCGGGAAACTGTTTTCCACAGTGGCTACACCATTTTACAACCCCATCAACAGTAGATGAGGGTTCCAATTTCTCCACATCCTCACTAACACTTGTTATTTTCCATTTTTCTGATAATAGCCACTTCAGTGGCACAAATGGCTAACACATTCAGCTGCTAACTGAAAGGTTGACAGTTTCAGTCTACCCAGGAAGAAGGATGATCTGCTTCCAAAGACTAGCCATTGAAAACCATATGGAGCACAGTTCTGCCCTGACACGCATGGGGTTGCCATGAGTTGGAATCAACTCTGTGGCAGCTGGTTTAGTAGGGGTGAAGTGGTATCTCATTGTGGTTTTATTTGCATTTCCCTAATGACTAGTGGCATTGAGCATCTTTTCATGTGCTTATTGGCTATTTGTATATCTTCTTTGATGAAATATCTATTAAGTCCTTTGCCAATTTTTTAATTGGATTGTTTCTCCTTTGTTGCTGAGTTGTAGGAGTTCTTTGTATATTCTGGCTATTAAACCCTTATCAGACATGTGGTTCCTAAATATTTTCTCCCAATCTGTAGGTTGTTTTTTCACTTTGCTTATAAAGTTGATGCTCAAAAGTTTTAAATTTTGATGAAATCCCATTTGTCTATTTTGTCTTTTATTTCTTGTGCTCTTGGTGTCATATCTGTAAATCCATTGTTGAAAACTAGGTCTTGACACATTACTCCTATGTTTTGTTCTGTTTTATTTTTAGTTGTTACAGTTCAGTCTTTGGTTCATTTTTAGATGATTTTCATGTACAGTGTGAGGTAATGGGTCCAACTTCATTTTCTTGCATGTGGATATCCAGTTGTCCCAGCACCATTTATTGAAGACAGTTATTTTCCCGGAAACCCTGGTGGCGTAGCGGTTAAGCGCTATGGCTGCTAACCAAATGGTCGGCAGTTTGAATCCACCAGGCGCTCCTTGGAAACCATATGGAGCAGTTCTACTCTGTCCTATAGGGTCGCTATGAGTTGGAATCAACTCGATGGCAGCGGGGTTTTTTTTTTTTTTATTTCCCCATTGGATGCACTTAGCACCCTTGTCAAAAATCAATTGACTGTAAATGTATGGGTTTATTTCTGGGCTGTCAATTCTATTCCATTGGTCTATGTGCCTGTTATCATAGCAGTACCAGACTATTTTGATTACTGTAGCTTTATTGTATTTTTTGAGATTGGGAAGTATGAGTCCTCCTACTTTGTTCTTTTTCAAGATTGCTTTGGCTATTTGGAACCCCTTGCAATTTCATATAAATATGAGGATTGGCTTTTCTATTTCTGCAAAAAAAGCTGTTGGAATTTTGATAGGGATTGCATTGAATGTACAGATTGCTTTGTGTAGTATTGGCATCCTAAGAATATTAAGCCTCCCAATCCGTGAACATGGAATGTTTTTCTGTTTATTTAGGTTTTCTTTAATTTTTTTCAGCAATGTTTTATAGTTTTTTAGTGTCCAAGTTTTTCATCTGTAGTTAAATTTATTCCCAGGTATTTTATTCTTTTAGATGCTGTTGTAAATGAAATTGTTTTCTTAATTTCTTTTTCAGGTTGCTTGTTGTTGGCATATAGAAACTCAACTGATTTTTGTATGTTGACATTGTACCCTGCCACTTTGCTGAGTTCATTTATTAGCTCTAGTAGCTTTCTTGTGGATTCTTTGGAATTTTCTATATATAGGATCATGTCATCTGTAAATACGGATAGTTTTACTTTTTCCTTCCCAATCTGGATACCTTCTAAGTTGTTTTCTTGCCTAATTGCTCTGGCTATGATTTCCAGTACAATATTGAATGGTAGTGTTGAGGGTGGGCTTGCTTGTCTTGTTCCTGATCTTAATGGGAAAGCTCTCAATCTTCTCCGTTGAGTATGATGTTAGCTGTGGGTTTTTTCTAAATGCCCTTTACCATGTTGAAGAAGAAGAAGGTTTTTGTTTGACAATATTTTCATTAAAAAATTTAGCTGAACCTCAAATGATGAGCATTCAAAAGAAAAGTATTTCCTTTGGAAGTGTTGAGGTCGTCCTTGCTCAATGCTTTGTTTTTAGTTTTTTGAGACATTTGTGTGCACACACTCTGTCTCTTTCTTAAATGTTTTGAAAGTAAGTGGCAGACATGATGATACTTCGTCCCTAAATACTACGGCAGGTACCTCGTAAGAACAAAGATATTAATCTACATATAACTACAATACTATATCACATTCCAGAAAGCTAACGTTATACAGTAAAATTCTAATATACAATCTGCTATTTCAAAATTTTCTAATTCTCTAAAAACTGTCCTTTATAACTTAAAAAAACATTTTTTTTTATTGTGCTTTAAGTGAAAGTTTACAGTGCAGATTTCTCGTTCAGAGATGTATACACAGATTGTTTTGTGACATTGGTTGCAGTCCCCACAATGTGACAGCTACTCTCCCCATTTCCACCCCATCTTCCCCATGTCCATTCATCCAGTTTTCCTATCCCTTCCTGTCCCTTCTTTCTTTTGGGCAGGAGTTGCCCATTTGGTCTCATATGTTTGACTGAACTAAGAAGCCCTTTGTAACTTTTTGTCCCCCTAATCCAGGATCCAGCCAAGGATCACACATTACATTTGGTTGTAGTGTCTCGTCAGTCACTTCAATCTAAAATAGGCCCCATGTATTTTTTTGGTCTTTAATGACTTTAACGTTTTTGATAAGGCTAGGCGAGTTGTCTTACAGAATGTTTCACAATCTTATTTTGTCTTTTCTTCTTGATTAATTTCAGGTTAGACATTTTTGATAGGAATATCGTGTAGGTGATGTTTATTTTCTGTTGCATCACATCAGGAGGCACAGTAATAGCAGTTTGTCTCATTACTGGTGGTGCAGAGGTTAGTTAAGATTGCATGTAACTTGTTAAGGGGATATCAGTCAGATCACTTCATTGGAAAGGTCTTTTGTCTTTTCAAGTAATTGGTAATCTGTGGAATGATGCTTTGAGTGTGTGTGGCTGTCCTGTTCACCCGGTGGTTTTGATTTGCTCAATGCTTTAAATCCGGGTTTGTCCAGGAGTATATTGATGAATGTCAGTGTATCTGTGAAGCCCTTGGAATTTTTTTCATGTGAGTGCATTTTTCCACTGATACAATCTGTGACCCACAGAAGATTTAAAAGATCTTTTTCCACCTGTTTTTGAAGAACTTTTTACATGTTCCTATGCATCAGAAAAGTCTGTTATAACCTGAAAATCAACCTGTTCACGTAATTTTCCTAATTATTTAGCCCAGCACCGCATACAGCTAGGTACTTAATTTTTGCTGTTGTTTGTTTGAGAACGGTTTGGTCTGGCCTGTCGCTTATTCTGAGCCAAGCATTTGGATTTTTGGTTGTTTGTTAGTTTGGTATAAACTGTTCTAAAAATTAAAGCAAAGGGGCTTAGCTCTTGGTTTTTGGTGTTCTCTGTGAAGATTTTTGGGCACAGCAAAGTTTGATTTATGTCTTTGTTGACATTAAAGTAAAGTAACATCAACTGGAAATGGGTTAAAACACTCATATAGTTTTTATTAGTGGTATCAGGAAGATATTTCTCACAAGTGCAATATAGCTCTTTTTTTTTATTTTATTTTATTGTACTTCAGGTGAAGGCTTATAGTACAAATAGTTTCTCATGAAATAGTAGTACACAT
>NW_004444001.1:110472-133281 GCF_000243295.1 Trichechus manatus latirostris | reverse complement strand
TGGACTAGCTTTAGAAGTGATTAACTCTTGACTCCATGCTCAACTAGGAGAGCAGTTTAGAATTATCGTGGCAGCTGGTAATGAGGTATGTTTTGTTTAGGCTATTGATTTAACACTGGTTTGCCCTTCTTGAAAAAGTGTCTGTTGGGTTACTGACAATAGCAATAAGAAATAATATTTGCATAGTGTACTTTTAAAATAGACATTGTGCCATTTAGTCCCAAAAGTAGATATCGTTTTATTTTTACCGTAGTTACACAAGTAGGAAAAAGGATTAGCGAGGTTAACGTAGCCAGCATCAAACAGCTTGTAAGGAGCAGAAGAAGAACCCCTACATTCTTTTATTCCAATTTTTTTGACCTTTCTGTTTTACCAGTCTGAAAGGTAGAAGCATACTAAGGAATCTAGGTATGAACAAAACATGCCCCTTGCTCTCAAGGACCTTTTAAATCCAGCAGGAATAGGATATAAGATGCGTCTACTTATAAATATATTGTAGACAACAAATTGAGGGAAGTGCTGAGGAAGTACAGAAAAGGGCAAGACAATATCCAAATATAGGGTCAAAGTTGGTATCATGATGGAGGAAGCATTTGAGGGGGAAGAGCATTTTGGGAAGAAGGAAAAGAGTGACCAAAAGCATGGAGATGGGAAAGCACAGGGCTTGTTATGGGGGAGGAATTGGTCTAGTTTGGTTGGAACATAAGCTTCATGAGGGAAAATAGTGGAAGCTAGAACTGAAAGACAGGTTAGGGTCAGATCATGAAAGGCTTTGAATGCCATGTGGGGGAAGAACCTCATTTTGTAGGTAGTTAAAGTGGGAAATGAAAAACGTTGTGGAAGACCCAATAAAAATGATGATAAATGCTTACATTTTTAAGTTATGACCCTGTATTTATCTCTTAACATATATTATCTCATTAATGCCTCACAGAAGCTCTGTGAGGAATGTACTATGTTCATTTTACAGATGAGAAACTATCCCTCAAAGGGATTAAGTAACTTTGCAAAGGTCAAACCGATACTGCTGGAGCTAGGTCTCAGACTCAGGTCTGTCAGATTCTAAAGCCTGTTCTGTTTACTACTGTCATCTATTGTCATTTCTTTTATCAGATTACCTGATAAGCTTTTAATTCTTTGTCAAGAATTCAGCTGTAGGAAAGGACATTTTCAAAGTGCTAAGAGGACTGCTCCTCAATGTGTAATCATCTTCAGGCATATAATCACTACCAATCCTGACTTTACCGTTCTCCAGTTGGAGACGAGAGCTGGATGGGAAATTGAAGAGTTGGGTGATGTTTTATTTACATGACTGATGACATCAATACATGCTGTTAGCAAATGTTTTTGTTTTCGTTTTCAGCGTCTAACCTTATTGGCCCTAAGTAAATCTTAGGTTGGGTCAAGCTCTGTTCCCAAGAGCATTTAAGATGCATATGAAAGTGATATTTTTCCTTACTGAAATATGTTTCTTTTCAGCAGGTTTTCTACTTATAAAAGACAATGACTACTGATGAAGGTGCCAAGAACAATGGAGAAAGCCCAGCAGCAGCTGTTGCTGAACGAGGAGAGGATATTACCTCCAAGAAGGACAGAGGAGTATTAAAGGTGAGGCTGCAGGGATGAATGACATATAGGGAAAACTGCTACTTGGAAAGATTGTTTATAAAAACATTTTTTGGGGGACTAGGGGACTAGTGGATAATGTTCACTGAGGCCTACTAAGTGTCAAATTCTACAGATAATTTCTCATTTCATCTTTATAACTCAGATTTATTTTCAGTCCTAGTTTATAGGTGGGAAAACGGAGGTCCAGGTAGGTAAAGTACCTTGCCAGTATCATATGTCTTAGTAAATGCAGATCTGGGGTTCAGGTCCCAGTTATATCTGACACAAAAGGCTGTGTCTCGCTATTCTCGGAGTATAAAAATGGGTTACTGTTTTAATATAACATTTAAGTATACTAAAGCTAGCTAATGACAGTTTAAAAGACTTTTTTTTTTTTTTTTTAAATATTTTATTGTACTTCAGGTGAAGGCTTACAGAACAAACAGTTTCTGTAGTAGTACACATGTTGTTTTATGACATTGGTTAACAACCCCACAACATATTAACCCTCTAACTTCTCAACCTTTTTTTTTTTGGTGAAAATACACATAGCCAAAGGTACACCATTTCAAAAATTTCTACTTGCAAGGTTCAGTGACATTGCCTACACTCTTCGAATTGTGCCGTTGTTCTTACTTAAGATGAAGGCTTACAGAACAAAACAGCTTCTCATTTAACAGTTACTACAAATGTTGCCCTATGACAATGGTTAACAATCTCACAACACATCAACAATATCCTTACTCAACCTTGTGTTCCCTATCACCAGCTTCCTTGTCCCCTTCTGCCTTCTGGCCCTTGTCACTGGACTCCTGTACCTTGTTAGTCTAATTTGGTTTTACGGGTCTGTCCACTCCCAGGCTGAACAGTGAACCTCGGAGGTAGCTTCACCACTGAGCTGAAAGGGTGTCTGGGGGCCATACTCTCGAGGTTTCTCCAGTCTCCATTAGGCCAGTAAATCTGGTCCTTTTTTTGTGAGCCAGAATTATGCTCTACATCCTTCTCCAGCTCCGTCCAGAACCCTCTGCTGTGATCCCGGTCAGAGCAGTCAGTGGTGGCAGCCGGGCACCATCTAGCTGCACTGGATTCAGTCTGGTGGAGGCCTTGGTAGCTGTGGACAATTAGTCCTTCGGACCAATCCTTTCCCTGTATCCTGCTCTCTTCTTTCTCCCCTGCCCCCAAAGGGATGAGACCAGTGGAGTATCCCAGATGGCCTCTCACAGGCCTTTAAGACCCCAGACACTACCCACCAAGGTAGAATGCATAGCACTTAAAAGACTTTTTTTTAAGGGGGAAAAAAGGTGTCCTGCAAAATTGAAAAAGGATTTATTTTTACATAAAAATAGTGTTCCTATGTGCAATGAAGATATTTTTTGAAATTTCATCAGAGAATATATCTTGCTTTTGAATTCTTTTTTCCTTATTAAAATACTATGTATATTTTTTGCACTCTGTAGTTAATCGTTTTCACATATATTTTCTTATTTGTATATGTAAAGGTATTGTGAGGCAGTCAGAACAGCCCTTGAATCTTTCATTTACAAGTGAATAAATGAATAAACTGGAGCTGAGAGAAGTTAAATGACTTTAGTCTTAATAAGGACCAGTGCTATAGAATTACACTGTTAATACATCTAAGTTTTATACAGTTATTTTTTCTTTTGCTGAAAAGATTATCTTACACATACATTCTAAATATTACCACTATGCTGCATGTTAATATCTTCTTTTGTCAGCAGTAGCGAATGAGAATTTTTTAGTCTGTTTTATCTAATCTTCCTTATGTCAAAGCCTTTTTTTTTTTTTTGGTGCCCAAATCTCTTCTGAATGTACGTGTACTGCTATTAGCTTGCGATGTTGCCAAGCCAAACTTTAGAGACTTGCAACTAAAGAATAGAGGCTTTTTTGCTATAAATCTATATCATGATACCTTCTTTCAGAGGACTTCTTAACCTCGTAACTATATGAGTTGTTGTTGTGTGCTGTCAAGTCGATTCCGACACATAGTAGCTCATCCCAGTCTCCAGGATGCTTCTAGAGCTGGTGGAAATTCTGCAGATTGCCCTCAGCATTTCCCCACTTCTGTTTATGTGCTTCTCTTTCATCTTTTCAGAGTACCCATACTAAGAACATGTTCCCCAACTTGCCTTAGGCCCTGCTTTGTTCTAGGGGATAAAGCTAGTAGTATGAATTTTAGACTTGTAAGAAACATTTTGAGATTGGAAGCCCTTTTAAATCATGCCATTTATCACTGTCTAGAGCTTCAGGTTTCACCAAGAGTTTTTGATTAACATTAAAAAGGTCAACTAACTGTGTGACCTAGGGCAATTTAATTAACCTCTCTGTGATTAAGTTTCCTCGATTGTAAAACTAGAATAACAACACCATCTATCTCATAGAGTTATGAGAATATGTAAGGCACTTGGCACAGTGCCTGGCCTGTAATAATCTCTCTTCTTAACTATTACACATTTTTTAAAAAGGAAAGACCAAGGCAGGTCTGGGAAGTCAGTAACTGCCCAGGGAGATAAAATTGGAGCGTATACTTTTAAAATGAATTGTGACTGTATTGTATTCTCAAGATAATTCCAGATTTAGACACAAATTCATCTTGCTAGGGAAACCCTGAAGTGATCCCTCAGTATCACTTGCAGGTGCCTGACTCTCTGATAGCCATTCATCCTATAGGCCCAATTCCTTGTTTATAATCCTAGAAATGCAGATTCTTTCCATGTGATGCTGACAGTTGATTGATCATAGGCTCTCACATACCTCATGCAGTTCTTAGAAACGACTACTTTTAGACTTTGGCGTGATAAAATTACTTTTATGAAGCATTTTTTTTCCTTTTAAGTCCTAGAAGGACAGTAACGATTCTTTTCCTTTCAAGACTGTTTGGACTCTTGAGCAAACATGTAGAATCTAAGTTTACCTGTTTATACGGTAATATGGGAGTGGGGCAGGGGATACATCTCAAAGAACTCAGGAACAAATAACTGAATTCTTTAGATAAAAATTCATACCCCCAAAAAGGATGTTCATGGACATTAGCTACCATCCTCTGTTATCTACTAAAAATTCTTAATTTGGCATAGATGATTGACAGAATAAATTACATCACCACGCTCCTGGATTTGATTTTCTTTTCCCAGAACTGACCCACTGCATTAGCAGCTTGCTTTGCCAAGAGCAAAATAAATATACTGGATTTAATGATAGCTAAATATTTTTTAGCTTGGAGCTTTTTTGTCATTTTCTTTACTAGAAAACAACTTATTCAGTATTGTATCGAACTGTGAAATGATACTAAAGTTTTTTACAGATTGAATATTCTTCAAATAATGGGAAATGTAACCTGTTATGCCAGGAAATTGGGCTTTCTGAAATTAAACCATTACAAAGCAAAAGGAGGGAAGTAAATAAAATCTCACCTTTGAAATTTTGTGTTAGACTTCTTTTTGAATGTCTGTAAAAAAAAGCCCACCAATTCTGTTGTAAATGGACTAGCTCTCAAGTCTTTGTTTTGAGAAATTTTAGTGTCAAAGTATGGGTATTAAACCAATCAAGCAGAATCTATTGATTAATTCTTTTGAGGGAATAAATAGTATGATCAGTGATAAAGCTAAATATAGCATGAAAGATTTAGGTTTAGAAAAGATAATTTTCTAGTAGTGAAGTTTATTGAGAGAAATGTGAAAGAAGTCTTTGGAAAGGACAGATGATAATAGTTTATTTGTAAATCTACTTGAGTAATGTTGAATGGACTGTGTGAACTTTTTTATTCTCTGATTAAAAGTAAAAAGTTCCACTTCCTTTTTCTTGATGTTGGTCTCTTCTAGATTGTCAAAAGATTGGGAACTAGTGAGGAAACACCAATGATTGGAGACAAAGTTTATGTCCATTACAAAGGAAAATTGTCAAATGGAAAGAAGTTTGATTCCAGTCATGATAGAAATGAGCCATTTGTCTTTAGTCTTGGCAAAGGTAAGAGAATATTTTTTGAGTTATGTTTTGCTTAGATTTATTATGGTTTGTATTATACAGGAGCAGTGGATCCTATCCTTGCCAGAAGTAAAGATATTTTAGAACAGTAGTTCTCAAAGTATGGTCCACGAACCCCTGGAAGTCTGTGAGATCCTTTTAGGGCATCCATGATGTCAAAATTATTTTCGTAATAATACTAAGATGTTATTTGCCTTTTTACTGTGTTAACGTTTGCACTGATGATAAAAGTTACAGTGGTTAAAATTGCTGGTGCCTTAGCAAAATCAAGACAGTGGCACCACACTTACCTTAATTATGGTTTTTTCCACTGCCACTTATTCACTGTCTATCTAGAAAAGAGAAAAAAAAAGCTAGCTTCACTTAATAATGTGCTTGTGATAAAGCAATAGAAATTATGAATTTTATTAAAGCCCAACTCTTATTTACACATCATTTTGATATTCTGTGATAGAAAGGGAAGCCCAGATAAAGCAGAGTACGCTGGTTGTCTGAAGGAAAAGCACTGTGCGCTTGTTTTAGTCGCAAGCTGAACTAGCTGTGTTTTTTTCATGGAACACCATTTTTACTTGGAAGAACAACTGACACGCAAACTATGATTATTCAGACTTTGGTGTTTTGGCAGATATTTTCTTGAAAATGATTCGAGTGAGCCTGTCACTTCAAGGAAAACAACTAACAATGTCTGTTGCCATTGATAAAATTTGAACTTTCAAGTGAAAATTACCATCTTGAAAAATTTGTATTTGTCACTGTGAGTTTGACACCTTCCCCAAACTTAAAAGACTTCTGATGAGGTCAGTAGTATATTAATGAATGTGATTTTTAATGTTTTATAATGAGCTTACCAATATTTAGAAGATCTGAATAACTCAATAACCAGTATTTTCCCAATGGCCGCTATATTATAAAATCATGCATGGATAAATGGTCCATTCAAAGTGCAAGATAGACCAATAGCCTTTTGTTGTTGTTGTTGAATTATAGTTTTTTTTAAATAATTTATTTTATCTTTTGTTATTGTTGAGAATGTAACACCAATTCAACATAGACCATTAAATTTTAATGTAACAGTATGAAAAGTTCATTGATATGGTTTCAGATTCCAAATGTAACTAAACTTTATGGAATTACTTCTTGTCCAGTTTTGATGTGGTATCAGTTGATTCTTTTCACAATTATCTGAAAAGGCTACCTTTTCCAGCTACAGTGAAACCTGTGAGAGCCAGAACTGCCTTGTCTTTTCAGGTCTCCAAAGTTTTCTGCCTTTGACAGGGTGCAGTCTGACCACTTTTCTATCACTGTCAATTAGTGGAAAATATTAGAGTTTTCCTTTTCTGACAGGTTTCTACCTTACACAGTTTCCAGCTTTAATAGGTTTTACTGTAAATATCTTTGTGGGGATGTATTTTTTCCATATACTTCAACCAAAATTGCAACAGATGGAATGCAAAAGTAGATTTGAAAATCCAGTTGTCTGATGTTAAAAAGATTTGTGAAAATGTAAAACAATGCCACTTTTCTCACTAACTTACTTCTCATTAAAGTTAGTTATTTATGTAATATATAAATAGGGTTATTGTTATTTTTAAATGAGTTAGTAAGTAAATACTTTTTATTTCTAATATGTTATGTATCAGTAGCTATAAGTCATATAAACAAAAGCTCTTGTCGAGTCCTCAGTTTTTAAGATGTGAGGAAGTCCTGAGAAATAAAGGTGAAGAAACCACTGTTTACAAGTCTTAAATGTGTTTTTTACTGATTTCTTTTCAAATGCTTTTAAATGTCTTCAATTAATTTAGTGCCCCTATTTTTCAATCTTGTAAGGAGAATAACAGGCCATACATCAAAGTGAACTTTTCAGAGCATGTATCTTGTTGAAAGTTAGTGGCTGAATCATTGTTTCTGTTAGGTGCCGTTGAGTCAGTTCAGACTCATAGCAACCGTGTGTACACAGAATGAAATCGTTGTTATGTTTGAGCCCATTGTTGCAGCCACTGTGTCAGTCCATCTCATTGAGGGTCTTCCTCTTTTTTGCTGACCCTCTGCTTTACCAACCATGATGTTCTTCTCCAGGGACTGGTCCTTCCTGATAACATGTCCAAAGTATGTGAGACAAAGTCTCCCCATCCTCACTTCTAAGGAACATTCTGGCTGTACTTCTTCCAAGATTTGTTCATTCTTTTGGCAGTCCATGGTATATTCACTATTCTTCGCCAACACCATATTTCAAAGACGTCAATTCCCAGATTAAGTATGAGAGGAAAGGGGTAGTCTCCCTGTCTACCACCATGGCTCAATGTTGACTGTAAACCTTTCTTTTCCTGACTCAGCACCTAGTTGAATTGCTAACTAAGCATGGGTCTGGGAAAGGATATAGCAGGTGAGGAAGTTAAACTGCCTCTCTGCCTTTCCTAGGACCCCTAGTGGACCCCTGTCTACTGTGCTCTTCCCACCCTCTAGCACTGGCTATGCTTCTGCTTCCTTCTCTTTTGGGTCCTTAGTGAGTTAATGGCTCATGTGAGATTAATCTTGTGTTGAGTGAGATAGCAATCACAATCAAATACAGATTCTTTTTCTTGACATAGCACCTAATTATGACAGTTAAATTAGAATTTTTTTTGTTTTTGTTGATTTAAAGATGTGACTCTTCAGGGCTGCTAGCATGGCTATGACATCATTATTTCATTTAGATGATCTCAGAGTGACAGGCCTCGTCACACCTCCTTGTTCCTGCTGCTCCCCGCCCCGAAACCCTCACTGTATCTTTAGAATTTTTCTCTGAAGGAAATTGATAGATTTGAGATAACAGGTTATCTTGGCAAGTGAAATTGGGAATTTATACTGCCACCTTCTGTATCCAGATTTTCACAGTAAAACTTTGGTGGTGAACGAGTCTTTCATGTTTCCTAGAATCTTGAACAGAATGAAAAGTTCTTCTGAGTTCTTTTTTTTAAATACAAGTTGAGAGAGATTAAAGGGGCAATTTTTAGGCGGCCCAGTACCTATGGCACCTTTCTAGAGACAGTGTGGGAAGGGCACACAGCTAGGTGCTAGGAAGCCAGGGTCCCTGTCTTCACTGCTCCCTGTGGTGTATTAACTTGAGTAAGCCATTTAACCTTCCCTGCTCCTGTATCCTCTTTATGGAGGAGGAATCTGTAGGAGAGCTTTAAGATTAGTTCTGAAGCTATGATTCTATTCTTGTTCCTCTGTAAAGAGTACAGGAACAAAAAAACCTTTTATGTGCTCCCTTAAGATGATAATTAGAAACATTAGGATAGATACATATGCTTCTGCTAGAACTTTTATAAGATAATGTGTTCAGTTGCCTATAAAACAAGAAACATTTGTTAGGGAGTTTATAGTGTTATAGTTATATTTTATAGTAGTAGTTACTTCATCAAAATGCAGACAAATAATATAAATGGACTGCAACATAAATATTGTCCTTTCAATTCTCTTCTTTATATTTTACCTCTCCCAAGGGAATAAATATAAATATTTAAATGGGAAGGCATGCTAATTTGGGAATTCCTGTTGTGACTTCAGTATTTAAAATAGAATTTTAAGAGCTCATCTGTAAAAATCGTGTTAAAAACTATGCACACCATAAGTTTTACATATAATTTTTATCTATACCTACACATTGTGTTTGTGTCCATTTTTCTTTCTGCATCACCTTTTAAACTCTGCTTTAGTTTCTTCATCTGTAAAATCGGAATATTATTAAGTTGAGGATTAAAGAAGATAATGCATGCCATTGCTTAGCACTCAGCCTAACTCATAGTAAGCACTCAAATGTTTATTACTGTTGTTGTTACAGTATTAGGATTATTTACTGGCTTTGTAATGGGATGATAAGAACTGTGTTATAGCAGTTTGGGCCCTAACTGTCTCTTTTTACTATGATTACACATAAACCGTTTGAGACAGTGCTTAACCATCTTTTTTAGCCCCAGGAAGTCTTGAAAGACGAAAACTAAATCAATCTAAGGGAACTGATTGCTACTACTGTGGAATCTGTTTCAGAAATTAGAATGAAGAGTTGATTGTTCCTCTCATTGGGTTTTCTTAACTACATCTTTATTGCATGTTCTGAATTCCTAGAATTGTGTCCGTACCCCATTTAAAAATAAGTTGAAATAAGAGGGGTTTAGGATTTTCATATATATATTTTCATAATAGGGATTCTGTTCTCTTTTCCTCCCTTCCGCCAGTGAATATGCTACCACTAAAATGGGGGAGGGAGATAGATTTTTGGGATGAAAGAGTTGTTTCTACCCCTGTTCTTTTAAGTAAATCCAAGAGCACTAGAGTTATATATAAGATTACACACACACCCTCTCCCACCCTTGTAAAGGTCTGGTGATATCTGATAAAAAGCTGCTTCACTGAAGTTGTTTTTGGTGCTCTTGGTATGTGACTAATGTGGCTGGGGATTATGAAGATAAAAATCCTATCTATTATATTACTTCCCCAGGTTTGAGGAGAAGAGAAACAGAGTCTCTCCAGTCCTTGCTTTTAAGGAGCATTCTGGCTGTACTTCTTCCAAGACAGATATGTTTGTTCTTCTGGAAGTCCATAGTATATCCAGTATTCTTCACCAACACCGTACTTCAAATGCATCAATTCTTCTGTCTACCTTATTCATTGTCCAGCTTTCGCATGCATATGAGGCGATTGAAAATACCATGGCTTGGGTCAGGCGCACCTTCGCCCTCAGAGTGACATCTTTGCTTTTCACCTACTCCCACTTAAATGTATTCTTAAGGTCTTTTTACTTTTACTTACTTTTAGGAGCATGCAGGATTTGGAAGGGTGACTTTTAAAACCGAAATACTTAATTTTTCTAATTCCCCCCAAAAGTGTGAGCCAGATAGACAGCAAACTTTAAGCAGTACTTTGGCTTTTGCTGGTACTTTGCAATAGAGGACAAATGCTTCCCATCTCCATAGCTGAGTGGGGATCAGGGAGAAGCCACTTTAGGCAGGGGCTGAGTAGAATGGGGGAAGCTAAGCAAATTTCTAACTCCATTTGAATTACGTATTACAGCACAACTGTGTTCCTTTACTGAGTACAATATTGTGGTGTTACACGTTTTTGGGAAATAGAAAATAACAAAGACATTATCCCTGCCTTCAAGTATCTTAACGGTTTAGCCTGGCAGAGTAGATCTTGAAAGCTTGAAGCCTTGAAAACCCTATGGAGTACAGTTCTACTCTACACAAGTGGGATCGCCATGAGTTGGAATTGACTCGGTGGCAATTGGTTAAACAATTGGAATAGAACTCCCAAAATTGATAAAATAGTGTTTGAGCTAATAAAGTTTCGATTAGCTGTAAGAATATATTGCATTTATATATTCTGGTGTATTATACCTACTACCTTTTTTAAAAAATTTTTTTTTTATTGTACTTTAGGTGAAGGTTTACAGAACAAATATTTTCTCATTAAACAGTCAGTGCACATATGGTTTTATGACATTGGTTAACAACCCCACAACATGTCAACACGCTCTCTTCTCAACCTTGGAGGACCTTTTTTTTTTTGGTGAAAATATACATAGCCAAAGATACACCATTTCAAAAATGTCTATATGTACAATTCAGTGATATTGATTACATTCTACCAGTTGTGCTGCTGTTCTCACTTTAGATGAAGGTTTACAGAACAAAATAGTTTCTCATTAAACAGTTAGTATACATATTGCCCTATGACAATGGTTAAGAACCCCACTACATGTCAGCACTGTCCTTACTCAACCTTGGGTTCCCTATCACCAGCTTTCCTGTCCCCTTCTGCCTTCTAGTCCTTGTCCCTGGACTGCTGTGCCTCATTAGTCCCATTTTGTTTTATGGGGCTGTCCTATACCTACTACCTTTTGATCCTAAAGATCAAGAATCTTAAAAATGTTTATGCCCTTTGACCCTGTAATTCTGCTTCTAGGAATTTAACCTAAAGAAATATGGTAGAAGCTCACCTAACCAACTCCAGACTAACTGATACTCTCCATCCTATTTGTAAACATACTGAGTGATAACATTTGTCTGTTATTTTGGGGTGTGGTTCCACACTACTCCCACTGTTTAGTGGGCCTTATCAATGCCTTCCAGCCAAAGACCACCAGGAGCACACCTATAGTTAAACAAGTTGGGTTTATAACTTATTGAAGCTAGGGAGAATGTGCATTTTCAGGAACCATTGGGTATCTCAGGAAGAGAATGTTAGAAAGGAGTTATTATAGGGTTTAGGCTTGTGTTAGGTGTTTGAGGAGAGTTCAAGACGTGGGGTCTTGCTCAGGATTGATGCTGTCAGGATGTGGAGTGATTCTATGCTTGGGTATCTTACATCTTCTCTAAGAGGAGGGCAGACTAGAGCGATACTCGAGTATAACTGCTAGAGAAGCAGCAGTCACTCACATTAGCCAGGAGAGGGAGGTGTTTGGTATTTTGTAGGTAGCACAGTGACCTTGTTTTTGTCTATGCTTAGACAGTATTTTGAAGTAGTCTTGTTTTGTTTCACTTTTACATGGTCTCAGAGTGACCTTGTCTGATGTTGATGTTTTGTGAGATTGTTTATGTCCAACAGGAGGATAACATGGTCTAGCTTTGAGCCCTAGGCCAGCTGCAAACAACACTGAGGCCTCTCTGTAAGTGTCCAGCCAGTTTCCAGATGCCAGGGCTGCTTTTTTTTCTTTCTCAGATTCTTACTAAGAGTCGGTTGAAACCTTTTTATGTCTGTTGTATTTTTTGTAATTATATGATTTCATTAGATATTAGGTTAGATATTAGATAAAAGACTGAAATGAGTGTAAAAAGAAAGAGGAGTTACTTCTATGAAAACTAGGTTGAGTGCTTTGAAAAGACCTAGTAAGGTGAATTACTGAAAGCATTTTTAAAATGGCTGTTGAATTCGGGGTAGTGTCTTAGCCATCTAGTGCTGCTATAACAGAAATAACAGAAGTTGATGGCTTTAAAGAAGAGAAGTTTATTCTCTCACAGTCCAGTAGGCTAGAAGTCCAAGTTCAGGGCGCTGGCTCCAGGGGAAGGCTTTCTTTCTCTGTCAGTCTTCTCATCAATCTTCCCGCGAATTAGGAACTTCTCCGCACTGGGACCCTGGGTCCAAAGGATGCGCTCTGCTCCTGGCACTTCTTTCATGGCGGTATGAGGTCCCCCACTCTCTGCTTGCTTCCCTTTTCCTTTTATCACTTGTAAGATAAAAGGCGTGCAGGCCACACCCCAGGGAAGCTCCCTTTATGTTGGATCAGGGATGTGACCTTAGTAAGGGTGTTGCAATCCCACCCTAATCCTCTTTAACATAAAATTACAATCACAAAATGGAGGACAAACACACAGTACTGGGAATCAAGGCCCAGCCAAATTGATGCACACATTTTTTTGGGAGACATAATTCAATCCATGACAGGTAGGTGAAAGATAGGGTCCTTGTGACTCGGCATCCACTCCACGGGCACACCACAACAACAGAAGATAGGTGAAATAGCTAGGCCATTAAGAACACGTTTTTGCCAGAAGACTTCTGTATATTGATTGCTTTACAAGTGTCTTCAGGTTCTGGCTCCATTTAAAAGAAACGTACATTGTAAATTGCAAATAATATATCATGAATGTGATTTAAGTAGTAAAGATGATACGGAACTCTTATCACTGGAGCCACACTTAAAGACAAGGCCTTTGCCTTCTAACACAAGGCTAGTGAATTAATATACTACTTTTATGTGTATGAGGTTAAAAAAGTTTGAGGTATATTTTGTGACTCCTCCCTTAAAGTAGCATTTTTGATTAACCTACCAACCATAGTTCTGACTGTGTCAGGTAAGAAGCTTTTATAGTCAAAGAAATTCATGTAAAGATTTAGGTGAAACTTTATAATAGTAAAAAAAAGGAAAGAATTAAACCACCTAAATGTTTGTTAATGGGGAGGGATGAAATTACGGTGTATTCATAAGCTGGAATAGTATTAAAAACTGTGCTTTCAGATATTATTTATCAACAAGAAAAATTCTCATATAATGTGAAATATAAAGAGCAGGCTCCAAAACCAATAAAGTATGATCCCATTTTTAAGATTTGTGTATGTAAACATTTAATATGCAAGCAAATAATGTATACATATATAATTGGAAGGAAATGAATCAAAAAATAGGTAATAGTGCCCAGATGCTAGAATTTTGGAGGTTTTTAATTGTATCCTGTATGCTTCTCTATATTTCTAGGTGTTCTATAATATAATATGTATTACTTTTTAGAATTAAGGGAAGTGCTTTTTAAGGGAGTCTCAAGGTTGGCAGTTTTGGAAATGTATCTGTGTTCATATCAGTCGAGCTTTTTGCTCAGTGTGTTTCATTCAGTATCTGAAGCTCTGTGTAAAAGAACCTTCAATGTTCCCAATTGACAAGAAAAGCAAAGGCACAGGCATGATTTATTTAGCCTGAGGCTCCTGTGGATTTAATTGACAGGCTGATGTTTCTAACTTCTAAGGCTTAGCATAGATACCTGCTATGAATTTTGCTGACTGCCCCCATCCCCACCCCAAGGCAGAATTATTCACTCCCTCTTCTGTGCCCCTTGTTTATACTCTATTTTAGTGCTTGCAGGTGAAAGACCTGATGATCGGCTCCTGCAAAGATTACAGCCAAGAAAACCCTGTGGCGCAATTCTGTTCTGTCACATGGGGTCACTATGAATTGGAATTGACTCGAAGACACCCAGCAACAACAGCCATACTACATTGCATGTTCCTTGGAAGAAAGAAGGAAATGGTTACCTTTGTAGTCTTAGTACCTAGCACAAGGCCTTGCTCCTCAGTAATTGGCTAAATGTCTTGAACAAATGTACACTAGTACCCCCACAATATAAAAAAAGTTTTGAAGAGGTATGTAAGGTATTTGCCTTAAGATATCAGAGTTGATAGTAAATATTACACACACACACACGCACACACGCGCACACGCGCACACACGCACACACGCACACACACACACACACACACACATATACTGAATGGCCCACATTAAAACACAGCATAGTCCTTTAAGAGAAGCCTGTCAATAGCAGACTTTGAATTTCTTCTGATGATTCTGGAATGTTTTCACAGTATAATCATGTGTGGTGGGAATATAAATTCTTATAGCCATTTTGGAAGGGCAGTGGGTAGTATTTGTCAAATTTAAAATGCATATCATCTTTGTATTTCGAGAAATTTACTCTCCAAATGTACTCACCCATCCAAACCAAACCAAACTCAGTGCCGTTGAGTGGATTCTAACTCATAGTGTCCCTACGGACAGAGTAGAATTGACCCATAGGGTTTCCAAGGAGCGGCTGGTGGATTTGAACTGCCAACCTTTCAGTTTGCAGCCCAACTCTTAACCACTGCGCCACCAGGGCTCCAAATACATTCACACAAGTAGGCAAACATATATGAATAAGCAACCTCGTTAGAGCACTGCTGGTAATGTTTCTCAATAGGAAATTGATTGGAATATTATGTAGCCATTAAGAATGAAGTAGATCTATTGTATTGACAATGACAACCACGATGATGATGATGATGGCGGCTGAGGTTTGTTAAATACATATTATGATGCCAGGCACTGTGCCATGCATTTGACATATCGTATCACATAATTCTTACAACTCTCTATGGCAGGTTCTGTTATTATCTCTGTTTTGTAGGTGAGGAGACTGAAGCACAGGGATTAAATAACTTGCCCCAGTTCACACAGGGGCAGACCAAGGAGTCAAATCCAGGCAGTCTGAGGTTTGAGCAGGCTGTACTTTTAACCACTAAGCAGTACATCCTTCTTTTTACTGATAAAGATGGTCAAGATATGTATTAAATGAAAACTCAGTTCAGAACAGAATGTATAATATGCTATCATTTGTGTTTAGATTTTTTATTTTTAAGTGACAGCTCACACTGGAAGGATATAAAAGAGCATAGCAGTGGTTTTGTCTTATAAGGAGTGGCTGGATGACCTTTTATCTTTCACTTTATATCTTTCTCTCATGTGTGTTTTTAAATAATAGGCATGTATTACTTATATAAATTTTTAACTAAGATAAGTATAGCTGGTATTTTGAAAAGTTGTAATACATAATAAAGACTAAGCTGAAGTCATTGGCTGCAAATGACTTATCCACCCCTACCTACATCCCTTTATGCAGGGTTCCCCAAATCCAGTGTTCTTGTACAGATTCTCTCCCAACCCAAGACAACAGCTCTCTTCAAAAAACTCACATCCTCTGGCGTTCCTTGTTTACTTGATCCCACTTTGAATACTTAAGCTTTTGACTGACACAGCATTTCAAGTTTGTACTTTATCCCTTTAAATTGCCTAGATTTTCTATTATTTTTCCCAAAAGATTTAAGGCTGCTTACGATAAGGTATAGTTAAGGATACATATAAGAGGAACTGCAATTATATAGGCTAATATAGTTCTGTAATTGAGCAGTAAATTTAACTTTTAGTTTCCTGGAAGTAGGGCAAAAGATAAAATATTCTGAGCTCTGAAGTTCTTGTGATTTGACAAAAGGATACATACCATTTTGTTTAGAAAAAAATGTTTTTTTCGATACTAAATTTTGTCAAGAAATTTGTTTCATGACCCTTTAATGCAATTTATATTTTTCTGATTGTTTCTTGTTTGTTGGTTTTGTCTACCCAACTAAATTATGAACTTCCTTATGACAAATTTCATTTTCTGTACTGCTTTTATTCTGTCTCTGCCTAGAAAATATGCACTTATTATTATGATTGAAATTATGAATTAAGCAACAACTACAACCTAGCCACATTGGATGGATTGTGATACTGCCACTTTTCAAAGATGGTTGATCTTTGAGAAAGTGATTTAAGTATGTTTTGTTGGAAATTGATACTACTTTCATCTTCCTCAGCAGAGAATCTTCTCTGATGCCCCTCAAAAAAAAAATCATAATTTATTTCTCAGTGTGTAGCTTTTACTGGATTCTGTCATTTTGTAGCCCATATTTTCTAGTTGAGTATATAGTATGAGAAATCAGAAATTTGTTTGAATTTTTGTTTTATGAAAGTTAAATCTTTTAAAAATATGGTTTATAGCTTTCAACTACCTTTTCCTTTCTTTTAGGCCAAGTTATCAAGGCATGGGACATTGGAGTGGCTACCATGAAGAAAGGAGAGATCTGCCACTTACTGTGTAAACCAGAATATGCATATGGCTCAGCTGGCAGTGTCCCCAAAATTCCCTCGAATGCAACACTCTTTTTTGAGGTAAGTATGTGCTATGATGCTGCCTTGTGAGCATCTGCCCTTCTATAGTGCTGGCTTTAAAGCAGCAGTCAGTGAAGCAAGGAACTAAGCTTGCTCTTAAGAATCAGATCCAATTTATTTATTTTGGAGTTTGGGTTCTTGAATTATTTCCCACAAATCCAAAATGTGTCTGCCAGTGCTTTCTTAGAAACGTGTCTCTGGCATAAAAAGATCATATCCAAATAAACAAATGACACCAAACTTAGAAATAAAGTTTCTAGTCAGTGGTGTGAGTATGACATGCTCAGAATTGACCAGAAGACAGGATAGAAAGGTTGGAGATAATACTGAAATATGCCCAAACCAACTTGTATGGTGTTTTCATATTATAAAGGTTTATAAATGTCACAGATCTTACTTCTTCATTAGAAGTGGTAGATGGTGATAATATGTTATTCATCCTGTGTTGAATTACACGTATTTGGCAAAACCTGATTTAAAAAATAAGGGAGAAAATGTTTAGACCACTCTAACTAGATAAAATAAACCTTTAGTAGGTCTGATTTATAGGATTTATTCTTACATTTTAAGAAGAGAACTCCAAGAGTCTGGGATGGAAAAGTGGTGGCCTCAGAGTCAGACAAAATAGTTCTGTGCCAGCACCTCGTAGCTCTGGCTTTTTGCCCACAAAGCAGTTTTCCTAGTATTTCCTGTCTATCTTTGCACTGCAGCCCCACAGGATGTAGTCCTAGACATTATCATTATACAAAGGCTCTTTCCAGGTATTGAAAAGTGCAGTGTTCTTTTTTCCCTACCTTTCCAATAACTAAGATGCATAGATAAATATTTTTTAATAGTTTTTTTATTTTGTAAAATGAAAGGAGAATGGGGTTGCTCTTGCTTTTACCTATATTAAATTGGCTTTGTTTGGTCTTTTCTCAGTCAAATCCTCATTCCTTTCTAGATTGAGCTCCTTGATTTCAAAGGAGAGGATTTATTTGAAGATGGAGGCATTATCCGGAGAATCAAACAGAAAGGAGAGGGATACTCAAACCCAAATGAAGGAGCAACAGTAGAAAGTGAGTACTGCTGTGAGAGAGAATAGTCCTTAAAAGTTGGGTTCCATTTATGTGGATGAAATACAGATTTTAAAAATACATATATATTTATAGAAATAAGCATATTGAGTATATCTCAAGAATAGTTTTAGATTAGACATTTATTTAATAATGACTTCATTTAGTAATATTAACAGGTATGTGCCAGGCACTGTACCAGGCTCTATAAACTCACAGGTAAGTAGAAGATAATCCCACACCTGGAGAATTCTCAGTCTGTTGACTCCTATGTTGTGCCAACAACTGTATTAATCACTTTACATATTTATTAATTTCTTTTTCACAATAGCCTTATGAAGTAAGGTTTATATCTCCAGGTGGGAAGGTCCAGAGACGTTATATAAATTGTCTTAGGTTACAGAATTACTAAACAGAGCAGTAGACTGTAATCACTTTTAAGACTCTCCAGCCCATCTCGCTACTGTCATCAAGATAAAAATTTTATCACATGAGTTCGATGAAAATTAGATAATAGTGTTCATTCTGTTCTACATCAGGAGGCCTAGGTTCAAGTCCTGCTTTGCCATTTACTGCATGACCTGAAGCTATTCCATTTCTTCATTTGCTAAGTGGGAGAAAGGACACCTCTGAAGACTGGTACGCCCTCCCAGAGTACTTTGCATATACCACTGTGTACACCATTGTCAGTTTATATTGTAATCAGTGTTTGCCCGTTTTCCCCAGTATAGAGTGAGAGCTTGAGGAACAGAATCTTTCCTCACCATTATGTGCCCAGCATCATGTGCAGTGCCTGACAACATCTGGCATTCAGTAGAGGCTTTCTGCATGGGTAAATGTTTGGGAGGTGCCATTACTCAGCGGAAGTCCTTCTAGAATGAGAGTTGCAAGAAAAGCTTCCATTAAGAAAAAAGTCGAATCACTAAACAAGGATGGGAACATGAACTTTTAGATAAAAGACCTAATTAAAATAAAGAGATCATTTAAAACAGTAAACTACAATAGTTTATTTTTAATGTTATATGTATTACTGGACCCATATTTCATTTTTCATGAATGCAGCAAATTTATTCTAATTTAGTTGGTAATTTTTTTGGAAGTATCTATAAATACTGTTACTATACTGTTGCAGTTGAGATGTTTAGGTAATTGTTCATGATAAGCTTTGGGATAAAGAAGAGCTCAGATATCTAATGTGGGAGAAGTAGCTCCAGAACAAGAGTCAGGAGGTAGGGGTTCTAGGCTCACCTCTGGTCTCTGCTAACTAATTAGACCTCCCCTCTCTGGGATTCACTGGGTGGCACCAGTGGTGAAGTGCTTGGCTGCTAGCCAAAAGGTTGGGGGTTCGAACCCACCCAGAGGCACCTGGCATTCAGTTTCTGAAAGGTCACAGCCACGAAAATCTTGTAGAGCACAGTTCTATTCTGCAACACATAGGTTGCCGTAAGTCAGAATCAACTCAACAGCAACTAGTTGGGTTCTCTGGGTTTTAGTTTCCTTCCTATCCAGTGAGGCAGGGTTGGACCTCTTGATTTCTGAGTTATTACTAGCCTTAAAAATTCCATAATATAATTCTAAGTGTTTATGAAAGTTATAAGGATGATAGAAAATTATCTTTAGTATATTAATAAGCACTTAAGCAGTTTGCCTACAACTTTTTAATTTTTTTCTACAAGTATTTTAAATGTTTATTATGCAAGTTCTCAGATGTATGCAAAAGTAGGAGTTTTTTCCTATGATATAGTGACCCCCAAATTAAATAGTTTACAATATGTATTTTTAAACCGGATGTTTTTGTCAATTAAAATTAAAAGGAAAAACTTTTTCCCAATTATAGACACTACCACAAAACAACCACTGTAGAAGGAGGCGACTTTGAATTGAGACAAACTAAGTTAATATTTTTGATGGGAGTCGCTTTTTTTTTTTTAACTTTTTGTTTTGAAATAATTTTAGACTTACAGAAAAGTTGCAAAACTAGTACAGAGAGTTCCCTTATCCCCTTCACCCAGCTTCCCCTAATGTTAACATTTTGCCTGTCAAAATCAGGAATTAATGTTGATATAGTACTGTTAACAAATCTGCAGATCTTATTTGAATTTCACTAATTGTCAAATTAATTTCCTTTTTCTGGTCCAGGATCCAACATTGTGTTTACTTGGCATGTCTCCTTAGTCCCCTCCAATCTATAACAGCTCCTCAGTCTTTGGTTTTCATGACCCTGACACATTTGAAGACTACTGGCCAATTATTTTCTAGCATGTCCCTCAATGTGTGTTTGTGTGATGTTTCCCCATGATTAGATTGAGATTATGCAGGTTTTGAAAAATACAATGTATTGTGCCTTTCTCAGTTAATCATTATCAGCTGGTACATGATGTTGACCTCTTATTGTTAATTTAGTTAACTGATGTTAACTTGGATCAGTTGGTTAAGCAGGGGTTCTGCCAGGTTACTATAAAGTTACTATCTTTCCCTTTGTAATTAGTAAGTGTCTGGTTGGGAGATACTAGGAGACTGTGCAAATATCCTGTTTTACATTATACCTTCGCACACTGATTTTAGTACCCATTAGTGATTTTTGCATGCAATATTTATTACTGTGGTATTTGCCAAATGGTAATTTTTCTATTTCCATCATTCCTTCTACATTTACTAATTGGAATTCTACTGTAAGGAAAATCTATCCCTCCTCCCCTGCTTATTTATCCAGTTATTTATATCACTGTGAACCCATGGATATTTATTTTATTCTGTAGATTATTAGTCATTATTACTCTTTTTATTGTGTTGCTCAGATTGTCCTAGATTTGGCTATTGGAAGCTCCTTCATGTTGGTTCTTTTGTCCTTTCAACCTGCCGTTATTGTTTTTAAGCACTTCCTTACTTTCTGGCACCAAAGATGTTCCAGGATCAACTTGTAACTTCCCTACCCTAACCCTGAAATCAACCGTTTATGCAAGGAGCCCTGATTCCTTTTATTGGAGAACAGTATTTATAAGTCGACATCTGGATGTTAGGTGTGCTCATGCTATGGGATGTCATTGTTTCTAGACCCTCTTAGTTGCCAGCTGGGAAATAAATGTAACTTAAACATCTATATCATATTTTTATATTCATATATTTTATATCAATCTATATATGTTAAAAACTATAAATTCATACTGACATTTCCAATTCCAGTCCAACACCACAGATTTATTCTAGACTTCTTTCTTTGCTCATTTGAAACTCCTTTCTCTGACAGCGAAAAACATGGCTCTCATTATCCACAATTATCCTTTTATTTGCTCAATCCTAGTATATACATAAGGAGCCCTGATGGTGCAGTGGTTAAATGTTCAGCTGCTAACGGAAAGGTCAGTGGTTTGAACCCACCGGATGTGACAGTTTGCGTCGATAAAGATTACAACCTTGGAAACCCTATGGGGCAGTTCTACTCTATCCTGCAGGGTTGCGATGAGTTGGAATCCACTTGATGGCAATGGGTTTAGTAAATACATAAGGAGCCCTGGTGGCACAGTGGTTAAGCACTTAGCCGCTAATCGAGAGATTATCAATTCAAACCCACCAGTCGCTCTTGTGGGAGAAAAGACCTGGCGATATACTCCCGTACAACCTAGGAAACCCTATGGGACAGTTCTACTCTGTCATATAGGGTCACTACGAGTTGGAAAAGGAGCCCTGGTAGCGCATTGGATAATGTTCTCAGCTGCTAACTGAAAGGTTGGTGGTTTGAACCCACCAGCTTCTCCATGGGAGAAAGATGTAGCAGTTTGCTTCCGTAAAGATTGCAGCCTTGGAAGCCTTACGGGGCAGTTCTGCTCTGTCCTATAGGGTCTGTATGAGTCTGAGTCAGCCCCACGGCAATGGGTTTGGTTTGAGTTTATGCGTTGGAATCTATTCGACAGCAAACAACAACAGTATATACATAAAGTAGTTACAGGATTGCTAACCCATGACGCTATGAAAAACAAATTTCCTAAGTAGGAAATATTTTTGTAAAGTTCTTCTGTCATTAGCCTTGTAGTGTACAGTTAAAACACCGTTTTCCAGCATAGGTTAGTTTTTTCTTCCTCACTCCCTTCAGTGTGGTTATGTGATTCATTTGTAATACAGTTAGGTTCAGTTGTTACTATCCGCATCCATTTTGGGTTCCCCTCACACTCTAGTTGATTTTAATTATTTATTTGTTTTTGAGGTGTGAGATCTGTTACCATAATTTTAAACTATACATAAAGGTATACTGAGAAGTGTTATTCCCCTCTCATCCCTACTTCCCCATTTCTGTTTCCCCATTTTTTTCTTACCTTGTTCCTATCTACCCCCGTAGGTAGCCAGTCTCATTAGTTTTTTTCTTTTGCAGGAATGAGCAGATGCCCTTGTTTTTTATTTTTTTCATTATGTCCCCTTTCTTTTTGCATGAAGGGTAGCATACTATGGATGGAATTTTTTAAATGTATTTGAATAATCCTTTATGTAACTGTTATTTTTTTTTCCTGTTTCCAAATATATTAAAGGGCAATAACTGATCTTTTGTTTCTCATTTTGTTTAGAATGTTCTTTTCTGGGAAATTTTAGAGTAAATGCTTAATTTTATTTTTCTCCCAAAAGCCCTTTTTGATTTTCTGGAACAAATCAATTTTATGAAAATGGAAATTTATTGTATCGTATTTTCCTTTATCAAGGTTTAGGTGACCTGCTTTCTCTCTTTGAAATAAGTTATTTGAGGGAGGAGGACAGACAGTGCCTTAAAGGTGGTCCCTGTCAGAAACCAAGATCACCTTGTTCTTTTTGAGATCTCAGTTTTTACTAGTTTGCCTTTCTTTGTAGCATCCCCCATATTAGATTCAAAACAAAGTATCA
>NW_004444001.1:107931-109816 GCF_000243295.1 Trichechus manatus latirostris | reverse complement strand
GACTTCTTTCTTTCTTTTATATTCAATATCTAATCTATCTAGAACCCACTGTTAGTTTGTCTTTGTCTTTAATAACAGCCTTCAAATTATTTATATATCTTCTCAATAGTAATCTTATCTAAATCATATTTCTCCAGTTTTTTGGAGGGGATTTCGGGGAGTAACGTTATGGACTGAATCAAAAGACTTAAGACTATATTGTGATCTTTTGCCTTTTGTCCCATAATGTGTTTGCTTCTATGTGGAAGAGAGAACTTAGGTTAGTTTGACAGGATTGATTTTTTTTTTCTCAAAGATATGTTGATTTTTACTCTCTTATGTCAGAATCGTAATGCTTTCAAATGAATTTTTAGATTCTCTTCCAGTACGCTTTTTCACTTGTGTCAGTTAAGATGACCATCTTGTAATTTTTATTCAATATTGTTCTTTTTCCATTAAAAAAAAAAAAAGGTCAGTGTGTTCTAAGGTATTCTAACGGACATTATTATGATGACTGATACTTTAGTCATCCTGCTTTAGTTTAATTGCCAGTAGTGGCTACATCATTACTTTTAAGCTTTGCTTTCTTAGAAAATTCAATCTGACTGATATAAGCCTCTAAATAGCTACCAGTTCCTCTTCCCCCAACTCTCACTTTCCCACATCTGATTTCTAACTGTTAGAGTAAGTACATCAAAATGCTGGCTATACGTGGCTCTCTTGCCTCAGTGCTTTTAGCCACACTTGAATGCAAAGAACGTAGACAGTCAGCAGTATAGTCGTGCTTCCTTTGGGCAACGCCTGACCCATATACATACATGGTCCCATAAGGTCATAATAAACCCAAAACCCACTGCTGAGTCAGTTCTGACTCTGTGACCCTATAGGACAGAGTGGAACTGCCCCATAGGGTTTCGAAGGCTGTGATCTTTATGGGAGTAGACTGCCACATCTTTCTCCCACGGAGCAGCTAGTGGTTCGAACCACCAACCTTTTGGTTAGCAGCCGAGTGCTTAACCACTGTGACATAATAGAGTTCAGAAATTCCGATTGGAGAACAGGATGTCATCTGATGTAATGAACGCAACAACTTCCTGCACACAACAGGTGTGTCTCATGTCTCTTGTATACAAAGCAATTGCATTGCTGGGTGTATAATGGTACCAAAACTAAACCAAACCCATTGCCATCGAGTGGATTCTGACTCATGTTGTTGTTGTTAGGTGCCCTCAAGTTGGTTCCGACTCATAGACACCCTATATACAACAGAATGAAACACTGCCCGGTCCTGCACCATCCTCACAATTGTTATGCTTGAGCCACTGTGTCAGTCCATCTCGTTGAAGGTCTTCCTCTCTTTTCACTGACCCTCTACTTTACCTACCAAAAGGTAGGCAGTTTGAATCTACCAGCTGCTCCTTGGAAACCCTATGGGGCAGTTCTACTCTGTCCTCTAGGGTCACTGTGAGTCAGAATCGACTTGATGGCAACGGGTCTACTTTACCAAGCATGATGTCCTTCTCCAAGGACTGATCCCTCCTGATAACATGTCCAAAGTATGTGAGACATAGTCTCACCGTCCTTGCTTCTAAGGAGTATGCTTCTAAGGAGTATTCTGGCTGTACTTCTTCCAAGATGAATTTGTTCGTTCTTTTGGCAGTCCATGGTATATTCAATATTCTTCACCAACACCATAATTCAGAGACGTCAGTTCTTCTTCCGTCTTCCTTATTCATTGTCCAGCTTTCTCATGATATGAGGCGATTGAAAATACCATGGCTTGGGTCAGGCACACCTTAGTCTTCAAGGTGACATCTTTGCTTTTTAACACTTTAAAGAGGTCTTTTACAGCAGATTTGGCCAATGCAGTGTGTCGTTTGATTTCTTGACTGCTGCTTCTGTGGGT
>NW_004444001.1:104318-107366 GCF_000243295.1 Trichechus manatus latirostris | reverse complement strand
TTAAGTGTTGTAGCATGATCTGTTTAATTTTCTTTTGAAAATATTACTGTAAAATGCATCATGGCTTCCAAACACAACAAAACCAGTGCTAGTGATAGCAGCAGCAAGAGGCAAACGAGAAGTATAGATTTGTAAGTGAAACAAAAGGTTATTAAACAACACGAAGGTGGAAAATAAGTGAATGCTATTGCTTGTGATTTAGGCATGTTTGCACAACGTCCAAATCACATAGCGTTCTAAAAAACAGAATGTGGATGTTAAGCGATGCATGATTGTATTTTCAAATGTGAAAATTTCAACAGAGTGATCTGCAGATTCAAGTTGTTGGAGCACTTCTCTTCCCTCTCACCTAGAGAATAATTTTAAAAAGAGAAATAAGTTCATAATAGCGCTGGAAAATAGGGAGAATACAAGAAGTGGATCAGAAATTACAAAGAATTTCTGGAATATAGAAAGTAGATGAAATTGGACTGATGGAAAATGTAGTGAGGAAACCCAACCCAAAACAGGTGTAGAGAAGACCTCTGCAGAGATACATACTGTTCTCAACAAGCTCAGGCAGAGCTCCAAGCTCACAGTCAGCTGGTGCAAGGGAGCCAAAGCAGTCTATGGGGCAATCATCAGGGTTGTTATAAAACAATATGGAACAGCTGGGCCAGTAAACCTCTAGTGCAGTAGTTCTCAACTTTGGCAGCATTTAGAATCACCTGGGGAGCTTTAAAAAATCCTGATGCCCAGGCCTCAGCCCAGACCAGTTAAATAAGAATCTCAAAGGATGGAACTCTAGGGGTATTTTTTAAATCTCCCTGTGATTCTGGTTTGCAGCCAAGGATTGAGAATTACTTCTCTAGGGCCTGACTGTTGACTTTTGCCCCCAGGTTAAAGTCAGTAAGGCCAGGTTTCTAAATAAAATAGGGATCAGCCTGAAAAGACTCCAGGTGTTGGCAAGGCTATTGTTGTTGTTGTTGTATGTGCTGTCAAGTGGATTCCAACTCATAGCGACCCTCTAGGTCAGAGTAGAACTGCCCTATAGGCTGTACTCTTTACAGGAGTAGATTGCCAGGTCTTTTCTTCTGTGGAGAACTTGAATCTAAAGTATCTTTGAACTTTTAAAACGGATTCGGAGAAGGGAAAAAAAAAATGAAAGGCAGCTCTGTACAGCAGTAAATATGCTAAAGTACTCTGCTCCTAAAGTAAAACTTTTTCATACATGCAGCAGTGGGGAAGAGTGTCCCCAACCTTCCGGTGCACATCATGTTCAGCATAATAAGTGCTCAATAGATGTTAGTGGAATCTTCACCCATGGATCCCCACCATCAGCATACCCTTTTGGGAAAAAGTCTGCTATGGAAACACATCCAACTGTTTAGAAAACCTGTACCATGTAACTATAATCATTTGGTCATTGTCAACCTTCTTTTATAATATGATCAGACAACAAAGAATCATAAGACAAATATCATGAAAAAGAAACACCAAGATGGGTTAAGAGAAGAAATAGGAGAGAATTTTAAAAATACTAATTACTATCTTCAGAGATATTTAACAGGATATTAAATTCATAAGTCAAAATATCAGTGTTTCAGTTATCTAGTGCTGCTATAACAGAAATACCACAAATGGATGGCTTTAACGAACAGGAATTTATTCTCTCATAGTCTAGGAGGCTGGAAGTCCAAATTCAGGGTGCCAGCTCCAGGGGAAGGCTTTCTGTCTCTGTTGGTTCTGGGGAAAGGTCCTTGTCATCAATCTTCCCCTGGTCTAGGAGCTTCTCAGCATAGGGCCCCCGGGCCCAAGGGACATGCTCTGTTCCTGGCTCTGCTTTCTTGGTGGTATGAGGTCCCTATCTCTCTGCTTGCTTCTCTCTCCTTTCATCTCTTGTAAGATAAAAGGTGGTCCAGGCCACACCCCAGGGGAACTCCCTTTACGTTGGATCATGGCTGTGACCAGAGTAAGGATGTTACATCCCACCCTAATCTTCTTTAACATAACCTAATCTTGCCTCATTAACCACAGGCAGAGATTAGGATTTATAACACACAGGAAAATTATGTCAGATCACAAAATGGAAGACAACCACACAATACTGGAAATCATGGCCTAGCCAGGTTGACACACATTTTGGGGAGACACAGTTCAATCTGTATCAATCAGCTTCTCTGTAAAAGCAAAGGAAGGACCAGAAAGTTTCTAGAAATTAAGAATATGATTATCAAAATTGAAACTCAGTGGAATGGTTGAGAGCAAAATGGATAGTCCCTGAAATCTGAATTGGTGATCTGAAAGGTACTCCAGGGTATCTCAGAACATACAGCAAAAAACAGAGGTGAAAGTTGAAAGAAAAACTAGAAGACATGGATGATAAATCCAGGAGAGGCAACAGCATCTACTCAAACATGTAATAGAAGAAAATTTCCTAGAGAAGATAGAAAGACTGAAACAGCTGCTTGATATTGGCAAATAGAAATGGGAGTGCCTCTTCATCACAAGTATCCTGGTGAAATTTCTGAATTCCAAAGCTAAAAAGAAAATTCTGAAGTCTTCCAGAGAGGAACAAGCTATGTGCAAAGTAATGAGATTTAGACTGGCATCAGACTTAAATCATCTGTGACACTAAATACTAAAAGACAGTACTCTGATCACCGTCTATAGCTACGAGTATTTAGAACCTAGAATTCTGTACTTAGTCAAGCTATCATTTTAGTATTAGAACAAAATTAAATTTTTTTAATGTATAGATTCATACCACTTCTGGAAGAAATAACTAGAGTATTTATCTAAAATGTCACAAAAAATGCAGCCAAGAAGTAAAAACTTCAAGACATAAGAAATAGCAAAAATAATAATTTCTGTAACGACAGTGAAGTTGGATACATTTATTCTGAAAGATCCCTGAAATGGTAGGCTGCGATGTTAAAAGTAATAATAATTTTCTTCCGGCAAAATAGTGCTCTAGGCAGAAGCACCACCATCCCTCCACAGCAAAGATCCGAAAAAGTAAGCCGAACAGAGAAAACAATCCTGAAACCCTAAAACATCAAATGAAGA
>NW_004444001.1:80554-101232 GCF_000243295.1 Trichechus manatus latirostris | reverse complement strand
AGATGCACATATCAAAAAAGAAGAAAGGGACAAAATCAAAACATTAACTACAGAACTCAAACAAATAGAAAGAGAACAGCAAAAAAAGCCCACAACCACTAGAAGAAAAGAAATAGTAAAGATCAGAGCAGTAATAAATGAAATAGAGAGCAGAAAAACAATAGAAAAAAAAGTAATAATAATTTAACAGTCTAGACCTACAGTTCTGGGTCGTTTTAACAAAATATGGTGGGGGTGGGAAGTGAAAAGGGGAAGCAGAATTGTCTAAAATTATTTTCTTATTCCAGGGAAGATTAATTCTTGACATCAATAGAACTATATCTACCCTTAAATAATTTGTTAAAAATTTAATGTACTAATAAGAATAGATATAGAACTTGGAGACCACCTGATATGAGTTAGAGAATTAGAGGAACAAGGAAAACTTGACCAATCCAGCAAAAGTCATAGAAGAAAAAGAACAAGAAAACATTGTACAGAAAACCTAAAACAAGATAGTAGGAATAAAACCAATCATATCAGTGGTTACCAAAAAAAAGGATAGGATAAAGTCACCTATTAAAGGCAGACATTCTCATAAGGTTAAAACAACGACAAAAACAAAATCTAACTATATGCTCTTTTTAAATTTTTTTTTTGTTTATTGTTGTAGTTTAAGTGAAAGCTTACATTTCAAGTTAGTCTCTCATACAAAAACCTATGCGTACACTATTACGTGACCCCAATTGCTCTCCCTATACCGTGATAACATACTCCTCCTTTCCACCCGTGACTTCCCATGTCCATTCAACCAGCTCCTAAATCCTCTCTGCCCTCCCATCCCACCTCCAGACAAAAGCTGCCCTCTTAGTCCATGTATCTACTTGAGCTAAGAAGCACACTCCTCATGAGTATCACCTCATGTCCCACAGTCCAGTCTAATCTTTCTCTGAAGAGCTGGCCTCGGGAATGGTTTCAGTTTTGGGCTGACAGACAGTCTGGTTGCCATGCTTTCCAGGGTTCCTCCAGTCTCAGTCAGACCATTAAGTCTGGTCTTTTTACTAGAATTTGAGTTGTGCACCCCACCTTTCTCCTGCTCCATCAGGGACTCTCTTTTGTGTTCCCTGTCAGGGCGATCATCGGTGGTAGCTGGACACCATCTAGTTCTGGTCTTAGGCTGATGAAGCCTCTGGTTTATGTGGCCCTTTCTGTCTCTTGGGCTAATACTTACCTTGTGTGTTTGGTGTTCTTCATTCTCCTTTACTCCAGGTGGTTGGGACCAATTGATGCATCTTAGATGGCTGCTTGCAAGCTTTTAAGACCCCAGAGGCCACTCACCAAAGTAGGATGCAGAACATTTTCTTGATAAACTTTGTTATGCCAGTTGACCTAGATGTCCCCTGAAAGCATGGTCCCCAGACCTCCACCCTTGCTACTCTGTCCCTCGAAGTGTTTGGTTGTATTCAGGAAACTTCTTAACTTTGGTTTAGTCCAGTTGTGCTGACTTCCCCTGTAGTGTGTGATGTCCTTCCTTTCATCTAAGATAATTCTTATCTACTATCTAGTTAGTAAATAACCCTCACCATCCCTCCCATCCCACGTAACCATCCAATAATGTTTTCTTCTGTGTTTAAACCTTTTCTTGAGTTCTTAATGATAGTGGTCTTGTACAATATTTGTCCTTCTGTGACTGAATAAATTCACTCAGCATAATGCCCTGCAGATTCTCCATGTTATGTTTCACAGCTTCATTGTTGTTCTTCATTGTTGTGTAGTATTCCACTGTGTGGATATACTATAATTTGTTTATCCATTTGTCCATTGATGGGCACCTAGGTTGTTTCCACCTTTTTGCTATTGTGAACAGTGCTGCAGTGAACATGGGTGTGCACATACCTATTCGTGTGATGGCTCTTATTTCTCTAGGATACATTCCAAGGAGCGGGATTGCTGGATTGTATGGTACTTCTATTTCTAGCTTTTTAAGGAAGCGCCAAATCGATTTTCAAAGTGGTTGTACCATTTTACATTCCCACCAACAGTGTATAAGCGTTCCAGTCTGTCCATAACTGTATGCTCTCTGTAAATGAAATGCCAAAAACAAAATGGTACCAACATTTGAAAACAGAGGAAAGATATCATGTATGCTCATGTTAGGATATGATAAGGCTGTGCATTTGAAGTATTTATGAATGTCTGGCAAATCAGTTGAGGAAGAGAAAGCAAATTCTTGAGATCATTTTGTTATGTTTTCCACATAATAATGTAGTGTGCCACTTGGTTTAAAATGGACATACCGTGTTTATTCTTTCAAATACTTTGGATTTATGGAGTCCTTTTCTACTAAGAAAGTATCTTCAGGTTTCCAGGTGGAGTAAAATTTTGGTAGAGAATAATCTGTTTTGTTACACAAAAACTAGCTAGTGGATCACCTATTTTAGAATAGTATGTAGAAAAACACAAAAAGTTCCATATCAGAAAAAAATTTGAATAGCCTCCTGGAATTATTAAAATAAGAGAACTAATAGATTCAAAAAGGAAAATTTCTATAAACTAGTGAAAATTACTACCCTTTTCCTTAATGCCCTGATTTTGGATTAGTTATTTAATTAATATTTACTTTCTGGCCCTGAACTGTGACGGGCACTGTGAAATATAAAAGAAGTATAAGACATTGCCTTTGCCCACTGGGAATTTTATTCATACTTGGATAGCTCTCTCTGTGGAGCCATTAAGTATTTTCTTATACAGAGTTCTAAAACATGTTTAATCTAGTATAATTTACCACTAATTGCAGGAGAAGAATCATAGCTAACATCCATTGAATTTACCCCTGTATATCCACACATGATACGGTGTTTTCACATGGTAGATGCCCAAACATATAAATGCATGAATTCCAGGTACTGGGCTAAAAGCCTTAATTCAGTACCTGATTTAATCCTCTCAACAATTATGTCTTAGCTAGCCTTATTATCTCTATTTTATAATGAAGAAATTGAACTTCAGATGATTTAAACTACCATGCCCAAAGCCACAATTGTTAGTGGCAGAATGAGACTGGAATCCAGATCCATACTCTTAAGTGCTATACTGTGTAAAGAGAAGAGTGTGAGGATTTGTGTTGGTGTAGAATTTATTGCTGGGTATATTCTTCGTATTTAGACTGAAGAATGTAAGTCATTTGCATAAGTGTTATTGTGTTCAAGAAGCCAGGTTCCTGTGTGTGCCCTCAGTTAGCATCTGTCCCTCAGTTCCAGAAACAGTCTTACAGTGGTGTTTGTTCATCTCAAACGGTGTGACATGGGTACAATGGAGGAAGGGAGGCAGTTTCAGGGACCGGGGGATTTGGCCACCTTGCTTGCTGGGAACCGTTTCTCTTTTACTCTGCAATTACAGTATGCCTCTTCTGCTTTTAGAAATCCATCTCTGCTTTCTCATTTGCTTTTTCAGGGGGTAATTGAGATTCCACTATCTCCTGGATACTCTTATTAGGCAGGAAATACAGGCGAGAGAAAGTCATTTGGCATGAATTAGGCAGCAGAGAAAACCCTTGCCGAGTGAGAGTAACCTGTCACAACCTGGTTTTCTCTGGCCAAATGACTGGTCTTGTCTGGTAGTAATGCCATTACAACATTCCCATTCAAATCCCCATGACCCAGTAATTGTTTTGGGAGTGAGTGCAAAGCTATCAGACACCAACTACTATAATTAGAAAAGGGAAAAACAGACACTTACCAGAGCTAACGTCTTTAGGCTGGAGCATTTACAGCACTTTTTTTTTTTTTTTTAAAGTTAGGGAGCCTCTTTCTCAGTTTTGCTTCCTAAAACACAAACTGTACAGTTTTTGGGTTCTTGCATTCCAGTTTTTGTTACTGCTGTGCGTTCTCTTTCCTTTCTCCCCCTATTTTAATCGGAGTACAAATTGCTGTCAGCACACCGAGTTCATGTGCCAGCCACATTCAGAACAGGGTGTTCTGTGCTCTTCAAAACAAAATTGCTCTAGGGCAGTAAGAGAACAATAAGTCAGAGCTCCAGTTTAGTGATGTTTTGCAGGCAGAAGGGGCTCACTTGATGTGGTTACACTCGGATTGCACAGCTAAACTAGGATAATTTGGTTTGGTTTGACTTTGTGGGGTGTGGAGGACCCCCCTTCCTTTAAGTTATGTAGACTTTAAGAAGAGAAAATGTTGTCTCTTTTTAACTTGTTTATTTCTTTCTCTACCAAAAAAGCCGTAAGTGGAAGCATCCTGTATGTACTTTTATTCTCTTTGGGCACGTCATAGATCATTTATTTCCCGTAAATCATGTTGGTTGGGATTAGCAACAGACCTCCTGAGCCCTAGAGGCCGAGCTCCCAGTGAGTCATGATGGTTATTATTAAATATTTATTAAGTGAGTATTTGCACTAAGAGATGCAAGGTCAAAAGCAACCACAGGTCTTCCACAGCCAGAGCTGCCACGGTTGTTTTTGGTAGCAGTTATTGAGACGGTATGAAAAAGAATAACTGAATCTAGAAGAGCTAAGCATGTCTGCATCTATCACCTAGAGGGAGGGCCCTACTGTCGCAACTGCAGGCATTTCGGTGGCTCCAAGGTGGTATGTGAGTTCTTGTCAGCAGTCTGGTAGAACTTGTCACACCAGTGTTCCAGGTTTAGAAATCAGTTAACAGTGATAGTTTTTGCTGCTTGCAGATGTAAAGAATCAATGGGCTGTATTCACCCTGAGACTATTAATACCTCCTCTTGCTTTGACATTCCAAGTGTGTCAGTATTGAAAGGAGGTTTTATAAATACATATAAACATGTATACATGTATGTCAGTGTGTGTGTGTGTATGTATCTATTTAAGATTCTATGTTACTGTTGGTAGTACTTGTTCAGGTCCAATTTGAAAGAGTTAGATTTACCAGAAAAAATAAAAGTCCATATATAAGGTAGCAAGTATTTATAAGAGCTGTTGCAAAATTTTACCTTCTTACCAGGTGGCCACAAACATTGGCTCTGTCGTTTATTGTCTCTCTGAGAGAGATCAGCTGCAATAAATGTTGTTTTGCTGTCTTAATTATGCCTTTATTATAGTTTGGCTTGAACTTCTTTTCTTCAGTTATTTTTGCCAGCGTGTTTATTAGTAGCCAATTTTTTTTTTTTTAATATGATGGGTTAACACTTCTAAAGAACACTTCTGAAATTACTCTTATATAATTTTAATATCAAATACATGCGTAAAAGTGTAAAACTAGCCTAGGAAACTGACACACAGGCAGGAATCCTTGTCCGAGTCTCTGGATTTCCTGTTTTGAAAACATACTCAAAGTTGATCAACCAAAAGCCACAACGAATGTACCGATAGTTTCCTCCCCCACTAAATGTACTCTCCTCTAGGGAGGAAGATGATACTTCTAACAATAAGCCTCAGACAAAAAGACCTGTTAACTAGTTGTGAGCTGTTAGGATAGTAAATATTATTATTTGAGATATTCCACATAACATGGACTGAAGTTCACTTTGCTCAGCAAATTATTCTTCATGAAAAGTGTCATCTGTTAGTCTGAATTAAGTTTCTAGGGCAGTTTTTAAAATATTTAGGAATACAGACTTTTTAAGAACTCTCAACCCGTTTAGAAACACCAACTCTAGTAAAAATATCTTAAGCCTTAGACTCTCTGGAGAACCTCTCTACTATGCATGTATTTGAAAACAATAAAGTTGCATTTATTTTTTAAACATTTTCCAAGTCAGAAGAATTTTCAATTTGCTGCAAGGTACGTTTTATTTTATCTAGAGCATTCTAGAAGTGAGTGTAACAGAGGGAATCATCTGTGCTTATGAGTACAAAACATAGAAAAAAATGCCTATAAGCCATCTCCACCAAGAGAGCCAGCCTAGCCCTGAACCTTGTTTGGCTCAAGCTTCCTAGGCTTCATTCTATGTCTGTGATGGGGACCAACCAGGATGATGTTAATCCTAGTGAATTAGAAAAGGGTAGAGAGAGCTTCAAAGCATGAATGTTCAGGTGACATTTTGATCCCTAGTGTCTACACTACTGCTGTTTACTCTTCAAAGATTCTCTCATTCCCCAGGCCTGAGCTTAAAGGTAATCTGATCAAATGATTAACTATAGTAATTAGCTTTGAAGCTGTTTTCTGGCCTATATCAAGAATTATATTACTGGGTCATAGAATCATAGAATTTTAGAGCTCCAAGGGACCTTTGAGATCAGGTAGTTCAAAAGTAGAGTAAGTTGGAATTGAATTTGTATTTGGACAACAATAATTGTCTTACTGGACATGAAATGAGTATACCAGAACAAGCGATGTTTTTTAGTTTCTTTAAAGCAAGTTATTGATCTAAGTAGATCAGCTAGTCTTAGAAAAGAGGCATTTTAGGAAATCAGGCCATTACATTATAGAAGTAGGAATAGAAACTTTTGCGAAAGACAAATTATTGTCTTGCTTCGTGAGTGTTGTGCTAGCATACAAGCCATGCATTTTTCTTACCGAGTCAAAGAACTAAATGAAAAGGAATAAATATCCTTAATATTAAAAGTATTTGGACAGTTTCAGAGAACTGTTTATCCTAGAAAAAAAAGAGTCTAACTGATCAAGAAAAAAATATATCTGTCTACATTTTTCCTATTTTTGTCTTGAGATAAGATAAAAGTCCCTTATCTAACATGAAATTACCCTGAGAATGAGCTGAGTGAGTTTGAGTGGAGTGGGGCATTAGGCCCCAAGAAAATGACCACCTTATTTAACATTTGAGAGAGTACTAAGAAATTTGATTTGTGAAGGTTTAAGAAACTGCTGATTCCTTCACACTTAACGTATGTTACTTCTGCTAACAGATACAGCTAAGTTGCTTATTGATGATGTTGCCTTTGGATTTTCTATTTTTATTCTAATAAACTTTCAAATGAGATTAGGACTTTTTAAGAAGAAAGGGTTTCAGTATTCAGTTAAACTTAAATAATATTTATTATTGGGGAAATACCCACTCAATTGTTCCTTCACTCAAGCATCTGAAGCCAACATGCAGATATAGATAGAAGTTTTAAGTCATTATATACTTTATGTAAAATTTTGATATTCTGATAATTATCTATTAAATAATGTAGTATTTCTTGACCATATTTTAGTTGAGATAACCTATGTCATATAGTGTTGTTGTTGTTAGGTGCCATTGAGTCGGTTCCCACTCATAGCGACCTTATAGGACAGAGTAGAACTGCCCCATAGGGTTTCAGGGAGCTGCTGGTGGATTTGAACTGCCGACCTTTTGGTTAGCAGCCAAGCTCTTAACCACTACACCACCAGGACTCCCGTGTCATATAACCAAAAAAACCAAACCCATTGCCGTCGAGTCAATTCTGACTCATAGCGACCCTATAGAGCAGAGTAGAACTGCTCCATAGAGTTTCCAAGGAGCGCCCGGTGGATTTGAACTGCCAACCTTTTGTTTAGCAGCTGTAGCAGTTAACCACTACACCACCAGGTTTTCTACCATGTTATATAGTAAGCCTATATTAAACCTATGTTTCCAGTTTGTTTCATTAGCCGCTAAGCTATCTTAATTGGTATAGTTATCAGTAATGATAAGTTTAAACTTAAAACAGAAAGCAATATTGTTGTTCTTAAACTTTTAGAACTGGATTCACTGAGCTTCAACAGGACATACCAAGCCATGTCTCTTAATGAAATGACCAAGGGGAAATGCTATTCACTACATTGTCAGCCACTCATTTATCATTTCGCTGACTTAGGCAGTCCTAAGGAGCAGCTTTGTTTACTGTCCTGTCTCCTCTCCTTCAGTCCACCTGATAGGCCGCTGTGGTGGACGGCTGTTTGATTGCAGAGATGTGATATTTATTGTTGGCGAAGGAGAAGATCATGACATTCCAATTGGAATCGACAAAGCCCTTGAGAAGATGCAGCGGGAAGAACAATGTATTTTATATCTTGGACCACGGTAAGCCGCATGCCAGTTCAGTACACAGTGAAGTCGTCTGCAGAACTCGCATTTTCAACATTCAGTATTTTCAGTGAAGTTATTGCTAACAGTGGAGACAGTTAATTAAATCAGGCTACAGTTAGTCATCGAGTGAATTAATAGGTTTTACAGTCACAAAGGTTGCAAACTGTGAGCATGTTTACTTGACTGATGTGTGTTAAGAGTAGGAATGACAGGCAAGTTTTGCCTTTTTATTTGTTTTGCCTCCCATGTTGCCAAGACAGGCAGCTATTGGCCCATCTCACGTGGTTCTCTAGCCCTCTGTTCCTTTTTCTGTAAATTAGGCAGGAGGCAATAAAACATGTGGTGGTTGGGAGTAGAAGAATCATTTGGATGATTTACTGCTGCTTAAATTTGTGCCACCTGTTCTTATACAGAGTCCTTAAAAGAAGTGTATTCTTCCTGGATCTAAAGATGGCCGAAGTGACTCATTTGTGCCTAAATTTTTCTCATCAGAAGGGTATCCATTAGCACTTGCAAGCTTAGAACTATCAGACCCTCTCTTTATGAAAACATGTTTGGTATTATTTTTAGATCTAAAATTATACCATGAATCCAACCCTTCTGTCTTGAGAAATAGACCCGTGAGAGGAAGCAGGGTGTTTTGGTTTTGTTTGCATGAAAGTTCATCATCTTATCCATGATGGAGTTCAATCAGGATTTTGAGTTACTGGAAGTCTTAATGACCTGTACTTACCAATAGGTAATATTGTGCCTTTTGTACAGTCTTTTCCTTTTGTATAGCCTTTGTAGTAATCCAGTGCCTTACACTTGAGTCATAATCATATTTCTCAGATGATGTTTTAGCCATGTTTAAAATCCTTCCAAAATGCTCTACCTTGAACCTCTGTAAAGCCTTCACCAAGCCACCTTTTATATAATATCTTCTTTTTCTCTCCCCATTCCATCTTCCACTCTTACATTCTCCACTTCAATATGTTTTGTTTATGTATACTCTATATTTGAAGTTCATCCGTATGTGAACCTCTTTCTCTTTCTATAAGGAACTTTTTTTTTCCAAGTAGAGCATCAAGAAATCTATCTTCATATCCAAATAAACTCTAATTATTTTTAATATGGCATTCCAAAATTATAGTCATTCTAAACTCATACAAAGAGAATAGTATTTCTATGTTTAATGTATGTTTTTATATTTAAGCTCCTTGAAGATAAGTCCTATATACATTGTAAGTATGTAATATATGAATCAGGTCCTTACATTTTAACCTAGCTGACAAGACAACCATGAGGGTAGGTGCCTCAAGCTTAATGGAAAAGAGAATCAGAAATTACTCTGCTGCTGCCCCTCATTTGTTCTTATATTTATGGATGCAGATAGTTCCTTGCAGGTTTAAATTGTTATTGTCTCATTAGTGGTTAAAGGAGAATGTAAGAGTGGAAAACGGAATAGGGGAGAGAAAAAGAAGATATTATATAAAAGATGGCTCAGTGAAGGCTGTAGAGAGTTCAAGGTAGAGCATTTTGGAAAGATTTTAAAGAGGGCAATGGCATGGCTGAACCCTCCTATGCAACTTACCAGCTGTGTGTGCTTGGGTCCTCACTTAACTCTCCTGAGTCTCACTTTCCCCTTCTATAAAATGGAGCAGCAGTATCTACCTCATAAAGTTGTGGGGGACTAAGTAAGACAATGCATGTGAAGCATTTAGCAAAGTGTCTGACACAGATAAGCCCTCAGTGTGTTATTATTGTGATGACATTATCCTTCTCTTCCATTTTACCCTCAGACCACAAGAAATCCTGTTATAACATACAATAGATTTTTCAGATCTTTCTTGGGAAATTTTCAGTTATAAAAGTAGTCAACATGTTTTCCTAAGTTTCTAGGTATAGAAGTTTTTCATATGTTTTGTGGAAATAATTTAGCATAGTAAGAAAGGAGTAAGTTACTTTCTGTTTACAATTTTGGTTAGTATGTTAAGAAGTTATGTAAAGTTCCTGCTCTACAATATAAGATTCTCCACACAAGCACTGTGTAACATTATGCACAGATGCAGAAAATCCCTACACATTGAGCATGTTTTGAGTGCATCCAATGAACGTGCTTGTCTTATTCAGACTCCCACTTACCACAGAATGTTGCATCTGAGAGTGACTGTGAATATGGCTGTTGTAAATCAAGGCTCTGTATTACTCTTAGTGTTATTTTTATTTCCTTCTCCGAAAGATTTGCAATGCACACCTTCTCTTTGCCTCTCTGACTCTGACTCTGATGAGTCTTTCAAACTCATTCTCCTTGGCAGGATGTTTCCATTATAAGAAATTCATAAAAACGTCCAAAAGCAGCAGAAGTCACCAAGAACCCATTTTCTCTCACTCATCAGGACAGTATTTTCTCTTTTTATTGTTTTAAATACCATGACTGAGTAATCTTTTTCATTTTAGGTAAAGTATGGCTAGTTTTAACTTTTGTATTTTTCCTTTCCTTATATTTCTGTCTTGCACTGCCCCAAACAAAAAAAAAAACACAGGCTGCCAAGAGCCATAGTATCTAATTATGAGGCAGCATGGGTCAAAAAAACTACGCAATTTTCTGGGAACATACAGGGTCTGATTTAAATCCTTGCTTGCCACTACCTGTTTGTGTGACTCTCAGGAAGCTCTTCTCTCTGAGCCTCAGTTTCTTCATCTCTAAAAAGGAAGTAGTTGGTACGGACTTATGGTACAAGTGCTTCTTGTATGTCCATAAAGGCTTAATGGTCATTAATAGTCATTACTGTTTGTATCTCTACTGTCTGGAGGCAACTCTTAGTTCAAGGACATTTATACTGTAGCCCAGCTTGTCTTTTGGTTAAGTCCCAGAATTCCATTTGTGGTGTTTTATTTTTCAGTCAGATGAATTTGTGTGCCCTGGTCCTTGCCCAGGCTGATCTAGCATAAATCATAGAACTTTCTATATAATATGGAAGTTGGGTTAGATGCTCCCAGTACAGTTTGGGCGGGCTTATGCCTGCCCCAGGATGATGTGCTCTGCATACATCTGGACAGAATTTCTTCCAGGAGAGATTTTAGAAACAATGCCCTTCTTCAGTCTTCTTTAATCCCATTGATAACCAGGATGCTTTGGTGTCTCCCTCTGTCCAACCCCCACGCTATCACTGCCACTGCCACCCTGCCACCGTTCCACTAAGGTGGGATCTCTCATCTTCAGCACTATTGATATATTAGAAGAACCAAACCAGTTGCTGTTGGTCGATTCATTGATATATTAGGCCAGATAATTCTTTATTGTGGGGCTGTCCTGTGCATTGTCGGATGTTTAGCAGTAGCCCTGGCCTCTACTCACTAGATGCCTGCCATGATAATCAAAAATGTCTCTAGACACTGCCAGATGTCCCTGGAGGAATGGGACGCAAAGTACTCTGGTTGAGAACCACTGGTCTAAAGCATGTGCCCAAATCATCTGTTGCATTTCTGTCTACTTAGCACAGGGCTCCAAGTATAACTTGCTCTCAGTAAACACGTGCTTAATAAGGACTCATCTACCTACCTTAGTTCCCAATGGTTAAGGAATGCTCTTTATTTACCAGGTGGGCAGAAACAAAGTAGGAGATACATAGACTTAACAGCTCAAAGTAGAAAACTAGTTACCACTGCCTAAAACTGGCCACTGGTAATTATGTCCTCTTTCTTTTATTTCCTTGCTGAAGATACCCTTAGCCTTGCTATTAAAACCACCACACCCCATTCCTACCAGCTCTCATTGTATTTCTATGTCTCTCTCTGGCTCCAGCTTACATTTTCTTGTGTACCAGTGGAGGTGAGTGAGTAAGCATTTTGTTCCTGGAAAATTCAGGCAAGGGGTAAAGACTGGTGCAAGCAACAAGATATGAGTGTTCGTGTTCCCACTCTGGTCTTTTCACCCCAGAGAAAATTGGTAGTATTGGCATCAATCTGGTTTTGACATCTTTTCAACTTATAACCTGAAAGTTTGGGAAAGAGAAAAAGGAAGACATGTATGTCCCAAGTTTTTTATAATACCATTTCCTGTATTAAAGAGTATTTTGGATTGAAATGAATGGGAACAGAAAATATTCCAGTGAACATTACTGTCTGCTGGTCATTGTTCTAGATGCTGGGAAACCATTAACAAGACAGACAAAACTCTACTAGAGCATCCATTCTAGTACATGTATGCTCCTTGAGTGCATTTAACTTGTTAAATATCTTCAATAGTCTAAGCATTTATATATTCCTAGTTATTTTATTCCGTAGGTTTTGGCTGAAAGGTGTAGTGTTTTACAGTGTGATAGCTACAGAGCTATAAGAAGAGTATTTCTCTTGATGAGGTGTTGGAGTTTGCTATGACTGTCATTTTTTATTATGTATTTGTTGTATCATTTATGTTTTCTAATGTGCTTTTTAAAGATCTTGGAGAAATACTGTGAGAACATATTTTTTCTCTGATGTGTAAGCCCTTCCCCTGTTTGTCTGATTGCAAGTGCTACCACTAGAAAGTGACAGTACTTTAAAATTAAAACCTTATTAAAATATACCTCTAATGAACACTGTCATAACAGTTACAGAGGCTGTGTCTTTTTCTGTCCTCCCTGCTAATAAAACCTAGGGGAAAAAGTTCAAATAGCCAAATAATGGCCATTTATATATATATATATATATATAAATATATATAATACACACACACACACATATACATATAGGTAAAGAAGTAGATATAAAATCAAGCAGACAAAAAGGCAATAACATTTAAAATCACATTAAGCAAGCTGTCCCAAGGAGCCCAGGTGTTGCATTGCATATGAATGTGGAGGAGAAAGGAAAGCTAAAACGAGCCTAGTTTCCAAAAAAAAAAAGCCAAAATTGTAGCAGTGATGCTTGACACTTCTGATCAACATCTGGTTTGTCTTCAGGGTCTCTGACCTGTGATAGATCAAAGGATAGCTCTGTGCCAATATGAAGCCCCAGAATACTGAAGGAAGTGCCTGGAAATACACCCATTCTTTTAAAGTTTTATTTTTTACTCTCCATTTCAGATATGGTTTTGGAGAGGCAGGCAAGCCTAAATTTGGCATTGAACCTAATGCTGAGCTTATATATGAAGTTACACTTAAGAGCTTCGAAAAGGTGAGAAAATACCAACTTCTCTGAAATCACGGTAGATTTCTACTCCACCCACTTCCTATAAATCAGTATCTTACGTTACTAGGTGTTATGGATAGACAATGTTTATTTGTATGTTGTGCTTTTCATCATCAAATTTGTCTGTTGTCTCTGTCACTGCTAGAGTATGGGACAACTGATGCAGCACAGCTGATACGCAACTAAAGAGCTCTGTGTTCTTATTTTGTTCCTGTGTGTCAGCCTTTTTTTTTAACTTTTTGGGTAGAATCCAAGACTTGTTCCCTTATTTGTTCCTAGACTTGATCTTTTTGTACTTTTTTTTTTTCCTGAGTTGAGGACAGAAAGGTTCGTGATCTGCCAAGCAGCTTCTTGGGGAGGGCGGGGTGCAGTTTTTCGGTGCTGAACAGATTGTCCCCTTTATAGAAGTCATGAAGTGGCCTTCACTGTAGCTCCAAGTTATTATCTAATATGCAAGACCTCGTGGGCCACCAGGCTCTGTGTAAAGGACACAGGAGACAAACCTGCTAGCCCTAGGCCTTTTCTTTACATACCTGTCCAAATGGAGAAAAGAGAGAGTTGCCAATTGCCTTGGGTTCTAGAAACATTATGCCTAATTGAGCATATTTCCATCTCAGGCCCGCCTCTGGAGGCTCCCAGCAGCGGTTTAACTGGAGAAGCACAAAGCATATGCCTGAGCTAGGTATGCTGTCGTCTTCAGCTAAATCCCCCCTTGCATCACCAAAGCCCCACCTTCCTGGAGCCCCTCAAGGACTGCATTTTGTATTCCTTTTTTTATTCCCTCACAGTGCTTACATGCATTTTCTGTACATTAAGCTTTTGACTGGAAACATGACCGCTACTGTTTTATTAGACTCAGAAATGGAATCATTGTCCTGTGGACCTGAGAAAGTGAGGGAAGGACTGCTTTGGGATTACCCCCAACAGTGATGTTGCTAATCACACACACCTCATGTTTCCCAAAACAAATATATGCTCTTGACATGTCATTGCTGAAGGCCTACTAGCTCAACACTGATCCTCTAATGCTGTCTTCATAGCTCACAGTTTTGTTTTTTTTTTAAATTATTGTTAAGGAAAGAGAAAATAATCATTGACATACAGTTACTTAGACCTTTGGTTTCCCTATTTCCATTTTTATAAAGTGACTCTCTGTCCCTTCCCAGCCATGGCCAGTGGACACTGCTTATTGATGAGCATTCTCACTGTGGTGTGCCATGAGCCTCCTCTCTGTCATCGTGCTAAGAACATATTCCAACCCCGTTTGGTGTACTTGAAACTGTGTGAAGGTGTGTGATGTTGTTGGGGCCAATGAGATTTAATTTGCTGCCTTGTAGTATTAAGAATATATTTATACTCCATAAAGATTGAAGCCAATATGAAAAATGCAAAGGGCTCTTGTTACTCAGTTTTTAGATAATTAAGCTAAATTGTTAGGGAGCCACATGGGTTGCCAGAAAGACTAGTAACTCTCTCTTTATTCCTTTGAAAAAGAAAGGAAGGAAAGAAGGATGGAAAGGCGAAGAAAGAAAAGGGCATGACACAAGAAATGTACAACTAATTATCTTTTGAATAGAAAGAATTTTAGTTACCCACTTAAGCTTCATAATCCAGACACAGTAAATACCACTGACCATGCCCATTGTTACTTTTTAAAGGATCCCAGGTTGTTTTGCTGACTCTTTCTGACCCTTCTAACTCCATCTGATCATGTGGAAAGTGTAGTTGGCTCTGGATTTATATCTATAATGGTAGAGACAGAGGAATGATACACAAAATAAAAACTAGCGGGCAATAATGAAATCATTTATTAATGGCCCTAAAGTGATGTTTCTGCATCAGCTTTACTCTTCTAATTATGTTGTACTTGAAATTCCCCACATACACATCTGCAAGTTAGTACAGTTAGGAGACCTTAGTATATCTGGTTGTTTTGGGGTGGAAAGACAACTTCATGAACTGGAATTTTGAAAATTCTGCATAAATATACAACTGTGATTTGACTGTAATAGTGTTCTCATTTGAGAGTTGAAAAACTGAGGCTTGAGAGAAACAGCTTGCTAAAACTATACTAGCAGTTTAGTGGAGAGATTTGCAAGAGGAAAATAAGGGGCCCTAGGTTTCATTATATGGCCTCACCTCGTAATTCTAAAGACACGCTCTTTAACAGTGCTCAACAGTTTATGTTCCTTACTAAGATTTTACCTGCTCCTCTCACTTGAACAACAGCTTTGTTGTCACGGAAAGTGGGTTCTTGAAACAATATAAAGAGCACTAGTCTCTCAGTGAATTAGCAATGGCACACGATTTTAAAAGCCAGCATGTTTTGAGGTGGGGTTATCTTCTAAAAGTAGCAACTGTTTGTTCTTAAGGACATCAGCTGATGCTTTTCCTTCTCTATTAATCTAACCCATTGTCACAAATTTACACACAGGCCAAAGAATCCTGGGAGATGGATACCAAAGAAAAATTGGAGCAGGCTGCCATTGTCAAAGAGAAGGGAACCGTATACTTCAAGGTGTGTTAGTCCCTGTACAATCCTTTCCATTTCAAAGAATTTACTCAAGTGTCAGTGAATTGCGCTGATATTCCCTACTCTAAATTCTATCAATACCCTTCTTGGTAAGAATAAACCTGAATTTTTACAAGTCTGTCATCTCAGTATAAGAAATGGTAGGAAAGAACGAATTAATGTGACTAACAACAACACAAATACCTCTTTTACATATTCTGCACTAGATTGTAACCTCCCATTAAAGGGAGACACCCACCACTGTATCCCTCAAGGCCTATGGCATCTTGCTTGGTACATAGCTGGCACTCAGCAAGTGTTTGTGGAGTGAAAGAATGAATAGAATAATTGTTAGCAAGTAATAGAATTCACTGGGGTAGGTTTCATATCATTTTCCTGTCCACACTGTCTTGGTGAAATCACTGAGGCACATGACAAGAGGAAAGAGAACATGCCCAATTTCAAAAGAACCTGACAAGAGGAGAGTATTAATTTCTAATGGCCAAGATGATCCTTGCCACACATGCTTTTGTGAGGAATCCTCAGAAAACCCTCAGAAATACTCATCGTAGATTGCTTCTCTGAAACCCTATTTTGTAGCATCTAGGAATATATTTTCTCACTTAGATCTTAAACCCTCATGTGTAAGGAAAAAAGAAATAGCACTTTGTTCAGTTCTTATCAGTGCTGTACCCTTCGCTTCCCGCCCCCAAATATGTGCTTTTTTATTCTTGTCAAGCAGGAAAGGCTTAGTGAGGAGGAGAGTTAGAGAAAGGAAAGTTTTGTCAGGGTTGCTTTCTTTCTTTCTTTTCCCACTGCAGTTCATGATCAGAAATTAGATGATGTTTTTCAACAGTATAAAGCAGTGATGCATAAATATACTTCCAGTCTTCACAGAGCATCTGCTATAAGACATGCTGTTGCACTTGCAGCCTTATCTGAAGGGAGGGGAGGCAATATATTAACCCAAATGAAAAAACTGGAGGATTAGGAAAGAATGTATAATCAGCACAAAATTAACACAGCCAGAGGGCAACGTGATGGCTATTGTTTTTGAAACTTTGAGCTGAGACCCATTATCGGGTGGTGAAATCATTTTAGTGGAAGTGTATTGTGTTACATAGTAGGGTTAAATTTTATTTCATAAAACTTTTGTTCAGAGTGTGTGAATGTGTAGTGGATCATAATTTAAATTTAGTATTTCTTACTATAGGTGTGGTCAAACAAGTTTGAAATCCATTGATATAGATAATAACGTATTTTTTATATATTTTTATTTATAGTTACTTATTATAGGGTTGCTATGAGTCAGAATCGACTCGAAGGCAGCAGGTTTTTTGATTTTTATTATAGCTGATCAAATAATGCATGGCTCACCAGAAAGCACTGGGATGTGATGGAATGAGCTCTGAATTGAGAAACTGGGCTCTGTGGCGTTCCAAATGATTTAAAGTCATTTAAGGTCCAGAGAGCTTATTTTTTCATGTGAAAAGTGAGGGAGTTAGGCTAGATGATTCCCAAGTTTCTTTCCAGCCCTAAAATTCTGTCAGTTTCTAAACTCTTGAGAGTAAGTTTGATTTTTTTAAGTTTTAAAAAAAATTCTAGTGGAGGTGTACTGGATACTTCTAAAGTATTCAACTAAGATTCCGAGTGGGTTGTTTGTATATCCACACCAGGTGTACACTACAATACAATGAAAATGTTCTGTAAAATCCCTTAACACCGTAAGTCTTGAATTGTGTTTCCTATATTCGTCTTCAACTATATATATTTCCCTGAACTGCTAAATGGAATATTAATTGTTTGGGGGGTTTGAGGCTTTTGGCATTTGACTAGAATTATATTAACTCAGTGTAGTAAGGCAGCTCAGCTATTCAGAAGCTCTAATTGGTTGCTGAAGACACAGAACTTTGGAGAACATTATTGGAAACGAAATAATGTCACGAAGCCGTGTGTCATACAACTGTGTCCTGGATGTATACAGAGAGATAGCCAGAATTAAGTGATCAGTAGTAGAAGGCAGTTCATAAGTGTCTGTACGATTACTTAACTTTATTGCTTGTTAGCCTCACAACTGCAACAGTGATTTGTGTATTTCATAATATTAGGAACCTTCTTAAAAGTACTGATCTTTGGATAAAATCTAGGTTAGCAGTCACACATATGGAGCAAATTATTTTTAACATGTAATTTGATAGAAAAAATCTTTCAAAACTTTAGTCCATTGGGAAAAAATTAATGAAAGGTTCAAAACCACTAATCTAAAACTTTTCTCCCAGAATCTCTCTGAACATTTTGTACTATTAAAAACTTCCCTGGAGGCACCTTCATAATTATAGGTAAAAGATCCCGGCACTGATCTTAGTTTTCACTGTAAGACTTCAAAATGGTTGGTAGGTAGTTCCCTGAACACATTCCCTTTTCAGATTTCAGGGCAGGTTTCAATCTGCCACAGGGCCCTCCCAGGCCTCATCTTTCCAGGGTGTTTGACTTGGCACCTTGAACATATGCACGGAGTCCAGATGTGTGTGTGTGTGTGGGGGGGGGGAATGCAAATCTATGTTTCATGCCAGCTACACATTGGAGCTCCATTTCCTTTGACCTGACAATGTGGTTTACACTTAAATGGTTAAATCTCTCCTCTTGTTGCTGTTTGCCACTGAGTGGATTCCAACTCATAGCCAACCCTATAGGACACAGTAGAACTGCCCATAGGGTTTCCTAGGAGCAGATCACCAGGTCTTTTCTCCTGCTGCGGGTGGGTTTGAACCTCCAACCTTTTGGTTAGCAGCTGAGCGCTTTAACCATTGTGCCACCAGGGCTCTTTATCTCTCCTCTCAGTGATGGTGAATTATATTCAGCTTTTGAACAGGAATGATTTTGCTCTTTAGACTGTAAAATCCTCATTTCGGCCTCTGAACACTAACATGAAGAAAGGTGGGAAAGGGCTCTCTTGGTTTGGTTGTGAAAATAATTATTAAGCACAGATAAGAACATGATATTATGCTGGACATTGCGCGAGCCAGTCAAGGAGATGCGAGTTTTGCGCTCATAGCTGACAGTATTCTGCAGGACAAGAGCATTCATTGCCACACCTGGTTGGTGTTTTTCTTTTCTGACTTGGAGGAAGGCTGAGGACACGGCTGAGCTTTCCTTCATGATATGGAGTTTTTGCGCCCCCTTGTGGTCCTCTTGGGAAGAAAGCATTCTGTTCTTACCCCTAACCTGTTGCTGTTGAGTTGATTTCAACTCATAGCCACCCTATAGGACAGAGCAGAACTGCTCCATAGGGTTTCCAAGGCTGTAAATCTTTATAGGAGCAGACTGCCACATCTTTCACCTATGGAACGGCTGGTGAGTTCGAACCACCGGTCTTTCAGTTACCAGCTCAGCACTTAACCACTGTGCCACCAGGGCTCCTGTTCTTACTCCTAAGACCCTAAATAACCACTGAGCCGTTTTCAGACAAACCAGGCTTTGCTATGTTTTGACCACCTTTGCTGGACCAAGATACTAGTAATAAGATTTAGAAACAGGTCATCTGTGACACTGGTTTAGGTTTAAAAAACCTCGTGAGAACAGAGTCCACCATACCTTTTTTCTCTTTCCTTCGTTCTTTTGGTATAGGGTTTTTCAACCCTTACAGTATTGACATTTGGGGCCAGATAATTCTGTGGCCTGTCCTGTGAATCGAAGGATGTTTAGCAGCATCCCTAGCCTCTACCCACTTGATGCGAATAGCACACCCACCTCCCCCAAATTGTAACAACCAAAAATTTCTCCAAACATTGCCAAATTCCCCAGGGGAGCAAAATCACCACTATTTGAGAACTACTGTTTTAGTACACCAGAAGCAGGAATATTACAAAGCAAGGACTTTTGCTCACTGGAAAATGATGTCTGAATAAAATGCTATTAGATAGATAGATGAATGAGCTTTCAAAAAGTTAAAATACTTTACCGTGTAAGGGAACTATTATGAAGTCTTATTTTTTTAAGAAACCATAGCCTTACCATTCTGATTATTCAGAACCTACCGAGGTGACAAGGTCTGGGTCTTTGTCCTCCCTGGCTTTTCTTTTTCTTTTCCTAAAACAATATATTAGAAAATAATCAGAAAATTTAATAGGTATATTAAACATGAAGGAGGAGAGAGGAAGAACAAACTAGGTAGGAGAGGGAGAATGCCTGTCTATGTCACCTAATCTAAATGAAACGACCTTTCATTGCTACCCACACCTCCATGTCTACTCTCAATGATAGAAAAAGTACTTCTTATTTGCTTTGATTCCAGTTATATTCCTTTGACCTTAATATTTATCCAGCAGACCTTTATTAAGTGCCTTTGTGTGCTAAACCCTGTATATTCCAAAAGGGTCATATTTTCCGTCCTCAAAGAGCTCAAAGTCCAGTGGGAGAAAAGGCAGTGACAGAGAGAAAATGCCAAACTCTGACACTGGTGAGGTCTTTCTTGTTATTTTGTAATCCCCAAAAAAGGAGTGGTAGGCCTAAGGCTATGACAAAAATATAAGTATTATATAATTTCCTCAAGAATCTCAGCATTTATTATGAAATGGTCTGGTTTCTATTCTTAAATTCCTGAGGCAGAAAGGGTAATAAACTCATTTTTGGTGCCCTTTTCCTCCATAGCACCTCAGAATCCTTTTGCACTGCCTTCCTACAGCAGGACTGGTAAGCCCTATAAGTCTTCCCGTCCCTAAACAAGTGATTGGAGAAGTGGAAGATGGGGGTGAGGGGTGGGAGGGTGTAGTGTCGTCCTGATTCCGATGCAGACCCCCCAGTTGGAGCAAGACTACCTCATCCTCATCACCAGAAAACAGATACTAGGGCTTTTTTCCTGCAGGCAGAGCTCATTTCTTACGCCAGCTACTTGAAGTCCTTTACAACAGGAATACTCTCTTAGATCTCTGATTTTTCTCTTTTTACTTAAAGTCATTGGATGGGGGGTGCACATGGGGAGACATCACTCTACCCTGAGATGTCTTCGTGGCTTTGACTGTGGTAAATCCTAGTGTCATTGGTCAAACACTGAGCTTAC
>NW_004444001.1:77647-79613 GCF_000243295.1 Trichechus manatus latirostris | reverse complement strand
CAGCTTGTAGGTCACTGGGACTTTAAAAAAGAATGGGAAAAGGTGCCTGCATGGCCACCTCCTGGGGACAGAAAGAAATGATCAAGCACCATGGTAGTAGGAGGGAATTTTTTTATTTTGAGGACTTGGTTTTCTGAGGGAGGGCTGTGACTTATGCTTCTTTTGTCCCCCTACAGAGCCTAGTACAACAAATAATTGTTCGTGTTTTTATTCTAGGGAGGCAAGTACATGCAGGCAGTGATTCAGTATGGAAAGATAGTGTCCTGGCTAGAGATGGAGTATGGTTTATCAGAAAAAGAATCGAAGGCTTCTGAATCGTTTCTGCTTGCTGCCTTTCTGAACCTGGCCATGTGCTACCTGAAGCTTAGAGAGTACACCAAAGCTGTCGAATGCTGTGATAAGGTAAAGAGTGTCTCATGGACGATGGACTTTAGATATTCCAGAACTTTCTGTCCATCCCCACGCTTAGTCATCTTTTGCTGCTTCTCAACCAAGGGTTGGACAGTTTTTCATTTTGCTCTGTTTTATTTATATGTTTGGGGATTATTTGTTTCTCAATATAAAATGGGAAATTCAAAAAGATTTTGCTTGTAGTCAGACTTTTCTGATGCCTACACTGTAATGATCCATTATGAATGAAAATTTTCATAAAATTAAACTATTCTTATCCTTGGCCTTCCTTAAACCTATGACATTTGGTATCAGATTAGACATATAACTCCTCAGGTTCAGTTTAACAGGAACAGATTTAACTTAAGCTTTTCAGGACTTTAATATAATAGGCTGTGACTGTTCACATGAAGGATATATACAAGTCATTTTTTATTATTTATTCACTGAGTAAGGATACATGTAAATAAAGACCCACAAAGCATCAGCAGCCCACTCCCTATTCACAAATGTAATACTACTGTGACTGGTCTTTTAATACTTAACGTAGATCTCCAGGACAATGGTTTATTATATGTGCTACTCTAATATTTCTGTATACCAGCTGATTCTGTTATTTTAGGTATTTGGTCTCAGGATGAGCAGTGTATATTACATTATGAGTAAAATCTAATAATTAGATGTGTCTTAAAGATAGACATAAAGGGATAAGAAAAACAAGAAGCAATTCTGTTTCTTCCATTCTTTGTAAGATTATTTTTGAGTTTTGGTGAGTTTTGCTTGAGAAAGGGATGTTATTGTTAATTACCTTTTTTAGATTTTATGCTTCTTTATTATTATTGCTCTGAAACTTGTTCTTGAGCGTAGAGTAGCTAAAGCAAAGGTAAGAAATGATGAAGTAAAAGAGCTGAACAGCAATTCAAAGAGCAGCTCAAGAAGTTAAGTATTATAGTGAAATGTACAAAGACCTGGAGTTAGAAAACCAAAAAGGAGGCACACGCTCAGCATTTCTCAAGCTGAAAGAAATGAAGAAAAAATTCAAGCCTCGAGTTGCAATATTGAAGGATTCTATAGGCAAAAAATTGAATGACACAGGGTGCACCAAAAGAAGATGGGAGGAATACAGAGTCACTCTACCAAAAAGAATTGATCGACGTTCAGCAATTTCTAACCAAAAACCCACTGCCATCGAGTTGATTCTGACTCGTAGTGACCCTATAGGACAGAGTAGAACTGCCCCCATAGGGTTTCCAAGTCTGTAAATCTTTACGGAAGCAGTCAGTCACATCTTTCTCCTGTGGAGCAGTTGGTGGGTTCAAACTGCTGACCTTTTGGTTAGCAGCCAAGTTCTTTAACCACTGTGTCACCAGGGCTCCTGACTCAACCATTTCAGGAGGTAGCTGTGATCAAGAACCGATGGTACTGAAGGCATTTGCAAAAAACAAAGCTCCAGGAATTGATGGAATACCAACTGAAGTGTTTCAACAAACAGATACAACACTGGCAGTGCTCATTCTTCTATGCCAGGAAGTTTGGAAGACAGCTACCTGGTCAACCAACTTTTGTGCCCATAACA
>NW_004444001.1:74990-76076 GCF_000243295.1 Trichechus manatus latirostris | reverse complement strand
GTTATTTATTAGCCATTTATATTTTTTCTGCGAATTGCCCTTTCATACCCTTTGACTAGATTATTTGTCTCTTTTGGTCAATTGACACAGTCCTTATTAATTTTTTGTCTGACAAATAGGGAGCCTGTTCTCATATGTCTTTTAACTTTACTGATGGTTTCAGTATTTATGTATTTAGATCTGTCTTTTCCTTTCTAGTTAGAAAGGTCTTCCCTACCATGTTGTTGCTGTGTGCTATTAAGTCGATTCCAATTTGTAGTGACCCTACTATAAGATTATAAAAATAACCCTGTTGTTATTTTATGAGGTTTTTTACATATAAATATAATTGGTTGAGAATTTATTTTTGTTTTTGTGACATAAAGCAGGAATTTAACTCTTATTTTTATGTGGATAGCCACCATCTTGACCCCATTTATTGCAGAGTTAATCCTTTCCCCACTGATTTGTATTACCACCTTTGTCATTACTAAATTTGTTTATACACATACATGTGATTCTCAATTCTTTGTTCCAATGACCTGTTTGTCCATGTGTCAGCAACCAAACTGTTTTAATTTCAATAGTTTTATATTTTTTTTCCTCTGGTAGGACTAGTCTCCTCTCATTATTTTCCTTTTTATTTTTTCCATCCAAAATTTTCTCTGCCATCCTTGAACATTTACTTGTTCTGATAAACTTTAAAATGAATTTCTCAAGAGCCTCCTCCCCAAGTCCTCTTGGGAGTCTTTATAAGAATTGCATTAAATACAGAAATTAATTTAGGGAGTTTTTTTTGTATTTTGATAAGTAGTATATAATTATTTTGAACACCGTCTTTTCAGTGTGCCTCTTCCAACTCCCTTGGCCAAAGAGCTTTGATAAGTTATTTAGAAAAATAAGAAGCGTTACAGTCATCCTTTCTAAAATATAGACCGTCTATTCATAGGCCCTTGGACTGGACAGTGCCAATGAGAAGGGCTTGTACAGGAGGGGTGAAGCCCAGCTGCTTATGAACGAGTTTGAGTCAGCCAAGGGTGACTTTGAGAAGGTGTTAGAAGTGAATCCCCAGAATAAGGCTGCAAGACTGCAGATCTCCATGTGCCA
>NW_004444001.1:73674-74855 GCF_000243295.1 Trichechus manatus latirostris | reverse complement strand
TCTATTCATAGGCCCTTGGACTGGACAGTGCCAATGAGAAGGGCTTGTACAGGAGGGGTGAAGCCCAGCTGCTTATGAACGAGTTTGAGTCAGCCAAGGGTGACTTTGAGAAGGTGTTAGAAGTGAATCCCCAGAATAAGGCTGCAAGACTGCAGATCTCCATGTGCCAGAAGAAGGCTAAGGAGCACAATGAGCGGGACCGCAGGATATATGCCAACATGTTCAAGAAGTTTGCAGAGCAGGATGCAAAGGTATGTGCAGGACCCACCTGCCTTCAGGTGGATCAATAACTGACCTTGCCCCTTTGATTTTTTGTTCTAAGAAGGTTAAGGATAGGGCACAGGGACAGGTAGACAACCCTAGAGGCACAAGAACAGGGAAAATGACTTCTGATCTGAAGCTAGTTTGGATCCAGAGGTTGGATGCAGCTATTCCCCTCATCAAAGGCACATACTTGTGAGGCCTTGCAATGTCCATGCAAGAGATGAATAAAATAAATTCCCTAAAGAAGTACTAAAGCTTTTGTCATTTAAAAAAATCATAAGCACATTTCATCCCCCGCTCCTTCCCAACTAATACCTCCTTGTTGAGACTTCTGATTTTCCCAGGAAATGGGCTGTTGTGGGGAAGCCCAATCATCATGCCTTCTGCCTTGAGGTTCGGAGGCCAACCTGGCATGTGTGATGGGAGAGGTCTGTGTAGAGAGAGGTCAGCCTCTGCTTATAGCATAGCTGTAGCCTGGTCCTGAGTGCTTGCTTGACTCCCCAGCCCCCTTTGTCACATAGACTTGATTATTAAACAGCAGCAAGACAGTCAGTTTAACCAGGGAAAAGTGAAAGCTCCCACTGTAGCCATTGGTAGCACAGCCCTGGCTTACCCAAATGGGCAAACCTAAATAAAGTCATTGTAATGTACTCTCTTGTACTTGATAAACAGCCTGGAGGCACCAGGAATTAATTGAACATCTCACTTCTTTTGTCTTTGACCCTCTCAATTTCTTATTCTGTCCTCAGGAAGAAGCCAGTAAAGCAATAGGCAAGAAAACTTTAGAAGGGGTCACTGATGAAAAAGGAACAGAAGGTCAAGCAATGGAAGAAGAGAAACCCGAAGGCCGCGTATGACACCACGCTGTGGAGGGAAGAGAGTCCTAATGAACTCAGCCCCCTCCTCAGTGGCTTTCA
>NW_004444001.1:72640-73565 GCF_000243295.1 Trichechus manatus latirostris | reverse complement strand
AAAAAAAATGCTTAATCAATTTCTCCTTTCCTACAGTTGGGTGGGGTGGGGGAAGGGGGGTGAGGTTTGTTTTTAAATGAGTGAAGTGCTACAGATGCAACCTGTTGCATTTTTAACCAACAGAATCCACAGTAGAGGGATTTGATCTCCCCTCAGGTACACAGTAGCGTCACAGACTTGAAAGCCAGAACTGCAGAGGCCCCTAGCTCGCATATTTAATCTCCTTCCGAACACCCGCATTAGCGCAGCCTCCTTGTGAAGTGGGTTTCTCCCAGGCCCAGTGTGTCCCTCGGGGAGGAATTCTGTCATTCCTAAAACACTTCTGCAATGATAATGAGCAGACAGAGTTTCTGGATTGGCTTTCCCTGTTTTGGATGAGGTTCTGAGTTGCTGAAATGTGAAAATAGCAACCAGAATTGTGCTTTTTTCCGCTCTTCCTCTGTTCCTTTTAAGTAAGGTTGAGTACAGTCCTGCCTGCTAGCACTGCTACTGTTCAGTTTCTTATTTCCATTCTAATTTTTGTTATTAAGAACTTCAGACTTGTTCTTATAATATCTTAGACCTGGAGTGGATTTACCTACATATCCATTTAGGATTGCTGCAGCTTTTTTTGTCTTCTTTTTTTAAATTAGTGGCTCATACACATATATATACTGATTTATGGAACTTCATTTACACTCCTATATCATGAAAAAAAAAATTGACTTTTTACTAAGTTAATTTTTTAAAAACAAAATCTCTGGGGCTGGGGAAAAAAGTAGTTCCTCTTCTATGTTAAGGGTTTTACTTGCAAGTTTGACATGCAGTCGCTTTTTTTCCCTGTGCTGATAGCTTCTTTGTTCTGGTGTGAGTTGTGAAAAAAAGAATTGAAAACAGTTTCCCATGCAGGTACATCTAACCCAAATCTCCAGTACTTGGGCATTGA
>NW_004444001.1:70292-71448 GCF_000243295.1 Trichechus manatus latirostris | reverse complement strand
AGTCTTCAGGGAAAGTTGTTTTGGTTGGAAAGCTGTGGTGGGGCCAAGATGAAGAAATGAGACATCAGAAAATTGGCAAGAGACAATATTTTCATGCTCTTGCTCTAATGTACAACCTGAAATCAGCATTGGGGTAAAGGCAGGGGAATTATGCATCTTTGTTAAAATAAACCAAATAATTGAAAAAATAAGAGGGTTTTGTTTTTTTCGTTAGCTGATGGATATTCCACCTTTTAAACTGATTTTAAGTTACATTCAGTTTAGGAAATAAAGACATTTCATTGTGCCCTTTAATAAATAGGTGAATTAGCATATAAATAAGCATATCTGAGGCAGTGTTCTGTGGTAAGCATCCTTTTCTTCTTTTTTAAGCAGCGTATTCCATCAGATACTCACTGGTATAGACTCTGAAGGCCTAAGGAGATAATGCCACGTACACTTCAAGCCTAACTGATACTGCAAAGGGCAAGGTGTGCGGTGCTGGGAGGGTGCAGGTCTTTTACAAGTAGTACCACCCTGGTGGTGTAGTGGTTAAGAGCTCGGCTGCTAACCTAAAGGTTGGCAGTTCGAATCCACCAGCTGCTCCTTGGAAACCCTATGGGGCAGTTCTGCTCTGTCCTTTAGGGTCATTATGAGTCGGAATCGACTCGACAGCAGTGGGTTTGGTTTTCTTTTAGGTTTTACCACTGAGGCCTTCCAGACAGGTTGACACAGGTTCAAGGTTCCCTTTGGTCTTGGAGTTCCTTGCCTCATCTCTGCGTTTGAATTGAACTCTTCCCTCTTTAAATTATTTGGGGATGAAATAATTCCTTTTATTTGCATGTTTTTTTCTAAGCACATAGTGGTTACACAAGGGATCTGGAGGATGAGCCAGAGAAAATTTCCTGGCTGTCAACTTGTGATCTTAGTGATTCAGAGGCAGCCTGCACCCCCTCCAAGCATGAAGAGCATCACCGAGAGCTTTGTGGTTATTGGGCTTATTTTTGATTTTTTGTTTTGGTTTTTTGTTTTTCTGGCAGCACTTTGAACTCCCCTCTGTAGTGTGGTGCTTTGGAACCCTAACCCTACCCCAATCCTGGGAGACTGTCACCCACTGGTGACAAAATGCATTGAACTTGAGCTAGTTTGTCAAAATCCCAAAACTCTGAACTCCCCC
>NW_004444001.1:67223-68514 GCF_000243295.1 Trichechus manatus latirostris | reverse complement strand
CGAGTCCAAAGGGCTCGCTGTACTCTGGGCATTGCTTTCTTGGTGATATGAGGTCCCCCTGTCTCTGTTTGATTCATTTATATCTCAAAAGAGATTGCCTTAAAACACAATCTAGTCTTGTAGATTGAATCCTGCCTCATTAACATAACTGCCTCTAATCCTGCATTGTTAACATCATAGAGGTAGGATTTACAACACATAGGAAAATCACATCAGATGACAAAATGGTGCACAATCACACAATACTAGGAATCATGGCCTAGCCAAGTTGACACAAGTTCTTGGAGGACACAATTCAATCCATGACAATGAGGATGTGATGACTAATTCTAGTCACTCTAATCCTACATGCTACATTATTTATGACTTTGTATCAAATCTGCACAACCATGTTTCCACATTGAAAACTTCTGATCTTTTTTCACCATCCAAAAATTTAAGCTCACGTGTATACTATAGGTGTCTGTAGATACCAGTCTGCCTAGAGCCTGAATGTGTAGAGTGGTTTGCAAAATCATGTAATCCCCTCCCCCCACTGAGGGGTCCAGGAACTTCTTCATTCCTTTTCTCATCACTATCCCCAGCACCTAGAACATAGTAGATGCTCAATAAATGTGGGTTCCTGACCTTTCTCAAAACACAGCCTCTCATCTCTATCTCAGTGGCGCTTCTCCATCCTTGTGATTTCTCTTGAGATGTGGAGGCCAGAACCACACAGTACTCTAGCTATCCCTGCAACCTGCTTTTGTGTCTTCAATTTCTTGCCAGGTGATGAACCAGCAGCAACTTTGACTTTTTTTGGGGGGGTTAGGGGTAGCCATAATTGCAAAGTTCATGATCTTAGGGCCACAATGATCTTAAATCTGTTTCTAGGTGACAAAACTAAGGAGTTCATCAGCCTCAACAGATCAAATGTGAAGTGGAATTTTTCCTTGCAAGTGTTTCTAGGACCACCCTCCTGACCCTGGTGCCCTGGTCAGCAAGCCAGGCAGCTCCCAAACATTTATGGCCACCTTTTGCAAAGTAGGCACTGTTCTGCATGCTGGGGACACAGAGGTGAAGGACATGGTCCCTGCACTTACACGGCTCACAGACAAGTGAGAAATGAGGCATTTAAGATGGCTGTGTCCCTGCAGAGCATCTGCTACTGACACCTACAAAACCTGGGGAACAGAGCAGACAGCTTCATGCTGCTGCTTCTGTTTTCCTGCTCACTCAGTCTTGGTGGGGACTGGTCAAGCCGGGGCCCATCCACAGCTGTTGTCAGACTGCTATTCTGCACGTGCCCTTT
>NW_004444001.1:64069-65189 GCF_000243295.1 Trichechus manatus latirostris | reverse complement strand
GATCATTATATAGCCATCTGTCATTCTTTTGGATGCTGAGCGTCTGAGGCCGCCTTGTAAGTAGGAAGAAGAGCCCACCATAGAAGCTAAAAGGCCAGCACCACTCCTGCAGCCAAGGAATAGCATGTGACCTAGGCTCTGCCAATCAGACCCACTACCACTAACGTAAGGAGCCCTGGTGGAGAAACTATTAAGTGTTCAGCTACTAACCGAAAGGTTGGCATTTTGAACCCACCCAGGGACTCCGCAGGAGAAAAGAGCTGGCGATCTGCTCCCATAAAGATTATAGCCTAGAAAACCCTATGGGGCAGTTATACTCTGTCACATGGGGTCGCTATATGTTGAAAACCGACTAGTTGGCACCTAATTAAAACCCCTAAGGTGGAATCCTGCATGAGTGCTGCAGAAAAGCAGAGGTCACCCAGAGGCAGAGCAGTTGTGGAAAAGATAATTTCCAAGTAGAATAAGCAATAGCGTCAGCTTTTGCTGTCTGGATCCAACAGTGATGGCAGTGATGGACCTGGGGTTTGACCAAAGTCACAGGGTTTAGTCTCCGTGCTTTGTTCTTGGAGTCCCTGGGTGGTGAAAATGATTAATGTGCTCAGCTGCTGAGAGGTTGGTGGTTCAAGTCTACCCAGAGGCATCTCGGAAGAAAGCCCTGGTGATCTACTTCCAAAAAATCAGCCATTGAAAACCCTATGGAGCACAGTTCCACTCTGTCACCATAAATAGGAATGAACTCTGCAGCAACTGGTTTCTTCATTTTTCAACTCTCCTGGTGGTTCTATGAACTACCTGGTATCCTTCTGTCTTAGGCTGGGTTCTCTAGAGAAGCAAAACCAGTAAAGCACATAAATATATATAGAGAGATATTTATATCAAGGAAATGGCTCCCTCGATTGTAGAGGCTGGAATGTCCCAAGTCCATGGATCAGGATAGAGGCTTCTCCTGATTCATATAGCCAGAGGGGCTGGCGAACCCAAGATCAGCAGGTCGGAGAGCAGGGCTCTTGCTCACAGGCTGTGAAGATTGACAAATCCCAAGATCATCAGGTAAGCTGCTAGCTCAAGTCCCAAGAAACAGAGGTCAGATGAACAGGAGCCAGCTGCAGGATCCAGA
>NW_004444001.1:49442-52300 GCF_000243295.1 Trichechus manatus latirostris | reverse complement strand
ACCAGCCCAGGGGCAAGGATGAGAAGACAGGAGGGGACAGGAAAGCTGGTAATAGGGAACCCAAGGTCGAGAAGGGAGAGTACTGAGATGTCGTGGGGCTGTTAACCAATGTCATCAAACAATATGTGTATTAAGTGTTTAATGAGAAGCTAGTTTGTTCTGTAAAGCTAGTTTGTTCTTCATCTAAAGTACAATTAAAAAAAAAGAAATGATCCCCACTATAACAATAAATTATGGCAGATGAAATGATGGTACATACTTCCATGGATAATTATTTAGCCCTTAAAAATAATATTTATAAAAGAACAATAAAGACACAGGCAATTACTTAAACTATATAGTGTTATACAACCTATGCAAGATCAAAAAATTCCTATATGATAAAGTTGTTTTTTAAAAAACAGATGTATATGTTTTAGAAAAAAGGACTAAAAAGAAATACACTGACATGGTCATAATCATTTTTTTAAGATGGAGCAAGAAGAGATTACTTTGCTTATTAAATTTATAGACTTCTAATTGTCTTCACTGAGAAAGTTTTACTAACATAATAAGAAAATACATCTTAATTTTAGTTTTTAAAAACAATTAAGAATGTGATCCACTGTACTTTTTCTGGACTTGGATTTTGGAATCCTGGAACTCCTCCAGCATCCAGTGGCCTAACTGAGAGGAAGCTCTATTCTGACAACTGTGAGGCAGTGTTGCAGTCAAAACTGTTGTACATGATAGATCATCTAAGAATGTCCAATCCCTACTTACAGTTTCATTCTGGGCCAAGTCTTAAATCACAAATAAGAACTCTATTACATGACAACTGATATTTCTTTCCAACACTGAAGATGGTAGACCACTTGGTCATTTCTCCCTTGACAGAGATTCCTATATTCTAGGGAGATTTTCAGTGACACTCAAATAACCCTACTAAGCAACCCCTGGTTGTACATATGCTATGATCCATATTTCCAACCCCTAGTTCATATATAAAAGCAGGATTTCCAGTTTTTCACCCTTGTCTAAGAACTGAGGAGTCGAGAATATTATGAAGTTATCCATCTGCATTAGGAACACAAGCACTCATGCCAGACTTTCAGAGAAGTATTTACATGGAGTTGCCCAGAGGGTGACCAGTAATTCTATTAACCAATAATTCAATTAACCAGAGAGTAGACTGGAATGTTGATTGAGTACATAGTGATGAAACCCAGGCTACAAAGTTTCTTGTCTAATTTGTGAGGCTTGCATTTTATACCCATAATTCTACATTAAGTGACAAAGAGTACTTAGCTGTGTGCTGGCTAACTCTCGAATTCCAATGACTGCAGTTACTCCAAGAATAACTTCAACAAACAATGTCCTTGCCTTGCCTCTAAGGAATGATTAAATAAGAACCCAAAAAGGACTATTATTTTTATTAGTTAATATTGTTTCAGCCATTTTGAGGAATAAATTTCCTCTGGCATGATTTAAAAAAATATATTTTTTTGTTGAAGTTAGTTTTCAGATCATTCTCTTCCCATTTCTGGAATTATTTCCAGCTACTGAAATAGCCATGACATTGGGATGGAAATTAAATAATTATTAGTATTTATCATGTTCCAGGAACTCAACTAGGTGGTAATGTGAGTGATTATGCAATATAGCCCTTCATTCTAGTGATGAGGAAAGAGAAGCTCAAAAGAGTAAATCATTTGACCAAGCTATGGAGCAAGCGTTTCATCACTCTGAACACAATGCTCCTTCCACTCTACCACATAACTATATTCATTAATTGAGATCCAGAGTATGTCTGATTAAATGAAATATTGTTTTGTACTGGGGGGTTGTTGGAAGGGAAAATATTAAATCAAAGTGTGTGGAGTTCATAGAATGAAAGTTCACTCAACTTTTATTCTAGATACTCTGCTGATCTCAGATAAACTAACACTTTTAATTCCTAGACTGAGTTTAGGCAAAACTGGGCTTTAAAGCTAATATGTTGTTAATTACTATGTTGGGCCTCTTAAAAGCACTACTTCTTAGTCTCCTACCTATTTATTGATTAATTTGACAAATATTTACTGAGTGGCTAGAACTGTTCTAGGTGATAAAGATTTAGTAGTTAAGAAAAATTCAAGTCTGTTATGATGATTAAATGAGATACTACATCTGAAAGTGCTGCTTGGTGAGAGAAAAATATTCAGTGCATGATGATATGATTTTCCCTCAAGTTGTCCTGTGACAATCAGCAGGTGAGATCATGAACTTCTTCACAACGTCCATCTTCCCACCACAGGTATTCATGCATCACTAGCAGGGAGAGTACAGCGTTAAAGCCATTTCTTGTTCTTTGAAAACTGACCAGGGACTTTCCACAAATGTATGAATAATTTCAGGTACTCACACCCCAGACACTAAATAATTAGGTCCTCATTCCCTAATCCACTTCACAACTGCAAAATGTGGCCTCCTAACTCTCCACACAGCCACATCTTGTTTCCTTCCATGAAAGGAGGTTGTCAGATGTTCCTCTTAACCATACATCAATCATCCCACGCCTCCTCCAAGGCCTGGTACTGGGCGATCTTTGTAGATATATCTGCTGGAGACATGTGATGCTGCTTCACTGTCTATCTCCAATGGTTGTAGAAAATATCTATGGGATCAGACCTTCTTAGTAGTTATGTCTGCTGGAGACAAGTGATACTGCTTCACTCTCTATCCCCATTGGTTGAAGAAAAAGTCTATGACAGGATGGGGATTTCCAGTAATGCTTTTCTTTCTTAAAATGCCTCAGTGCAAAAACCTGGAATGCCTTTCCAAAATGGAATTAAGTTGAATAAAAACTGATGAGAAAGATTTTGGGTTTGAGGACTAAA
>NW_004444001.1:34357-49225 GCF_000243295.1 Trichechus manatus latirostris | reverse complement strand
AAAACAGTTTCCTGGTTGATTTCCCTTTCTAACTGCAGATAAGCAATTCTTTTGCCTTTGTTGACATGATTTCACTCTGCATATACCCTCCCATTTCTTAAGAAGGACTTTTCCCTCACATCAGACCAGACTTCTCTGTAATCACCACTTCCTGCCCTATTTCTCCATCCATTGTCCCTGCATGTAATTTCATTATTGTTTCTTTGTGCCTTCTGTTGCCCTAATCAACCTGAAGCATAGTCCCTTTCTCTTTTTTATAAATCTTATGTTCTAACCACACTGAGAACTCCACTCTTTAATTTTTAATGTACTTATAGATTGGTACAACTTTTAAAATTCATCCACTTTTGAAAACTAATGTCCCCACCAATTTGTGTTTCCATTGTACTTTATAAACAAATCTGTTGCAGCTCTTATTGCACTGATTATAGTAATTTTATGTAGGCTCTGAACTCCTAGGACACAAGATCTGGAGATCCCATTAATTTGTGTAATGCCATTACCTTGAAGAACACTTTGCACAGTAGAAGCACTAATACATTTAAATCAATTTATATTCCCCAAAGAGAGTAAATACTTTTTCTTTTGGAAGTAAGGATGTATTTCCCATATTCCCACTATCACCTCCCAAAGTTGTGTAAAATGTTATTTGCAGAGTTGTTATGAAGGTTAAAGAGGTAACTGGAAAATGTCTAAGCAAGACCTGTAACTATTGATTTCATTTCCCAACATTGTCCCTGCACTTTCCTGTAATAACCAGCAGGTGGGGAGATGACTCTCAACCAATCTCTCTCTGTCTTTCTCTCTCTCTCTCTCTCTTCAATCTTCCCAATCTGCATCAAAAAGATCAATTTTCTGCCAGCAATGGGATACTAGCATCACAGCAATTTCCTTTCCTTTTAATTCTGGTCAGAGGCTTTCCAGTGACGCCTGAAAAGGAACAAGTATCCTTCTTCTAGCACTCAACAACTATGCAAGCCATGCTTAAAAACAGAAAAGGGGAGAGTTCTTGACAATCCACATAGCCATATCCTGTTTCTTTCCACAGCTCCAGGTATTTGACCGTCTCCACATAACTCATAATCTGCCCCTTCCCACCTTCTTACAGAGGCTTGGAACAAGAGTAATGGTAATAGTAATGCTATAGAATTATTTGCTGGAGACAAATGATGTTACTTTACTCATTGGTTGTACATGAAGGAAGCTGATAAGTAATCAGGAATTCCATAAAGGCCTTGGTCCAGCAAATTGACTTACTTCATCCTAAAAGACAGAGCCTAGCACTCAGTATAGAGAGGCAATGTAGTGTTCAAGGACAGAGTCTTTGGATGCTACTTCTGGAAGAAGAAAACAGTTCTAAAAAGCTCCACATTTTCTTTCATTACTTATCCAACAATACTTCACATAATTTTTGGAAGGTAGAAGACACTTAGCAATACTAGCCTTCTAGTCTTGCTGTCACCTCCCTAATCTTGAAGCTGTTCCTATAACTATGGGACACCTGGGTTACCAACAGTTCATATTGCTGCTTTGCTTTAGCACATTTCAGTTCAGTAGAGAAGTAACTGCTCTACCCAGCACCCAAGGTCTTTCGTATAGTAGGTCCTCTCTGTTCTTTAATCTGGATGTTCATGCTGGTCAATAGGTCTTCCCCCTAACCCACCTCCTCTTCCAGCTCCACCTGGTACTGCTTTTACTCATGTGGTTCATGATTGTTCCTTTTCTCCTGCTGTTCCTCTGAATCATATCCGCCTTCCTGTCTGCTTCAGGTCTCACTTCTGCAAATGAACTACATTTTCAAGTTTCCTCTAAATACTCCAACATATACGCACATCTCTCTTTGCTGCTATTCTTAAATTTTGTTACTTTTAAATTAACACTCATTTGTAGTTTCATTGTAATTTATACATGTCTATATTTATTCTTGGAAACCCTGGTGGTACAGTGGTTAAGTGCTACGGCCGCTAACCAAAAAGGTTGGCAGTTCGAATCCACCAGGCCCTCCTTGGAAACTCTATGAGCAGTTCTACTGTGTCCTATAGGGTCGCTATGAATTGGAATCGACTCGACAGCACTGAGGTTTTTTTAAAATATATATTTATTCTCGGTATATTGTATATTAAGTCAACAACTATTAACAATTACTCTGAACGAGGTATTATTCTAGGAACTGAGGAGAAAAGAGAGCACAAAGGATATAAAATCTCTGACTCATGGATTTTATGGTCTATGCATGTTTCTTTCTTTCCTAGTAGATATTGATCTTTGTGAGATCTTCATGAAGATCATGCTGGTATTCCCAGCCCCTAGCACATTCTTTTCAGCATAGGAGGTGTTCAATCAGTGTTTGCTCTTTAAATTTTACCAGTTATACACTATGGTTCTATAATTCACATAGCACTTATAATGCTGGACATTTGTAGATGATCAATTAAAATGTGCTGTTTAATTGATATCTTTGCATCAAGAGGAAAGTAAGATAACTACTAAGGAATATTTTCCTTTTCTGACTTTGAAAACAATGATTAGGAAGGTAATCTCTGCCATGCCACTCTCCCCTCCCCTCTTTGTATTTGTCGCCTCCCTAAAGAAGCCCTCTACCAGCTGATTCTAAAATAAAAGAAGGGTGAAACTTGCTTACTTTATGGAACTGAATAGTTTAGTGACCAAAAATTTTGACTGGAACAGTATACTAGAGAAAATACTGAACTTATTTATCACAGAAATATTCATTGAGCCCTCTGAGTATACTTCATACGTTCCTTTTCTTCAACTTTAATACAATAATAATAAAAAAATTCACCAACATCTGTGCTCATGTTTCTCAGATGTTCTTGCTCCTTTCCCTTCTGTGACTTCCCAAATATCTGAGGGACATTGTTCTGTCATTATTTCTCTTTTTCCTAACCACAAACATTGGAGCCCAGGCAGGTAAGAGGCTCCTGGCATCAGCATTCCATGCTCATTTTAGCTTCTCTTTAGGAGCTCCTAATACACCCTGTGCCACTCACCAGCCTTTCCTGGTCATTTCTCAGTGTCCCTATTAAAATGCTTTATGCTTGTGTCTACTGGATGATCATTAATCGTTTTCTTTATGGTTAGTTTTTCTTGGATCCTATTTTAAGACTCTTTTTCTACTTCAAGGTCATGAAGATACTCCCCAATGTAATCTTTCAGAAGTTTTATTGTATTTTTTTTAATATAGAGATATACATGGAATTATTTTTTCTGTATCATGTCAGATAGCTGTCAAAATTCATTTTCTCCAATAAAGATATCCCACTGATCCAGCAGCATTTATTGACAAGACCGTCCTTTCCTGGCTGCTCAGTTGAAACCAATTAGATCACAAAAGAGAATACACTGTATGATTCAATTCATATAATGTTGTTAGTCATATTAAGGGATGAATATTAGGTTGCAAAAATATACAGAAAAGCAAGGAAGTAATTGCTATACAGGTCTAGATGGGGGTTATCTCGGGGTAGGTGGGGGAGGCAGAGGGGTGTGGCTAGGAAGGGGCACTTGAAGGGCTTCTGGGGTGTTGCCCCAATGCTCTGTTTCTTGATCTGGGTGGTGGTTCTACAGATGTTGGCATTATAATAATCGATTAAGTAGTACATTTATGTTTTGTATTTTTTCTATATGTGTGTTGTACTTCACCACAAAGTGTTAAAAATATGAAATATTTAATTTCCTGATCAGACCCTAGTAATCAGTATCTATTGACTACTACAAAATTATCAGCATATTTCAAGGCACTGGGGGTGTAGCAGTTAAGTGAAAACCTAGTGATACAATATGCTCATTGCAAGGCTACGGTAAGAATTCAATGAAATAAAGTATCTGGAAGTGCATAACTCGATAACTGGCAGAGAATAGGGATAATTCATTATCTGGTTTCCACTTAGTTTGTCCCATGACAACCAGAGTCGGGATAATAGATCTCTTTCACAGTCTTCATCGCTTCGATTATAGGACTAACGGAGATACCAGCATCATAGCTTTTTCTTTGTGCTTTTAATGGTAGCCAGGGACTTCCCATAGAGGCATGGAAAGTCAGGCATCATGTCTCATCGGTCTAGATGCCTAGCTCCTCCAATCCTCCCTCCACACTTTGCTTCACTGTGCAAAGTGTGATTTACAAGCTAACCACCTAACAAACTCTAAATTCGGTCGTTTTTTTCCTTCATCTAACTTTGTCATCATGCCCTCCCCCACCTTCTCCGCAAGACTTCAAGTAAGACCTTCTGAGCATATGTATCTGCTGGAGACAAGTGATGCTATCTCACTCTTCATCCCCATTGGTTATAGGAAAAAGAAAAACGTCATCTGAGAAGGCATGGGGATTTCCAGTGAAGCTCTCTCTCTTTTTCCTCCAAAGTGACTCATCTAGAAAGAAAGAAAAACTCCCAGGCTGATATGAGGACTGATCCTCTGGTTGCTACCGTCAAAGGGAAAGGAAATTGATTTCTTCTAAATACCTCATGTCCCTCCCTTATTCATCAAATACCAGTTTCAAATGCACATCTGGGAACCCAAAAGGTGCCTGGTAAATATCCACTTCTACTCCTATTGTCACCACACTAATTTCTATGCCCAATCCCTCATGATTAACCTTGGATTGCTAGAAGTTTCCCCAGTTAATATTGCTTTTAGTTGCCATTCCTACCTATCTAGATGTAACTTTTTGTCAATTTTTCAATGCCTTTACTAGCATAGTTAAACTCTACATATTCATTCTGATTTCCCACCATTATTTAAGAAGAAATTCCAATTCAGTCAAACAGGTCTCCTCTCTATCTACCACCACCTCCTGACCTCACCTTACAGACTCTTACGAGTTTTTCATTATGGTTCTTTTTCCAGCTGGTCTCTTACAAACCTAAAACATAACCTCTTCCTCTAAGTTCTAAGTCTCACTTCCTCTGGTAACTCACAGCTCTACAAATGTTTCCTTTTTGTTATAAATATAGGTTTGTCACTAAGCTTAACCATTTTGTTCTGTCTTTAAAATTAATGGCATCAGTTTATGTTTTGATTGTATTTTTTAGATGCATCTATTGTAGAGCTTGCCACATTGTTTTGTATTAATTTTGTACATCTGTGTTTACTGTGGGCTGTATTTTCCTAAACGGCAGGATTGAAGTCCTATGTATCTTTGTATCCTCACATTAGAAATCCTTTGCACATAGGAAGCACTTAATAAACTTCTTGTGAATTGAATATCCCCGACTAGATTGCATGTATGTAGATATACTTACGGTGGGTTCTCAGTTAAAATGGTAAGTGATAAATGACTAAAATCATCGCGTTAAAATATATGAGAAATAGATATCAAGAATATTTTTCTGTGCGAGGGTATTAGATTCAGAAATAGGCAAAAAAGAGACAATTCCTTCCACAAAACTGTCTTTTTTACTGTTCACTGCTGCCATCCTGTGTGGCTCCAACAACTTCTGCTTTGTGGAAATGAATAATTATTTCTTCCTAGAAACAAGGGATGGACTGACTAGTGGCCAGGGGTTAACCAGCCCCAGAATCGCATCCTAAATGGTGCCCAATACTCCTCATTTCATCATGTAAGTATCAGTCCCAAAAGATCTACTGGATGCTGGTTGTTAGAATCTTCTAAAAAACCCAGTTGCTGTAGAGCTGACCCCATGTATGTCAGACTAGACTTGTGTTCCATAGGGTTTTCAATGGCTGATTTTTTAGAAGTTGATCCCCAGACTTTTCTTCCAAGGTACCTCTGGGTAGACGTGAACCTCCAACCTTTTGGTCAATAGTGGAGCAGGTTAACCGTTTGCACCATCCAAGTTACTCCCCAGTATAACCACAGTCTTACCAAAACTGGATCCTGATATTTCATAGACTACATGCTTCAGACCCTCTGGAGATTCATCTCTCATTTCCCCTTATGAAATGCCAAAGCCCAGCCAGTGAGAAGATGTTAGCACGAGCCATGTACTTATGTCAGGGCTTTGCTCAAGAGCTTTCCTAGAATATCCTATAGGCATCAGTAACCTTGTCCCAATATTTTCTCATTATTTTCACATTATTTACTGTCCTTGTTCAATGCTGCTGATGAGGTGTTACTTTGTTCTTTAGTAATTCTGGCCCAGAATGCCATCCTGGTCCATTCTCCATACCTTATTTTCCTTTTATGACCCAGGTGTGCTTACTTTCCGTGAACTATGCTCTTTGTCACAGTTCACAGTGCTGAGTTTTTTTTTACCCCTGGTGCCACTCCTTTTCCCCAACACTTGTACTCAGAGAAATATTTCCTTCCCTTCTCCTTTTTCTATTCCTGCCTTCTCTTACCTGCCCCAATATCCATAAAAATATTCTATCTTCTTGAGATCTTTCATTTAAAAAAATACTCGTTTTATTACTGATTGATTGATTGAAGTAAATGTCAGGTTGTCTCTATTATTCAATCCTCACCTCTCTTTTTGGTAGCAATCGGCATTTGGGTGGGGGCAGTGAGAAGGGGGTGGATTGGCACAGCTATTGAATGGGCATAAATTCAGCAAATGCCCAATTTTTTGTTCCCAGCCTTCATTTCTGCCTTCAGTATGTGCCTCAGATACACTTTCAGAATTTGAGGGTTTATTCTGATTCTCTCATACATCTGTAAGCTTCCTTTCACCTTATGCTTTTTAGTATTTTTTGAAATTTTCATTGATAACCAACTCCGCACCTACCCTTCCTTCTTTAATATTATTAAAGTAATAAGATTATTTACATTGCTGTATTAAATCTCATTTTAAATGGCGTCTTGGTATTAAAATGAAATCTTAGAAGAAAATTCAATGTGTGACTCCAGAGCACCATCTTGAACAAGAACATTAAAAAATTTTTAGATGTATTGACAGAGTGATTTCCCGAAGAAGTAGCTGAGGTTCTTGTTTTGATTTTCTTGTTTGGAATTGTACATGTTTTCGTTTCAAGAGTAAAGTTTGTTGGTATAATTTGACATATTTCCTATTATGATATTCCTTGATTATTCTTTAGTTTTGTTAAAGTTGTTGAATTTTTACTGTACTTTTTAAACCAGTGACTCTGGTATAAAAGAAAGCATTATGAGCTGTTGGCATTTGCTTCCTTGTGTGTTTCAAGTGTCTCTCATTGGCTAGAATTATCAGTGCAGTACTGTATTAGTTTTCTAGGACCGCCATAACAAATTACCACAAATGAGGTGGCTGAAAACAATAGAAATTTATTCTCTCACAAGTCTGGAGGCTAGAAGTCTGAAATTAAGGTGTAAGCTGGATCATCGTCATTCTTGTTAATTGCCGTCGAGTGGATTCTGACTCACGTGTGCAGAGTAGAACATACCCATAGAGGTTTCAAGGCTGTGATCTTTGGGAAGCAGATTGCCAGGCTTGTCTTCTGAGGCACCTCTAGATGTGTTCCAGTGGTCAACCTTTCTGCTAGTAATCAAGGGCTTAACTGTTTGTGTCCCCCAGGGACTCCTCAGCAGGACCATGCTCCCTCTGAAGACACTAGGGAAGGGTCGGTTCTATACCTCTCTCCTACCTTCTGTTGGTTGCTGGTAATCTTTGGCGTTCCTTGGCTTGTAGAAGCATCACCCCTATATCTGCCTCTGCCTTCACATGGTATTCTTCTCTGTGTGTCTCCGTGTCTTCTCTCCTTCTCTTATAAGAATACCAGTGATGTTGGATTTAATGCTCACCCCAGTCCAATATGACCTCATCTTAACTAATCACATCTGTAAATACCCTATTTCCAAATAAGCTCACGTTCTGAAGTTTTAGGTGAACATGAATTTTGGAGGGACACTATTCAATCCAGTACAAATACTTAACAGTATTGATAGCAGCTTCTAATAACTCTTATTTCATAATTTTAATGGAGATTGACTCCATGAATCCACATAAGATGTATTAGTTATTCATTAGAGAGAAAGACAGAGAATAAGGCTGAGAGCAAGAGAGAAATTACATTATCAAATGTGATTGGCTTTTAAGTGTTTTTTCTGTCTTTCTCTGGATTGGATGTTAGTACCTTTCTAGTTCTGTATAATACAATCAATGTTCTATGCATTGGAAGACCTGATAGCTGTTGTGATATGAAAGTAGGACTAGTGCATTTATTCGAGGCAATTTAGAATTGTTTAAATATAATTGCTGGGTATTTTCCTGTTTCTCTTCTTTTCTTCTACTAATTTAGGGAATTTTTATTTCATACAAAATCATCTACATTATTTAAACTTGTTTGACTTATGAAATCTGGTCTGATTTTTTCTTATATTCTTTAAACTATCTCTATGTCTGTGATATAACTTCTTAAGCACAAAATTTTGTATTATCTTATATTTTTAATGTCCTTAATGTCTACTCTCATTTTATCTTTAGCATTCAAATCTCCCTAATTTCATTAAGTTGACCAATTATTTTCTTTAACTTCAAGAGATGAATTATTAGTTCCTTAATTTTCAACTTAATTTTTTCAAAATAAATAAATTTAGAGTTATAATTTTGTATTATATTAGAGCTTTTGTGGAATTAAAAAAAAAAGTCTAAAATGTAAGGCTGTCTGTTTAATTATTTGCTAAATATCTAACCCAGAAAAATTGTGGAACTCAGAGTTAACTCAACGACAACTGGTTTACTGGTCAGTATGCGTTTAGTGTTGTATTTTATAAAAACCTGGGAGAAAATTTCTCTTTTTGCCTCTAAAGAACAATACGTCATAGACATCACGTTATTCTGCACTGTAGTTTATATTCAAATTATTTACTTTTTTTTCTTTTTAATTTTGTTACTTCTTATCCTTTTGCTTTATCGTAGAGACACGGTGATTTTACAAAGTTTCTGACTGTAGTTTGGTGTGTATAGTTGTTTGTATTTATTTCAACTTTAAAAAAAGAAAACATAACATTTTTGTCTAGTAATCTTTTTATAGCAAAATACAATGAACATGCAGAAAATTTTAAAGAAGAATTAAAACTAAGTCACAATTCTATCAACCAAATATTTCCAAATATGTGACTTTTAAAAATATATTTTGTCACTATTTTGTTTGAATCTTTAACTTTCATGGCTACTGTAAGAATATAATTGATTGTAGATATTTAACATACACTGTCATTTTACCATACTTATTGTTTTGAATATTTTTTTTACTGCTTCTGCATTCATTTACTTTCTACTTCCTTTTTATACTTTGCTTATTCTCTTATTTCTTAAAATAAGATAATTTCACTTTATTGTATTTTAATGGAGTATATGGTTAAATGTTTTAACCATTGTGATGCCTTCGCTTTTAATTTTGCAGTTATACTAACTGCATTTTGTATGGCATGCAATAACACTTATTATTATTATTATTTTTACTATGTTTACTTTAAGGGTTTGCTTTCTTATTGAATTTCTGTCCTTTTTACCTAGAACAAAATTTAATGATTGTATGCAATGTGATAAAAGACTGTTCTATGGCTGTTTATTTTTGAGGTTATAAAATACAACCTTAAACACAAATGTATTCAATTGAAGGAAACATAGTTTCCCACGTAGAAAAGTGAATTAGAAGGGTGTTGCTTTTGTTTTCTTCTTGCCACCCACTTCTAGATATTTTAAAATGTAATCCGGGTTCATATACTGTATCAGTTAGGAATTTAATTCACCTGTTAAGAAAGTAATCTCAGACATATGGAAACAAATAATTATGTTTTTAAAATTACATGTTTTATTGACTAGTTTTGCTTCATATCACAGTAGCTTTGTAACAATATACATGTAGCATATTGTCTAAATTTATATTAATATATTTCATTATTATGGGATCAAATTATCATAAGCCCCAAGCACTTAACCTCAGTAAATAGAGCACTCTGTCAAATATGTTCCCAAATTATGTTTTCATTTTATATTCTAATTTTTCATTAAGGGTTAGTAAAAGATATGGCCATTTTGAAAGACTTCTATTACTTCTGGAAAACAGTTGTGTATTTAATGTGCATTTCTATATTATTTGTTGTGACTATATTATAGACTCTTGAATTTTTTCATTGGGAGCATGAGAAGTAAGCATCTGTTGAAGAGCTAATATGCTTCCTATGATAAGATAAGAGAAAGCTTATGATCCACGATATTCTGTATTACTTGGTTTCCAGAAAGCTCAGAGCTAACAGCGAGGCATAAACACAGTAATTTTATTGTCTTGGGTTTTATTGTATTAATTAATGTTTCCTGCCTGATTCTTTCTACATACTTTTGTTAATGGTGGGTCAGTCATAAAAACAATTCATGTTCATTGCAATAATTAAAAAAAATAGGAAGATATGATTTAAGACATAAATATCCCATCCCGCAGCTTCTAATCTTCTTTCTCAGAGTTGTAGTTAGGCGCCATCAAGTCGGTTCCAACTCAAAGCGACCCTACAAAAACAGAATGAAACACTGGCCTGTCCTGTGCCATCCTCACAATTCTTGCTACGTTTGAGCTTATTGTTGCAGCCTCTGCTTTACCAAGAATGATGTCCTTCTCCAGGCACTGGTCCCTCCTGATAACATGTCCAAAGTACGTGAGATGAAGTCTCGCCATCCTCAATTCTAAGGAGAATTCTGGCTGTACTTCTTCCAAGACAGACTTGTTCATTTTTCTAGCAGTCCATGGTATATTAAATATTCTTCACCAGCAGAGTTACGCATGGCTAATAGTTGGAGAGGCTTTATAGCTATGGCACTAGAAGAATCATTTACAGGCTAAATCTGAGATCAATGCCCTGTCTTTGATCTGTGAAATTCACGGTGCCATACAATTAGACAGGCAACTTTATATTTGCACATGCCCTACTAATGAGTATTACAAAGATTCTGAAACACAGACCTATTTTGTTAATTACATAAATAAAGAGAATTAATCTGACCAAGTTCTTTGTTAGCTGAAATTATTTTTTTGTTTATTGTTGTAGTTTAAGTGCAAGTTTACATTTCAAGTTAGTCTCTTATACAAAAATTTGTACATACACTGTTATGTGACCCTAATTTCTCTCCCTATACTGTCACAGCACACTTCTCCTTTCCACCCCTGATTTCCCATGTCTATTCAACCAGTTCCTAACCCTCTCTGCCTTCTCATCTCACCTCTGGACAGAAGCTGCCTGTTTAGTCTCATGTAACTACTTGAGCTAAGACGCACACTCTTCACGAGGATCATTTTATGTCCCACAGTCCAGTCCAATCTTTGCCTGAAGAGTTGACCTCAGAAATTGTTTTAGTTCTGGGCTGATAGAGAATCCAGGGACCATGCTTTCTGGGGTTCCTCTAATCTTCGTCAGACCATTAAGTCTGGTCTTTTTAGTAGAATTTGAGTTCTGCACCCCACCTTTCCCCTGCTCCATCAGGGACTCTCTGTTATGTTCCCTGTCAGGGCGGTCATTGGTGGTATGTGGGGCATCATCTAGTTCTGGTCTCAGGCTGACAGAGTCTCTGGTTTATGTGGTCCTTTCTGTCTCTTGGGCTAATACTTTCCTTGTGTCTTTGGTGTTCTTCATTCTCCTTTACGCCTCTTGGTTGGGACCAATTGATGCATCTTAGATGGCTGCTTGCAAGCTTTTAAGACCCCAGAGGCCACTCACCAAAGTAGGATGCAGAACATTTTCTCAATAAACTTTGTTATGCCAATTGACCTGGATGACCCCTGAAAGCATGGTCCCCAGACCCCTATCCTTGCTACTCTGTCCCTCAAAGTGTTTGATTGCATTCAGGAAACTTCTTAGCTTCGGTTTAGTCCAGTTGTGCTGACTTCCCCTGTAGTGTGTGCTGTCCTTCCCTTCACCTAAGATAATTATTGTCTACTATCCAGTTAGTGAATAACCCTCACCCTCCCACGTAACCATCAAAGAATGCTTTCTTCTGTGTTTAAACCTTTTCTTGAGTTCTTATAATAGTGGTCTCATACAATATTTGTCCTTCTGTGACTGATCGCATTTGCTCAGCATAATGCCCTTCAGATTCCTCCATGTTATAAGATGTTTCACGGCTTCATCGTTGTTCTTTATCATTGCATAGTATTCCATTGTGTGGATATACCATAATTTGTTTATCCATTTTCCATTGATGGGCACTTAGGTTGTTTCCCTCTTTTTGCTATCGTGAACAGTGCTGCAATGAACATGGGTGTGCATATATCTATTCGTGTGATGGCTCTTACTTCTCTAGGATGTATTCCAAGGAGCGGGATTGCTGGATTGTATAGTACTTCTATTTCTAGCTTTTTAAGGAAGCATCAAATTGATTTCCAAAGTGGTTGTACCATTTTACATTCCCACCAACAGTGTGTAAGTATTCCAGTCTCTCCACAACCTCTCCGGCATTTATTAGTTTGTGTTTTTTGAATTAATGCTAGCCTTGTTGGTGTGAGATGGTATCTCATTGTAGTTTTCACCGGCATTTCTCTAATGGCTAATGATCGTGAGCATTTCTTCATGTGTCTGTTAGCCGCCTGAATACTTTCTTTGGCGAAGTGTCCGTTCATATCCTTTGCCCATTTTTTAATTGGGTTGTTTGTCTTTTTGTTATTGACGTTTTGCAGTATCTTGTAGATTTTAGAGATCAGACACTGATCAGATTTGTCGTAGCAAAAATTTTTTTCCCTGTCTGTAGGTTGTCTTTTTACTCTTTTCGTGAAGTCTTTTGATGAGCATAAGTGTTTGATTTTTAGGAGCTCCCAGTTATCTAGTCTCTCTTCTGGTGCTTGTGCATTGTTGCTTATGGTTTGTATTCTGTTTATGCCATGTATTACGGTTCCTAGCATTGTCCCTATTTTTTCTTCCATGATCTTTATTGTTTTAGATTTTATGTTTAGGTCTTTGATCCATTATGAGTTAGTTTTTGTGCATGGTGTGAGGTATGGGTCTTGTTTCAGTTTTTGCAGATGGATATCCAGTTATACCAGCACCGTTTGTTAAAGAGACTGTCTTTTCCCCAATTAATGGACTTTGGGCCTTTGTCAAATATCAGCTGCTCATAGGTGGATGAAATTATATCCGGAGTCTCAATTCTGTTCCATTGAACTATGTCTCTGTTGTTGTACCAGTACCAGGCTGTTTTGACTACCGTGGTGGTATAATAGTTTCTAAAATCGGGTAGTGTGAGGCCTCCCACTTTGTCCTTTGTCTTCAGTAATGCTTTACTTATCTGTGGCCTCTTCCCTTTCCACATGAAGTTGGTGATTTATTTCTCCATCTCCTTAAAAAATGCCATTGGAATTTGGATCGGGATTGCATTGTATCTGTAGATTGCTTTGGGTAGAATTGACATTTTCACAATGTTGAGTCTTCCTATCCATGAGCAAGGTATGTTTTTCCACTTAAGCAGGTCTCTTTTGGTTTCTTACAGTAGCGGCTTGTAGTTTTCGTTGTACAGGTCTTTTATGTCTCTGGTTAGATTTATTCCGAAGTATTTTATCTTCTTGGGGGCTATTGTAAATGGTATTGATTTGGTGATTTCCTCTTCGAAGTTCTCTTTGTTGGTGTAGAGGAATCCATCTGATTTCTGTATGTTTAGCTTGTATCCTGAAACTTTCCTGAAATCTTCTATTAGTTCGAGTGGTTTTCTTGTGGATTCGTTGGGGTTTTCTGTGTATAAGATCAGATCATCTGCAAACAGAGATACTTTTACTTCCTCCCTACCAATTTGGATGCTCTTTGTTACTTTTTCTAAACTAATTGCTCTGGCTAGGACCTCCAGCACAATGTTGAATAAGAGTGGTGATAAAGGGCATCCTTGTTTGGTTCCCATTCTCAAGGGAAATTTAGTTGAAATTCTTAATATATCATTTGCAAACAAAGAGAAAAAAAATTTGTTAGCTGCTGTCTAAATAGTTCAGCAAGTCAGATTATTTTAGAAAGTAAATAGAAACATGAAAGAAATTTTATTTTATTTCTTCAAAAAGAGTTCACTTTCTTTTTTTTTGGATTGAAGTTGTTGTTGCTGTTAGGTGTTTTCAAGTCAGTTCCAACTCACAGCGACCCTGTGTACAAAAGAAAGAAATACTGCCCAGTCCTGTGCCATCATAACAATCATTGTTATGCTTGAGCCCATTGTTGCAGACACTGTGTCAATCTGTCTCGTTGACAGTCTTCATCTTTTTCACTGACTCTCTATCAAGTATGATGTCCTTCTCCAGGGACTGAGTCCTCCTGATAACATGTCCAAAGTATGTGAGAGGCAGTCTTGCCATCCTTGCTTTTAAGGAGCATTCTGGTTGTATTTCTTCCAAGACAGATTTGTTTGTTCTTTTGGCAGTCCATGGTATATTCAATATTCTTCACCAACACCACAAACCAAAGACATCAATTCTTCTTTGGTCTTCCTCATTCGTCATCCAGCTTTCACATGCATGTGAGGCAATTGAAAACATCACGGTTTGGGTCAGGCACACCTTAGTCCTCAAAGTGACATCTTTGCTTTTTAACATTTTAAAGAGGTCTTTTACAGCAGATTTGCCCAATGCAAATGTGTCATTTGATATCTTGATGACTGCTTGATGGGCATTGATTGTGGATCCAATTAAAATGAAATCCTTGACAGCTTCAGTATTTTCTCCATTATCATGATGCTGCTTATTGGTCCAGCTGTGAGGGTTTCTGTTTTCTTTATGTCGAGGTGTAATCCATACGAAGGCTGTGGTCTTTGATCTTCATCAGTAAGTGCTTCAAGTCTTCATCACTTGGCAAGCAAGGCTGTGTCATCTGCAAAAAGTATGTTGTTAATAAGTCTTCCTTCAATCCTGATACGCCGTTCTTCATATAGTACAGTTTCTTGTATTATTTGCTCAGCATACAGATTGAATACCTATGGGGAAAGGATACAACCCTGAGGCAGACCTTTCCTG
>NW_004444001.1:31282-33531 GCF_000243295.1 Trichechus manatus latirostris | reverse complement strand
TGACAGACACAGGATGGTGGATTGGAGTGGTGAGGCACAATTATACATTTCTTAGTATTCTTTTGTATTTTTCTAACTAATATTCTATAATTTTGTTCTCAAAAGAGTAAATTATAAATTATAATAAGGCACTAAGGAGTTCCTGGGTGGCACAAAAAGGTACGAGCGTTCAACTACTAGCCAAAAGTTTAGTGGTTCAAACTCACCCAGCAGTGCCGCAGAAATTAGGCCTGGCAATCTATTTCAGAAAGGTCATGCCTTGAAAACGCTGTGGAGCAATCTTACTATGCACATGTGGAGTCTGCATGAGTTGAAATCGACTCTATGGCAACTGAGAACAATAACAACAACAGGGCATTAAACTTGTGGGATGTACATTTATACATTATTGTTTTGAGGACAGAGACCCTTGGAATGAAGGAATGAAAAGATAAGGGAAATCTTATATGTGTAAGCTTTTGTCTTACAATTGCTATTCAGATTGGTTAAAGTTACTTCGATTTTGTCACTGGTTATGTCTACCATTAAGTGAGTGGTCCACAACAGAGTAGAGAGCAGACAGAAAATATTATATATGGATGATATAAATATTTATCATTCCTTTTTTATTCTCCAAGTTTGGAAGTTCTATACTGTTTCTACTATCTGGTGTTCACTATAGAAATGACAACATGCATAATTAAGTCCAAATTAAATCAATATCTTTACCCAAATATCAGCTAATATGAGGATCTTAGAATCCTCATATTCTCATGTAACAACTAATTCTCTCCTCTAAATTTATATATTATTGTTGCTAATATAATTATATATTATTTTAAAACTTCATCCAACAATGTTATTATTGTTTTATGCAGGTGATATAATATTGGAATGACTACATATTTACCTCTCTCTTTGTTCTTCATTCCTCATTTCATCTCAGACTTTCTATCTGGGGTCACTTTCCTTCTGCCTGAAGTACATCTTTTAGAATTTTCTTCAGTAAAAGTTTGTTGGGGGCAAATAATCTGGATTTTTGTCCATCTGAAAATGTTTTTCTCAGTATTGAAGTGATTCTAGACTGGCAGTTATTTTTATTCAGCACACTGAACACATTACTGAACTATTTCTGGCTCCTATCATTGCTTCTGAAAAGTAAGCAGTTAGAGTAACTTCCATCTTGGAAGGTATTCTGCCTTTCCCACCTCTGTCTGCTTTGAAAGTATTCTCCTTGTCTTCGGTGTTCTCTGGTTACCCTGTGATATTTCTAGGGTGTTTTCCTTTTTATTTATACTGACTGGGGTATTTTGAGCTTCTTGAATATGTGAACAACATTAAAGAGATCGCAATACTGGAAATAACACAGGGAGATGTTGGCAGTTAAAACACTTTGGTGTTTAACTTTTCCTCCAGAGGGAAAATAAACCAACTACTATGCGTTTTGCCTAGATGGCAGAACTTACTGCCTCACCTTAAAGTCTGTTAATTCTTGCACCGACTCTTGTTATGCTTTTGTATTTTTCATAGCTTTCGAAACTGTAAAAGAAATAAGAATTCCTCACGTCTTCAAAGCTTAAAATTTCTAACAGAAATTCTGCTGTGGTTGTTACAAAGTATTTTTCTTTTGGTTAATAATGTAACCATGGTTTGGGTCATTTTTTAAAAAAATTAACCGTTATCTTTACTTTTATCTTTAGCACCTGACTGGATCCTTCTAGTATATTTTTCTTTAAGGTCAGGCCCAAATTTTTGAACTTTAGAGACTGAAAGTTTATTGTTTGCACCCAGACCATCTTTAGCATCTCTGGATGGCTGCGTAGTAGCATCAAGTTTTGCTTTTATCTTGCTTGTGTAACTTATGGAATGGCACATAGGAAACAACAGGAATGCTAGCAATAATTAGTAAGGGTGGTATGCTTCCATTTTCTCAAAATGGCTCTACAGTATTGAAAGAGTTTCTTTGTCTGACAGGCACACTATGTAGAAAAAGTTGTCAAGACAAGTTTTCTTCCCCTTGGGCAGCCTTTTATAAATATTCAAGTTGGTTTTATTTAGGTAACGTTTTATTGCCATGAATAAGTTCTAGTGATGTTTACTGTAATGTTTGGCTTTTCAGGATGGATAGAAAGTTTTTCATATACAGGGTGAGCTATGAGCAAAATAACTGCTGAATGATTTTATTGTCTGTTTTGGAGAAAACAAATAGCATTCCAGGCATACACTTTACAAGGAAATCCTACAAAATGGATTGTAAAGAAGTTGGTAAA
>NW_004444001.1:29747-30713 GCF_000243295.1 Trichechus manatus latirostris | reverse complement strand
CTTCTCACTTCAAGTTTGACCTGAAAACTCCTGAGAATATTCTGCTTGGACAAGTGACAGACTTTCTATGCTAATTGTGCCTTATTGTTGCTGTTAGTGCCCTCAAGTTGGTCCCAACTCATAGCTACCCTATTTACAACAGAATGAAACACTGCCCGGTCCTGCACCATCCTCACAGTCGTTGTTATGCTTGAGCCCATTGTTGCAGCCACTGTGTCAATCAATCTTGTCGAGGGTCTTCCTCTTTTTTGTTGACTCTCTACTTTACCAAGCATGATGTCCTTCTCCAGGGACTGATCCCTCCTGATAACGTGGCCAAAATATGTAAGATGTAGTCTCGCCATCCTTGCTTCCAAGGAGCATTCTTGTTGTACTTCTTTCAAGACAGATTTGTTGGTGCCTTACTGATATCCAAAACAGCCCACTTTCCCATATTTACTGCAGCCTCTCAGGCTTACTAAAAGTGAGTTCCATTCTATGACCATTGGTTGGACTCAGAAATTCTAATGCTACAGAATTCAACCTGCCTGTTTTCAGTAGAAAGTTTATGCTTCTGATATCACTTGCTTGTTCCCACAAGTGCTGGGATTTATTTCCCATAAATTTCTGATCAATAAATAAATCAACAGTCTCATGTATCATTTTCAAAATAAATTGAAATGGTTTGTAAAATGTATGTCATATTTAGATGACCAAGTTTTGATAGAGTTCTCTTTATTTCAGCATGTTCTTGATACAGAATTACTTTTGTTTTTCATCCTATTTTGTTCTATAATACTAAGGTGAATTTTATCTTTGCTTTCCCAGATTATCACACATTACGATTAGTACAAGTTATGGTTTCTCTTGTGAAATGAAATGTAATATCCTCCTAGTTGCAATTACAGCCTTGCCAACAATCCTGAATTATCATTGGGGTCTAGGGACATAATTTCTTCTCAAATACGGGGACAATAGTGACTTCTA
>NW_004444001.1:27833-29229 GCF_000243295.1 Trichechus manatus latirostris | reverse complement strand
CCAAGGGAAGACTGATAACAAGGACTTTCTCCCAGAGCCGACAGAGAGAGAAAGCCTTCTTCTGGAGCAGACACCCTGAATTTGGACTTGTAGCCTACTGGACTGTGAGAGAATAAATTTCTCTTTGTTAAAGCCATCCATTTGTGGTATTTCTGTTATAGCAGCACTAGATGACTAAGATACTATGTTATGCCAATTAAGCTAGATTTCCCCGAAGACTACAGTGGCTAACCCTCAGCCCAGTAACTTGGTCCCTCAGAGAGTTTGGATGTGTCTATGAAGTTTTTATGACTGCCATGGTCATGTAGTGCTGAATTCCCCAGTACTGTGTAGTGTCTTACCCTTTACCAAAGTTACCACTTATCTATTTTCTAGTTAATGTTTTTCTTTCCACACCCCATCCTTTCCCTCATAAACATCAAACATTGTTTCTTTCTCTGTGTAAACCTTTTCATGAGTTTTTATAATAGTGGTTGACTTATTTCACACAGCATAATGCCCTCCAGATTCATCCACGTTGTGAGATGTCTCACAGATTCATCATTGTTCTTTATTGTTGCATAGTATTCCATTGTGTGTATGTACCATAGTTTATCCATTCGTCTGTTGAAGGGCACTTGAGTTGTTTGCATCTTTTTGCTATTAACGCCAAACTTTAGATGTAGTAGTTGTTATCTGAAGTTTATTCTGAATCTGAGATGTTACGTATATTTTAATATCTTTAATAGCTATCTAAAAGTAGAATTATGTGTTTAAAATGATATGATTACACCAAAGGATGCAATTCCTAGTTTTTCCATAGTTTTCTATTTCCTGAATATTCTATGATGTATTTATTAGCAAAGTCTTCTTATATTATTCCCTAGGATAAAACAAATGAGGAGGATCAGTTCAGAAAAATATCCCTGGTTAAGTGGGAAGATCACAATGGGAACTGACAGCAAGGGACTGAACACTTTCCCACATAAATATTAGTTATTCTAAAGCAGACTTGTGCCAAAGGCTGACTTTGAGTCCTTTATTGATCTCTCAGCCCCTTGCATTCTTTGATTTGAACCGTTTACCGTATTGCATTGTTAGGTTAAGTGTTGTACAAAGGTACCTTTGAGACCCTCCATTCCACATAGATTGCCTCCCATGTATTCTGGAGATGCCACTAAACTCAGTGACAGTATCAGGAGACAAACCTGAAAAAACTTTTCATACAGGTTAAATTATCGACTAACTTTCAATTTCCTTGTGCTTATCAGAGACATTTCTTCCTCCAAGGAGGTACAGTCTATAGTCTCCAGTCAAAAGCTATACTTCTGTTACATCATCAGTTACCAGGGAATGCTGCTTCTTGAGGAGACTCATAAATTTCCAAAGAATCACAGCATTTTCCAGTATCAAGATT
>NW_004444001.1:10968-13290 GCF_000243295.1 Trichechus manatus latirostris | reverse complement strand
GAAGTTTCTTGTGGATTTATTTTGGAAACAACACTCTTCTCTGTCTTCCTCAGGACTCCTGAGCTGAAGTGAAGATGGTGGCTCTCAAGGAAGACCCCTCTGTCCCAGCTTCTTCACAGCATGAAGATTTTGAGCTTCGCTCTTATTCTTCCACAAAGAGAGTGCTTCTTCAGGATGTAGCTCACCCCTGGTTCACTGGCCCTACAGAAAATGTCCTCCTTGGTGGGTTTTCTCAGCCCCTGGCCTTGGTCTGGAGGTCCCCAATATTGCTTAGAGCGCCTTGTGTTCCTTTTTCCCAGTTTCCTTTGTATTCAATCCTTACTTCTCCCCATGCATCTGAACTCACCTTCTGCTCGCATTGCTTCATAAAAGTTTTCTCAAATAACCATGGAGTGAAAATTAAACTAAATTAAATTAAATTCTTTTTCCTACAGCTTCAAGAAGGAGAAGTAGAAATAAAAGAGAAAATGAGGATTGCATTGCAATACAATAATTGCTTTCACTTATATTCCTGAATTTTGGTCATAGGTAGATCTGGAAGATTTCCTTACCTACTTTTTTGGGGTTTTCTGTGTCCTGTAAGGAATGTTTCACTAAGCTGGGAGAAGGCCCTTTAATGGACCCAAGTCATGATGGTTTCCTACACCTTTGCCTCATCAAAGACAAATACACAGGTCCCTTTCCACCACGGGCTACAGATGGGAGACAAGACACATGAGAAACTGTGACGTCGGAAACTATTAGGTTGTCAATATTTTTAATTAATTTCTTCATGAAGGCCTATGTATTCTTGCTCGGCAGCATCTATTCATGTTTTGAATCTTTTGTGTGTGTGTGTGTGTGTGGACACATTGAGTATGAAATGCCATCCATAAACCCCATTACAGTTTTAAAACTAGTGAGCAAGAGTATTGCTTGCTTGTTTTATTTTTAGAACTTAGCATGCTAATACTTAATTTTATGAGGAAAATTGTATTTTCCAAGGGAATTTTATTAAAAAGAAGCCTGATGAGGAGTAACCAACTCTATAATATGCTAAAACATATTATACATCGATTTTAGTAAACACATTTTTGGTATTGGTTCATTGTTGGTTACATGCACCAGTGAAACAGAGTCTAGAATTAGATGCAAAAACTTTTGAGGTTTACTTTATGATGAATGGGAAGTTTCTTCTAAGGTCTATCCTAAACTCATTCTTCTCAACAAAATATAAAGAAAGTATAAAATTAATAAGCAGAGATATTATTTATTATTATTTTTATTACTATTATCATTTGTATATCTAAACCATTCTAAACCCTTGCTGGTGAAAATGTATGGTCTTACAACCACTTCTGAAAACAGTTTGACAATTTCTAAAAACTATGTATCTGTTGTGTTATTTTGTTAGTTAACATCAAGTCAGCTCTGACTCATAGTGACCTTATGTACAACAGATCGAAACGTCTCGTCCTGCGCCGTTCTCACAATTGGTCTATGTTTGAGCCTATTGTTACAGACACTGTGTCAATGGTGTCCATCTTGTTGAGGTTCTTCTTCTCTTTCACTGACCCTCTACTTTACCAAGTATGATGTGCTTCTCCAGGTATTGCTCCCTCCTGATAACATGTCCAAAGTAAGTGAATTGAAGTGTCACCATCCTCGCTTCTAAGGAGCATTCTGGCTGGACTTCTTCCAAGACAGATTTGTTGGTTCTTCTGGTAGTCCATGGTATATTCATGATTCTTTGCCAACACCATAATTCAAAATGTCAATTCTTCTTCCATCTTCCTTATTCATTGTCCTGCTTTCACATGCACACGAGGCCATTGAAAATACCATGGCTTGGGTCAGGCGCACCTTAATAGTCAAAGTGACGTCTTTGCTTTTTAACACTTTAAAGATGTCTTTTGCAGTAGATTTCCCAAATGCAATACGTTATTTGTTTTCTTGACTGCTGCTTCCCTGGATATTGACTGTGGATCCAGGTAAAATGAAATGCTTGACAACTTCAATATTTTCTCTGTTTATCATGATATTTCTTATTGGTCCATTTGTAAGGACTTTTGTTTTCCTTATGTTGAGGTGTAATCCATACTGAAGGCTGTAGTCTTTGATCTTCATCGTAAAAGCTTTAAGTCCTCTTCACTTTCAGCAAGCAAAGTGCAAAGTTGTGTCGTCTGCTTCTCGCAGGTTCTTAATGAGTCTTCCTCCAATCCTGATGCCATGTTCTTCTTCATATAGTCCAGTTTATCAGATTATTTGTTCAGCATCCATATTGAATAAGTATGGTGAAAGGATACAACCCTGACACACACCTTTCCTGACTTAAAACCATGC
>NW_004444001.1:9642-10868 GCF_000243295.1 Trichechus manatus latirostris | reverse complement strand
TTTGAACCCCTGAGTATAGCCATTCCTGAAGGTGATAGTGCATCCAGACAGCCCAGTATGGTGCCAATCAACTCCCCTTTTATTTCATTGTGGTGAAAACATACACACCAAAACATAGGCCAACACAACCTCTACATTTACAATTCAATGACATTGATTACATTTTTCATCTTATGCCACCATTATCTCAATCCTCATACAAACATTGCACCACCATTAACATAAATTCCATGCCCCCCCAAACAAAAACTCCCCCTCTCCCCTTCCCTCACACCTCTGGTAACTCTTAAAACCTTTGGTATTTGTATATTTGCTTATTTCATATAAGTGAGATCATCCAGTATTTGTCTTTTTGAGACTGACTCATTTCGCTCAGCATGATGTTTCCAAGGTTCATTCATTCATGCTGTGGCATGCATCAGAACTTCATTTCTCTTTATGGCTACAGAATACGCCATTGTATGTAGTGCTTACCATGCCCGCAGCTTCAGTCCCCTTGGGGAGCAGTGGCAGCGCCCTGCAATTGGGGGACTAGGTTCTCAGACCTCCGGGGCTGGGGTTTTGGAGTTGCTTGGGCTAAAGTCTTGGCTCCCCATCATGTGATGGATAGAATATGAGGACCAAGGGCACCAGGAGCACCGAAACCTTCTCACAATCCAGCAACTAAAGGGATAACTCTCAGGGGCCTCCAACATCCTCCTCCAGGCCGCCCAGCATCCATTCCAACTGGTCACTCCCCATGGGCATGAAACAGGTTGTTAAATCTTTTTGAATATTGCCCCTGCCCACAAGCAAGCTTCAGGCACCAACATGCACAAGCTGAAGTGAGCAGCAGAGAAGGGTCCAGCTGAGGAGAGAAAATGACAAAACGCTTTGAGAAACAAGTTTTCACCAGAGGAGATGTCACCCGAGAGCAGGGCTCAGGTCTTAGCTTTGTAGGTTTATTAATTTGTGCAGGAGTAGTCAGGTCTTGGCAGGCTGATGCACATTAACCGACATCACTGGATGCTGATGTATCAACTGAAAGGTCCGTTTATTATCTTCCAGACGGAATGTAACTGCAGAGCAGCCTTCATACAGTAGGTCCTTGAGATTCACAGCCGTGGAAGTGTTTGAATAAGCTCTGCTTTCTCCAAATCACAATCCAAAGGTAGTCTAACATTTTCCAGTTTTCTTCTGGAGCAGCCTAAAGTGGAGAATGGACACACTGGGCCCAATGGCTAAGG
>NW_004444001.1:0-9542 GCF_000243295.1 Trichechus manatus latirostris | reverse complement strand
ATTCCCATTCTTCTCAATATTATCCATAGTTTGTTACGATCCACAGAGTCAAATGCCTTTGCATAGTCAATAAAACACAGGTAAACATCTTTCTAGTATTCTCTGCTTTCAGCCAAGATCCATTTAAGATTAGCAATGATATCTTTTATTCCACGTCCTCTTCAGGGAAAATGATGAAGACCCTCATGAGATGGATTGACACAGTGGCTGTGACAATGGGCTTGAGCATAGTAACAATTGTGAGGATGGCACAGAACTGGGCAGTCTTCTGTTCTGTTGTACATAGGGGCACTATTAGTCAGAACCAACTCAACAGCACCTAACAACAACAGTAAACATTTTGGGCGAAATCATTCTGAGACCATTTGTCGATGACATTGGAAAATTCTGGAACTTCAGGTTTAAGTCACTTTTTGAAGAAAATTATTATTTTTTCATGGTGAGTATACATATATACAAGAGACGTTATGCCATTTGAACATTTTTTACATGCACAATTCAGTGATTCACTTTCTATCTAATAAATTTTAATGCAAACTTAAACTTCTATTAATAGAAAGAAACACATGTTGAAAAGGAAAAAATGAGTAAAATGATAAAACCCAAAGTTGGTGAAGTTATTGGGAAAATGCGTACTCATAAATTATTATTATAATTGTGTTGTGGGGGAAATTGACACTATTAATCAAATGCCACACAATATTTATTTATAAAATCATTCAAAAGAAGAAGAAAGACACTTTCTCCTCGCTCGTGATGCTCCTACGCTCCAGCGCTGGGCAGGGATTGTCTCATCTTTTTTCTGGGGTGGCCTGGCTTCTAGATCAGAGAGTATTAAGAGGTTGGTAGGATTAGCTCTGTGACCTTGGGCAAGTCACCTTCCTGCTCTGGGAGCAGATCCATGTTTCCAGAACAGGGGCTCTTGTTAACCACATATATTTCCAGGTCTCTTTTCCTGGGAGGTTCTAATTTAGTGCCTGACCTATGGCCTGGGAATTAGGAATTTTTTAAAAAGAGCCTCGGGTGATTTTTATAATCAGATAGGTTAAGAACCACAGAACTATATTTCTATGGGGCCTTGCAGCTCTGACCTTCTGTGACCTCAGGGGTTAAGAGACTAATCTGGAGTCAGACTGAAAAGAAACCAAACCAAACCCACTGCCAGGGTTCAATTCCAACACATAGCAATGCTTTAGGACACAGTAGAACTGCCCCATAGGGTTTCCAAGGCTGTAAATCTTTACTGAAGCCAACTGTCACATCCTGCCACATCTTTCTCCCGTAGTGTAGAGCGGGTGGGGGGTTCCCATCAAAGACCTTTTGGTTAGCAGCCGAGTGCTTTAACCACTGCCCACCAGGGCTCTGAAGTCAGATTGACTGGGTTCAAATCCTAACGTTGCCAGTTACTAGCTGCACGTTCTCCATTTCTTCACCTCCTAAAGGAGGGTAATGGCGCCTACCACAGGACTATTGCATGAAATGAAACGAAATATATAAAGAGGTTATCATATGCTGCGTACAGAGGGGAAAAAAGTTCTTGTTAAATCGTTGCGTTATTCCCAATTAATTTGTCTTCTCTTTAGGCCTGGTTTGTGTCCTCTCCCAGTGGGTGGGTTTGTGCCGCTACCTGGTGGTAAGTCTATGTCATTGCGCTCGTGACTTCACACAGCCACTGGCCCCTCCCAGAACCCCCCCTGCCCATCCCAAGCCTGGGTTGGCCCCACTCACAAGTGTCCAGGCCCTTGGCAAAAGCACAGAGTGAAAGGGTCTGGGCTGGGTTACCAGGCAGCCTCACCCCTGCAGGATTCCCCAAACCAAACCCACTGCCATCGAGTCAATTCCAACTCATAGTGACCCTATAGGACAGGGTAGAGTGCCCCATAGGGTTTCCAAGGCTATACTCTTTATGGGAGCACACTGTCACATCTTACTCCCGTGGAGTGGCCGCTGGGTTCCTATCACTGATCTTTCAGTTAGCAGCTGAGAACTTTAACCACTGTGCCACCAGGGCTCCTGCAGGACTCCTAGCAGCCTGAAAGTCCATTGCAGTTATGGTGAGACCTCAGGGCCCTCCTAACTCCCTGGTTTTCCTGCTCAGACCTCACCTGGTAGCCAGGGCCATGTCTGCTCCGCCTCCTCTTTCATAGTGAGGATGTGTGCCAGCTCTGTGCTAAGGGCCTTACAGACACCGTCTTATTGGGTCCTCACAACTCCTTTGTAAGGAAGGGGGACTTACTATACCTTTTCCACAGATGGGGAAATTGAGGCTCAGGGAAGTTAAGTGACTGGTACAAAGTCACACAGCTCAAGCCCAGGTAGATCTCAAACCACAGCTATTTCCACTAAGCCACAGGCCTCTAAACTAGTGGGCCCTCACCTTGACTGGATGCTGAATTCACCTGGGGAGCCTTAAAGAATACTGATGGCTGGGCCCCACCCCAGATATTCTGATTTAACTGGGTTAGCGCGTGGCCTAGTCCTCATGATTTTGGAAAGCTCCACAGGGATTCTAGCCTGCAGCCAGGTTGAAAAGCACTGTTCCGAACTTGCCCATCCTGTTTCCCATTCCTGGGCCTCTGCCCTCATGATGGGCTGGTGTTCTGTTGCCCCAGACTCAGCCTGCAGCAGGAGGCCTGGGTTTCCTGCATGGAGTATGGTGGGGTAGGATGTGCTCCACAGTGGACCAGCACTGCCTCTGAGTGCGCCCATGGATGTTGAAGCCCGGGGTCCTGCTGCATGTTAGCTGTGTTGCCTTGTGCAAGTGACTGCACCTCTCTGTGAAATTTCCTCGTAGGTAAAACAAGGATGAAAGTAGCATCTACACCATAAGATTGTTGTATTAAATATACAGTGTGAACTACATACAAAACACTTAGAACAATGCCCAGAACACAGCAAGCACTCAGTAAATGTTACAACTACTGCTGCTGTTATTATTATTACTCCTGGTTCTGTCAATAGCTCCCTGTGTGGACTACTGTCAATTGATCAGGAGTAGCAGAATCTCTCAGTTCTATTTAGATCTACCACTCTCACAGGGTGGGACTAGCAATCAAAGCAAGTCCCACCCAGAATAGGCATATGACTCAAGTTGGGAAATCAGCATACCCCATTCTCTGGGCAGAAACCCATTAAGCCAAGGGTAGGCAAGCCACCCCTTTTGGGGGACTTGAGAGAGAGAGAGACCAGAGAACATCTTTTGAACCCGTGGGTGTAGCCAACCCTGAGGGTGATAGTGCAGCCAGACATCCCAGCATGGGACCAATCATTTCCCCTTCTGTTTTCATCGTGGTCAAAACATACACACGGAAACACTGGTCAACACAAGGACTTCTCCACTTACAATTCAGTGACATTGATTACATTTTTCATGTTGTGCCACCATTATCTCTGTCCTCATCCAAAACATCACACCACCATTAACATAAATTCAATGCTCCCCCAAACAAAAACTCCCTCTCTCCTCCTCCCTCACACCTCTGGTAACTATTAATAACCTTTGGTTTTTGCATATTTGCTTATTTCATATAAGTGAGATCATCCAGTATTTGTCTTTTTGAGGCTGACTTATTTCACTCAGCATAATGTTTTCAAGGTTCGTTCATGCTGTGCCATGCATCAGAACTTCATTTCTCTTTATGGCTACAGAATATGCCATTGTATGTAGTGCTTACGAAGCCCTCAGCTTCAGTCCCTTTGGGGAGCAGTGGCAGGGGCCTGGACTAGGGAGACAAGATTCTGGGACCTCCTGGGCTGGGATTTTGGAGTTACTTGGGCTAGAATCCTGGCTCCCCATCATGTGATGGATAGAATATGAGGACCAAGGGTACCAGGACCTTCCAAACCTTCTCACAATCCAGCAACTAAAGGGATAACTCTCAGCGGCCTCCAACATCCTCCTCCAGGCCTCCCAGCATCCATTCCAACTGGGCACTCCCCATGGGCACACAACAGGTTGTTAAATCTTTTTGAATATTGCCCCTGCCCACAAGCAAGCTTCAGGCACCAACATGCACAAGCTGAAGTGAGCAGGAGAGAAGGGTCCAACTGAGGAGAGAAAAAGACAAAACTCTTTGAGAAACAAATTTTCACCAGAGGAGATGTCACCCGAGAGCAGGGCTCAGGTCTTAGCTTTGTAGGTTTACTAATTTGTGCAGGAGTAGTCAGGTCTTGGTGGGCTGATGCACATTAACCGACATCACTGGATGCTGATGTATTAACTGAAAGGCCCGTTTCTTATCTTCCAGACGGAATGTAACTGCAGAGCAGCCTTCATACAGTAGGCCCTTGAGATTCACAGTCGTGGAAGTGTTTGAATAAGCTCTGCTTTCTCCAAATCACAATCCAAAGATAGTCTAATGTATCCGAATTTTCTTCTGGAGCAGGCTAAAGTGGAGAATGGACATGCTGGGCCCAACGGCTAAGGGCCTGCACCTCCCAACCAGCCTCACCGCACACACAGAGCAGACCTACTCTCAGCAAAAATGACCAACCACAACACATCAGGGCTTCCTGTTGCCTCACAAATGCATTGAATTCAGGGTGCACATATGCAGGCTGGCAGTCCAATCTCTCGCCATTGGGAACGTTGGAGTTAGAATCTCGGTTCTCCTTGTGAAGGGTAGACTATGAGGGCAAAGGGCACCAGGTTAGTGAGAACAGATCGGGACTCATGTGGTCCCCAGGCCAGGCCAGGCAACCCAACAGCCTTAAGCAACCAAACTGTTACTTGGGGTTTCTCAATGAGCAAACCAAAACCAAACCCATTGCAATGAAGTTGATTCTGTCTCATGAGACCCCAAGTGTCAGACCAATAAGTCTGGTCTTTTTTTGTAAGTTTGAATTTTGTTCTACAATTTTCGTCCACTCTGTCTGGGACCCTCTATTGTGATACCCGTCTGAGCAGTTGGTGGTGGTAGCCAGGCACCATCTAGTTGTGCTGGACTCAGTCTGGTGGAAGCTGTGGTAGTTGTAGTCCATCTGTTCTTTGGACTAAACTTTCCCTTGTGTTCGTGGTTTTCTTCATTCTCCCTTGCTCCAGGTGGGGTGGGACCAGTAGATGTATCTTAGATAGCTCTTCACAAGCTTTTAAGGCCCAAGATGTTACCCTCCAAAGGAGGATGTCAAATATTTACTTTATAAACTATGTTGTGCCAATTGAGCTAGATATCCCCCGAGACCATGGACCCCAGCCATCGGCCCAGTAACTCAGTCCCTCAGAGAGCCTGGATGTGTCTATGAAGCTTCTATTCTATTACTTCACTTTGGTCAAGTTGTGCTGACTTCCCCAGTATTGTGTACTATCTTAACCTTCACCAGAGTTACCATTTATCTATTGTCTTTACCCATTGCGATCGAGTAAATTCTGACTCATAGCAGCTCTATAAGACAGAGTAGAACTACCTCATAGAGTTTCCAAGGAGAAGCTGGAGGATTTCAACTGTCGACCTTAACCACTGTGCCACCAGAGGTGCATCTATTGTGTAGTTAATGTTTTCCCTCCCCATTCCTCCCCTCGTAACCATCAAAGATTGTTTCTTTCTGCATGTAAACCTTTTCATGAGTTTTTAATACAGTAGTTTCATACAGTATTTGTCTTTTTGTGATTGACTTATCTCACTCAGCTTAATGCCCTCCAGATTCATCCATGTTGTGGGATGTTTCACAGATTCATCATTGTACTTTATACTTGTGTAGTATTCCATTGTGTGTATATACCATAATTTGTTCATCCATTCATCTGCTGATGGGTGCTTAGGCTGTTTCCATCTTTTTGCTACTGAGAATAATGCTGCAATGAATGTGGGTGTGTGTATGTCTATTCATGTGACAGCTTTTATTTCTCTAGAATATCATCCTGCGTGTAGGATTGCTGGATCCTATGTATTTCTATTTCTAGCTTTTTAACAAAGCATCATGTTGTTTTCCAAAATGGTTGTACCATTTTGTATTCCCACCAGCAGTGCATAAGAGTTCCAGTCTCTCTGCAGCCTCTCCAACATTTGTTATTTTCCGTTTTTTTGATTCTTGCCAGTAATGCTGGGGTGAGATGGTATGTCATTGCACTTTTGATTTGTATTTCTCTAATGGCTAGTGATCGCTAGCATTTCCTCATGTTTCTGTTAGCCGCTTGAATGTCTTCTTTGGTGAAGTGTCTGTTCATATCCTTTGTCCACTTTTTAATTGAATTATTTGTCTTTTTGTTGTAGAGGTATTCGATTTTCCTAAAGATTTTCGAGATTAAAACTTTGTCAAATATGTCATAACCAAAATATTTTTCCCAGGATGTAGATTCTCCTTTTACTCTTCCAGTAAGGTTTTTTGATCAGTATGTGTTTAATTTTTAGAAGATCCCAGTTATCTATCTTACCTTCTAGTGTTTGTGTATTGTTAGTTATAGTTTGTATCCTATTTTGACCTATATTAAGGCCCCTAGAATTGACTCTATCTTTTCTTTCATGATATTTATAGTTTTTGGTTTTATATTTAGATCTTTGATCCATTTGGAAATAGTTTTAGTGTATGGTGTGAGACATGGGTTCTGTTTCTTTTGTTTACAGATGGACATCCAGCTTTGTCTGTATCATTTGTTTAAAAAGACTGTCTTGTCTCCATTTAATGGACTTTAGGACTTTGTCAAGGATCATGTCTTAGGCTGGGTTCTCTAAAGAAGCAAAACCAGTAAAGCATATAAATATGTATAAAGAGAGATTTATATCAAGGAAAAGCTTACGAGGTTGTAGGGGCTGGATCGTCCCTAGTCCGTGGGTCAAGATAGAGCTTCTCCTGACTGATGTAGCTGCAGGGGCTAGCAAACCCAATTTCAGCAGGTAAGAGAGCAGAGCTTTTGCTCACAGGCTGTGCAGATCAATAAATCCCAAGATCGGCAGGCAAGACCAAATGTAAGCTCCTAGCTCAGGTTCCAAGAACCAAAAGTCAGACAAACAGGAGCCAGCTGCAGGATCCAGAGTAAGCAAAAGCCCCCAAGCCTTGCCAGAATGTCCACTTACATTTTGTGCAGGCCACATACCCAAGGAAACTCCATTTCAACTGATTGGCTACTCACAGCAGATCCCATCATGGACGTGATCGCATTATATCACATCTCATCATGGACGTGATCACAACACCATACGACTGCCAAACCATTGAGAATAATGGCCCATCCACATTGACACATAACCTTAACCAGTGCAGTCCACCCCTTGTCAACTTGACACCTGTATGCATCTCCTTAAACCATACCTAATCTCCTAATAAAGACAATTATGAAATCATACTGGAGTCTAACATGATACAATGAACACAAAAACAACTAAAAATGCACTAGCCCTGTTTTCATTTGGTATTTTATAAGTGAAGAAAACAAAAATATTTGATGCACACATACAAAGCAGAAATACTTATAACAATTACAGTTGTTTCTGCAACTGATCATGTGGTTGTAACTGGTCTTTAGGGCTACCTTCCTCCACAACTCATTCCTCAGCTGGTCATGGTTCTTTGCCTGGTGGGGTGACCCAAACCTTCATTCCTGAAGGGTCTGGACCATTAGAGGTCATGTCAGAATTGGGTTGCTGTAGTTTTACAGTGAATTTAATCACAGGGCATAGTAGTAGTAAGAGACTCCCTGACGGATCTCCTGCATTCCAGACATATTTTTCTTTACCTCCATTATAGAATATAAATCCAATTTCCTCTGGGTAGTCAGGATTAATCACACCAGCCAGTATGCTAACTCCTTTCTTTGCCTGTTGATCCAGAGGCAGAAGGAGCCCCAAGTGGCCAGGGGGCATCCTTAGCTTCCAGTTCAATCACATCTGTGATGTGTCTCCAGATAGGAGCACTCCTCCCTTTGGAACTAAGACCTGTAGACCTGAAGAGGATAAGGTCAACGGAAAAGGAAGCAAAAATCTTCTGAGTGGGTTAATAGGGGTAATAGTGAGTGCTGTCATTCTCATTGCCACCCCTTGATTTCTAGACCCATGAATCCTGGCTATGGGAGAAAGAGTACCATATATGGGATGCTGATTTAGAGCATATACAGCCTCCTGGAGAACATTGCCCAAACACTACAAGATATTTCCACCTAGCTGTTGCCATAATTGTGTCTTTAGAAAGCCATTCATTGTTCTATCAAGCCAGCTGCTTCAGGATGATGGGAAACACGGTAAGGCCAGTGAATTCCATGAGTATGGGCCCATTTCTGCATTTTGTTTGCTGTGAAGCAAGACCCTTGACCCAAGGCGATGCTGGGTGGGGTACCATGAAGATGGAGAAGGGATTCTGTAAGTCCATGGATGGTAGTTTTGGCAGGAGCACTGTGTGCAGAGAAGGCAAATCTATATCCAGAGTAAGTGTCTCTTCCAGGAAGAATAAAACAGTACCCCTTCCAAGATGGAAGTGGCCCAGTGTAATCACCTTGTCACCAGGTTGCTGGCTGATCACCTCAAAGAATGGTGCCATATTGGGGACTCAGTGTTGGTCTCCGTTGCTGGCAGATTGGACACTCAGCAATGGTTACAGCCAAGTCAGCCTTGGTAAGTGGAAGTCCATACTGTTGAGCCCATACATAACCTCCATCCCTGCCACCATAGCTACTTTGTTCGTGACCCCATGGAGCAATGATGGGAATAGCTAGAGAAAGAGGATGACTGGTTTCCACAGAACGCATCATCCTTTCCACTTGATTGTTAAAATCCTCATCTGCTGAGGTCATCCTTTGGTGAGCATTCATGTGAGACACAAATGTCTTCATGTGTTTGGCCTATTCATCGAGGCCAATCTACATATCTCTTCCCCATACCTCCTCATCTCCAATTTTCCAGTCATTTCCTTCGAAGTCCCTGACCATCGAGCCAAACCATTGGCCACAGCCCATGAATCCCTATACAATTGCACATCTGGCCATTTCTCCTTTCACGCAAAGTGAACAACCAGGTGCACTGCTCCAAGTTCTGTGCATTGGAAGGATTTCCCTTCACCACTGTCCTTCAGCAAGGTCCCAGAAAGGGGTTATAGTGCTGCTGCTGTCCGCTTTCGAGTGGTGCCTGCATATTGTGCAGACCCATCTGTAAAGCACGCATGAGTTTTCTCTTCCTTAGTCAACTGATCATAAAGAACTCCCCTTGAGCTCATAGATGCAGACTGGGACATGGAAGATAATGTGACAGCAGTGAAGACCACAGGCATTTGGGCCACTTCCTTATGCAACTTTCTTGTGTCTTCAGGTCCTCTTTGGGCCCAATCTCATATACACCACTTCCATTTAATGATGGAGTGCTGCTGTGCACATCCAAATTTATGACTCCGTGGGTGAGACAACAACCGGTATATGATGGGCAGCTCAGGCCGCATACTGACTTGGTGTTCCATGGTTAAGAGTTCAGTCTCTACTAAGGCCCAGTAACAAGACAAAAGCTGCTTCTCAAAAGGAGAGTAGGTATCTGCAGAAGATGACAGGGCTTTGCTCCAAAATCTTAAGGGTCTGCACTGTGATTCACCAATAGGGGCCTGCCAAAGATTCCAAACAGAATATCTAC
>NW_004444000.1:15206408-15208267 GCF_000243295.1 Trichechus manatus latirostris | reverse complement strand
TTGCCCCCACATCCTTTAGTGAGGTGGCTTCATACATTTGTAATACAATTAGGTTCTCTTGTCACAATCTACATTTCTTCCTGGGGTCCCTTCACCTCCTAAATAATTTATTTTAGTTTTCATACATTAAGGTTCATTCTTAACGCTATAAAGCTCTATGGGTTTTTGGAAAATGCACAGTGTCATAAATTCATCATCATGGTATCGTACAGAATAGTTTTACTGTCCTAAAAATGTCCTGCACTTCTCCAATTTATCCCCCTGCTACTTCCTTCAAACCCCTGGTAACCACAGATCTGATTACTCTCTATAGTTTCACCTTTTATAAAATGTCTTTTAATTGGAATCATAAAATATGTAGCCTTTTCAGACTGACTTCTTCACTTAGCAATATGTATTTATCTTTTTGTCACTTGAATAATATTCCCTTGTATGGGCGTAAGGAGCCCTGATGGAGCAGTGATTAAGGCGCTTGTTTGCTAACCGAAAGGTCTGCAGTTCCAACCTACCAGCTGTTTCATGGGAAAAAGATGTGGCAGTCGGATCTTATAAAGCTCTCACCTTGGAAACTCTATGGGGCAGTTCTCCTCTGTCCTATATGGTTTCTATGAGTCAGCATCGACTCGATGGCAGTGGGTTTGTATGGCTGCACTGCAATTTTTTATCCATTTACCTGTTGGTAGCTTTCTGTTTTGAGTGATTATGAATAGAGCTGTTATAACATTGATGTGAAAGTTTTGGTCTAGACATAAGTTTTCAAATCAACTGGATAAACATATAGGAGAACCAGTACTGGATTGTATGGTACGGTTATGTTTAACTTTACAAAAAAATGTCATACTGACTTTCAAGGAGGCTGAACCATTTGTGCATTTCCACCAACAATGAAAGACAGTTATTCAAGTCCAGAATCTTCAAATCTCTCTCTGCTCCATATTCGCATCTCCCTCTTTGCGTGTTGTGTCAAATTTTCCTCTTATAAGGATACGTGTGATAGTATTTCAGGCCCACCCGGAAAATTAGAAATAATCTCTCCATTTCAAGATACTTAACTGCATCTGCAAAGTCTTTCCATACAGCATGACATTTACATATTCCAGGGATTAAGACATTAATATTTGGGGAGACGGAGATTTTTTAGCCTATCCTTAACAACGGAAAGGGCCTTATGTAACTGTTTCAGGGAAAGCAAAGAAGAGATGGGCTGGTCAGACGGTACACCATTTCACAACTCATCTTCGATGGAAAAAAAAAAAAAAAACACATGCAAAAATCTAGGTAGTATTAGATTTAGAATAAAAATAAAGAAGTCTGATTCTCTGAAACAGTTATGAGGAAGAAATAACTGCTTGAGACTAGCCTGGGACACAGAAGAACCTTAGAATTCAACAACTGGCCCACAGGATTATATACCATGATAAGAGAAGAAGATAGATTGGATTAAAATCCCTTCAGGGAGAAATTTAAGAGAACAAAATGAAAAGAAGAAAAAGAAGGAGTTAGAAGAAGAGAAGGAGAAGGGAAAAAGACACAGCACTGGAGGCAAGGACTAAAACAGCACTGATGGCTCAGGTCAGTTTGTAATTCTTTCCAGAGTTTGCTTCAGAACAAGCATGACTGAGTCTGTAGATGAGGGAATTAAGTGTGAGTAACATACTGGTACAAATTTAGAAAAATTCCTCCTATCCCCAAGCAATTCAGATGATGATTTGGCATGACTGAGCACCCCAAATCCATAGACTAGGTCAATAATTATATGTGAGCAACAGGTGCTGAAGGCTTTGGACCAACTCTTAGCTGATGACATGTGAAGGATATTGAAAAGAATCAAAGCATTAAGAGAGAAAGACAACAAGGAT
>NW_004444000.1:15203291-15203952 GCF_000243295.1 Trichechus manatus latirostris | reverse complement strand
AATCACTTCCTGGACTTTCTGTATAGCTTCAACACCTAAGTAGGGCCCCATAGTTATCTGCATCCAGCCCCTAGAAGGACAAAGAGAATAGGGAAATGGCACATCTCAGGCCTGGAACAGTGTCCATTAGTCCTGGAACTCTGTCACTTGCCACACCTAACTAAGGAAGACTGGGAATTGTCAGCTCTGGAAGAAGAGGTGAATAACTAGCAATCTCTGCCACTTGCGGCTAATAGTGTTGGTAGCTACCAGATATCACTGATGTGCCGATTAAATCAGATATTGAATGTAAAGAATTTGCACTTAGTAAGTGCACAATAATGATTTTTATAGGCTACCCTTATGTGTTTCCACTTATTGAATGAAAAAAAACAAAACCCATTGCCATCTATTTGATTCCGACTCATAGCAACCCTAAAGGACAGACAAGAACCACCTCCATAGTGTTTCCAAGGCTGTAAATCTTTATAGAAGCCAACTGCCACATCTGTTTTGTGGAGTGGCTGGCGGATTCAAACTGCAGACCTTTCAGCTAGCAGTGAAACACTTAACCACTGTGCAAACAGGGCTCCACACTTACTGAATAGACAAGGGTAAAATAAAGATATCGTTTCTGTTAGCTATTACTGATTCATACTAAAACTCATGGCAACCCCATAAA
>NW_004444000.1:15199503-15201511 GCF_000243295.1 Trichechus manatus latirostris | reverse complement strand
CTCTTTCCCAGGGAACAATCAGGAGAGAGAAAAGAAGGATGAAGACACAATGTGGTATGATCTTTGCTAGCCTGAATAGCTTGATGTATTTAGGCAGATCCAGAACCAAATCCTGTCTCTGTTATGTACTAGCTGTGTGAGCTAATTAATCCGTGACGCTTTTGTGCTTCAGTGATGGCAGCTGCAAAACAGAAACATGAGCAAACTTGAAAAGATGCTGTGAGGAGTAAGGGGGAGTAACAGAAGAGCACTCCGAGCACAGCACATGTACAAAGAGTGAGGGTGACGGCCCCCGGGCTCTGCAAAGCCTGGGCTTACCTCAGAGTGACCAGTGCTTTCAACTTCAGGTTGACTGGATTTTCACTCCTTTTTTTTCCCCTTGTATGTTTAAACACACATTTGAACAATGTGATTATACTGTCAAGATCTGAGCATCTAACAGCTTATTATACTATTTAACATAATTTCATGTTTAAAGGAGTTGATAGCATTTGCTCACAGCAGTTTTACAATAACCAAGTTCAGATTTTAATCAGAAACGTTCTTCTTAATTCTGAACTAGGAAGGATCATTTTATGTTACCACACATAAAGTCTAAGCTCAGAAACATCACCATCCTCGTGCGTAGGCATAGTCAAATCACATGATTTCCCTCCTTAAGTCTCAGCTTTAACAACTTCATTATAATTATGATTAGAATTATGCTTTATCTCATAATTCCTTTATCACTTATCACTTTTTAACATAGCAAAAAGAAGCAAAAGCTAAAAAGTGTAACTCTATGTTGAATACAAAACAACATTATTCAGTTGCTCCAACATATTTTGCCCTCTTTTGAAGAAGTCCAAATATGTGCATAATGCTTAAATTACCTAACTAAAAGACTATCAGCTAAGTAACCTTGATTAAAACTTTGGTAGTCTTAATTTTTATAAACTATCTTGATAATTCTTTTTGATTAACTTTTCCAAAATAATCTGAAAGAATAGAACTTAAGTTTTTAAGACATTTTTTTCTGAAATTGAAACATTTCATTTGTATTTTGTATTTTGAGATTCATCAAATAAAACAGTAGTGATCATATTTAACCCACTACCCAGTCCACCTCAAACAGGGATAAAATACATAACAGAGTGGATGCAACTCTGTCATATCTACAAAGGGTCCCAAATAGCACAGATACTTGTTGACTTACTTAGAGACACTTTTTTCAGTAAGGCAAATAGTTTTATCAAAAACTACAGCAAGGAAAAGAAAAAGGCAGAAAGAAAATTCCAACTAAGATGAACTGTTTTTTATAAACAGAATGTGTTAAGTGAAAACTAAGCCTTTTGCATGTTAATACTGGAGTCATAGGCTCGGATATGAGCGATACTTTAAAACCTTAAATCAAAGATTTAGCAATGCAAACCATCTAAACAAACAAGCAGATAAATGAACAAAAAACAATACACCAGTTATGTTAAATATCACAAGTCCTAGTTATTGAATGGAGATTATAAAAATTGTAAAATGGTAAATATTATTACAGTTATCTTAGAAAATGTTTAAATTATTTCTTGACACATCAGGTTAAGCATTTTTAGAGTAGTCATCATTTTACCTTTTTCTCAAAACATAAATAATCCAACACCTTATTCCAGAGAGGACATTGTCACAATTTGTTTTACTCATCAAATCTTTATTTCAAATTATAATTTCCCTCCCAATGGCAACTTGAATTTTTTACAAATTTAGCTTATAGAATCTAAAAAAAATTGGACATAGCATATAGAAGCCAACAAAAACATTTGTGATTTAGTTATTCCCAGGTCCTCCAGCCTTCTGGGTTTAATCTTTCCCTAATATCAAATAAGACTTTATCATACCCAGAGAAATCCTTTGATTTCCAAAATATTTCCAAGAGCTTCCAGAAGGGAGACGGTAGGAATAGGTAGAGACTTTCATTTCCCCATCATTTTACTTTCTACATTCCTCCTTCCTAACTTCGGTTTCAATTGCCACTTGA
>NW_004444000.1:15196007-15197166 GCF_000243295.1 Trichechus manatus latirostris | reverse complement strand
GAGGTTCTGTAACTGCCCACATCGCATAGCAAAACCATGAATCTAGAAGAGTGAGAGTTCTCTCCTGGGAGAGGAAACTTACTGACTGAGAGATTGGATCCATTGCAGCCCCTTATGTCACTGAACATTCCCTACTCACCCCTCAAACCGATTCTACCAATTACTGTTGGAACTGCACAAAATGGGAAAGAAAGTGGCATATCATAGATCCCAGGACTTTCCTCTCAAGACAGTGAGGACATTAAAATAAAAGTGATTCAGAAACTCACTCTCCTTAAACCAGAAAACCTTCGTGCTTCTTTATTGATGTCATATTTCGCCGTGGTCCTGGATGGGAAATTTCAGGCTCTGAGGCTTTTGTTCCTTTGATTCAAGCAAGATGCTGCCCAGGATTTAATTTCTGATATGCCCTGGAGAACTTTCTAATCTACAGATCATATTTTGTGCTATTAATTTTGAGTCCTCTCAAGCAACAGGAAAAAAAAAAACATCATTATATATCACATTCTCCATTTGATAAAACACAGACGATTTAGTGTGAGTTTACTCATACAATGTACTTGGTTTTAAGCAGGTTAGAAACTTGCTCAGGCTCTTCCCAAGGGAGCATATTCTGTATGTAAAAGGGATATAAGGGGATTGTATTTTACACCCTGGGTCATGATCTCTCTTTAGTTGCTAAGGGACTAAACACTTAAATTTTCACTAAACTCTAGGAATTACACATCCCCCAATGCAGAACTGAAAAGAAAGTACCATATCCCTATCATCTTCATCTCTGAAGGGAAATCTATTGTATTCTTTTCTTTTCTTCTTCCCACATCCAAAAGGGAGATTTTACCACAAGAGTTCTTCCTCCAGGTTCTTTATTTCTTATTTGAAATTTACCAGATTGCACTACCAGACTCATTGAGGGGTTCCATTGCTTTCACTGGCCCTTCACTTTACTAAACATGATGTCCTTCTCAATGATGGGTCCCTCCTGATAAAATCTAGCACTATATTGGACAATATTCTGTTGTGATTCATAGGGCTTTCATTGGCTAATTTTCTGAAGTAGATTGTCAGAGCTTTCTTCCTAGTCTGTCTTAGTCTAAAGCTCTGCTGAAACCTGTCCACTGTAAATGAGCCTACTGGTAGGTGAAATACCAGTGGCACA
>NW_004444000.1:15193717-15195334 GCF_000243295.1 Trichechus manatus latirostris | reverse complement strand
GAATTTTTTGAAGTATGATAAATTATGTGTATTAAAAATAACACTGATTAATTCAAAATCAGAACACCCAATTCTCAGTTCTATCCCTTATAAACTTATTTGAAATAAGTCACTTAAGATCTCTAAGCATCAGTTTCATCATCTATTAAAGGAGAACCAGGATCCTCCTCCCCCTTCTACTTCACAGATTTCCATAAGTATCAGACTAGCAATGTAAAGTATTATAATGACATGTGTAAAGATCTGAGTTAGAAAACCAAAAGGGAAGAACACACTCAGCATCTCTCAAGCTGAAAGAACTGAATTAAAAAATCAAGCCTCGAGTTGCAATATTGAAGGATTCTATGGGCAAAATACTGAACGACGCCGGAAGCCCTGAAAGAAGATGGAAGGAAAACAGACTCACTGAACCAAAAAGAATTGATCGACGTTCAACTATTTCAGGAGGTAGAATAAGATCAAGAACCAATAGTACAGAAGGAAGAAGTCCAAGCTGCACTGAAGGCATTGGTGAAAAAAAGGCCTCCAGGAATTGATGGAATGTATCAATTGAGATGTTTCAACAAATAGATTAGGCGCTGGCAGCGCTCACTCATCTATGCCAAGAAATTTGGAAGACAGCTACCTGGGCAACCAACGGAAGAGATCCATATTTGTACCCATTGCAAAGAAAGGAGATCTAACAAAATGTGGAAATTATCAAATAATATTATTAATATCACACACAGGTAAAATTTTGCTGAAGATCATTCCAAAGCAGTTACAACAGTACAACAACAGGGAACTGCTAGAAATTCAAGCTGGATTCAGAAGAGCATGTGGAACAAGAGATATCACTTTTTCACGTCAGATGGATCCTGGTTGAAAGCAGAGAATACCAGAAGGATGTTTACCAGAAAGGCATTCGATTGTGAGGATCACAACAAATTCTAGATAATATTGCAAAGAATAGGAATTCCAAAATACTTAATTGTGCTCATGAGGTACCTGTACATAGCTCAAGAGGCAGTTGTTCCAACAGAATAAGGGGATACTGTGTGGTTTAAAGTCAGGAAAGGTGTGGGCCAAGGTTGTATCCTTTCACCATACTTACTGAATCTGTGTACTGAGCAAATAAACCAAGAAGCTGTACTACGTGCAGGACAGGGTATCAGGACTGGAGGAAGACTCATCAACAACCTGTGATATGCAGATGACACAACCTTGTTTGCTGAAAGTGAAGAGGGCTTGAAGCACTTACCGATGAAGAGCAAAGACCACAGCCTTCTGTATGGACTACATCTCAACATAAAGAAAGCTAAAATCCTCACACCTGGACCAATAAGCAACATCATGATAAACAGAGAAAAGATTGAAGTTGTCAAGGATTTCATTTTGCTTGGGTCTACAATTAATCTCCATGAAAGCAGCAGTCAAGAAATCAGATGATGCATTGTATTGGGCAAATCTTCTGCCAGAGAGCGTTTTAAAGCGTTATAAAGCAAAGATGTCACTTTAAGGACTAAGGTGGGGCTGACCCAAGTCATGGTGTTTTCAATCACCTCCTACGTACATGAAAGCTGGACAATGTATAAGGAAGATTGAAGAAGCATTGATGCCTTTGAATTATGGTGTTGG
>NW_004444000.1:15191096-15192806 GCF_000243295.1 Trichechus manatus latirostris | reverse complement strand
TGGTCCCTCCTGATGACACGTCTAAAGTAAGTGAGACCAAGTCTCACCATCCTTGCTTCTAAGCAGTATTCTGACTGTAATTCTTCCAAGACAGATATGTTTGTTATTATGGCAGTTCATGCTATAGTCAATATTCTTCACCAACACCATAATTCAAAGGCATTAATTATTCTCTGGTCTTCCTAATTTCTTGTCTAGATTTTGCATGCATATGAAATTACTGAAAATACTATGGCTTGTGTCAGGTGTACCTTAGCCTTCAAAGTGATATTTTTTTTCTTTTTAACACTTTAAGGGGTCTTTTTGCAGCACATTTTCCCAATGCAATAATTCTTGCCTGCTGCTTTCCATGGGCGTTGATTATGGATCCAAGTAAAACGAAATCCTTGACAACTTCAATCTTTTCTCGGTTTATCATGATGTTGCCTATTGGTCCAGTATTGAGGATATTTGTTCTCTTTATGTTGAGGCGTAATCCATACTGAAGGCTGTAGTCTTCGATCTCCATCCGTTAGTGCTTCAAATCCTCCTCACTTTCAGCAAGCAAGGTTGTGTCATCTGCATATCACAGGTTGTTAATGAACCTTCCTTAATCAGCTATGAAGAATAACGATGAGTTCTCAAAACATATAACATGGATGAATCTGGACTACATTATGCTGAGTGAAATAAGTCAATCACAAAAAGACAAATATTACATGATCTCACTTTTGTAAAAAGACAAGAATGGATATACACACAGATAGCAATGCTCTTTGATGGTTACCAAGGATGGGAGGGAGAGAAAAAAGGGAATCACTTTCTAGACAGTAGATACGTAATATTTTTGGTGACGGGAAAGGTAATACCCAATATGAGTAGAAGTCTGTACAAGGTAAATGACCAAGGTAAATGATGATACCAAGAAGTATACAAGAGTAAGAGACAATTTTGGTAAATGCTGTAACATATACAATTTTGCAACAACAGTAATAACATTGAAAAATATGTGTGTGGTTACATAGGTAGAGAAGTATACATATGTTTATAGGAAGGACATGGGAGTATATGGGTGTGCATATATAGTGTATCTGTAGGCATATTACATACATGTTTGTGTGTACTGCATATATATTCATATATATAATAAAGCACATAGAGGGCCAAATTATGGGTACTTTCTAGACATAACCAAACAGCTCGTGGGTTTGGTTTACTGGGTTTGAAGGCTTAGGACCATAGTCTCTGGGGACAACTTGGTCAAATGACATAATATAGTTCATAAATATATTGTTCTACATCTTAGTTTGGTGAGTATTGTCTGGGGTTGTAAAAGCTTGTGAGCAGCCATTCTTAAGTTACGATTATTGGTCTGTACTCATCAGGAGCAAAAGAAAAAGAAGGAAACCAAAGACTCAGATAAAAAAGCAGTCTACAGGACTAACAGCTCACATGAGACACAGCCTCATCTATCCTGAGACCAGAAGAGCTAGATGGTGCCCAACTACCACTAACAATCATTCTGACCAGGGACACCATAGGTGGTCCCAGGTAGAATGGGAGAAACATGTAGTATAAGCCTCAAATTCCTAAAAAAGTCCAGATTTGCTGAATTGGTAGAGATTATAGGATCCTTCGAGACTGTAATACTCAGATACACTAAGTTTTAACTGAACCCACTTCTGCTGGTCACGTTTCAGCCAAATAATAGGTTGGCTCATAAAATAAACA
>NW_004444000.1:15187573-15189676 GCF_000243295.1 Trichechus manatus latirostris | reverse complement strand
CCCTCAACTCTAGATTAACTAAATTTTCCAATTCTAGGTTATTTTTATTGTCAAACAATACACATTGGAACAATGAGATAATATTAACATCTGAGCATCTAACACCCTATTATACTATTTGATATAACTTTATGTTTAAAGGAGTTGATAGTATTTGCTTATAGGAATTTTACATAAACCAAGTTCGGATTTTAATGAGAAAACTTCCTCCCTAATTCTTAACAAGGAAGAACCATTCTTCTGTTATCACACAGAAAGTTTAAGCTTAGAAACATTAACTTCCTAGTGTACAGTCATAGCAAATGACATTCACTCTTAGCTGTGACAACTTCAATAGAATTATACTTTCTCTCAAAATTTCTGTTATCACCTTTAACATAGCAAAAAGAAGCAAAAGCTAGAAAGGGTAAATTTTATTTATGAATGTAAAATATTCCAACTTAGTTTCTCTGACATACCCTGCCCCTCTTTTGAAGTCTACATATATGTATATAATACTTCAATTAGCTGTCTAAAACGCTATCAGCTAAATGGCTTCTATTAAAACTTTACTAGCCTTACTTTTACAAACTCTTTATAACGTTTTGATGAAATTTTTCCCAGAATAAACTGAAGTAATGGCACTTAATTTTAAATAAAGATTTCCTTCTCCTGAAATTGAAACAGATTTTATTTGTATTTTGACACTCATCAAATGAGAGATTAGTGATCAGATTTAATGTACTCCATTGACCTCCTCAGGATGGATTACATTATGGCCTTCAGTATGGGTTACACCTCAACATAGAGAAAACAAAAATCCTTACAAATGGAACAATGAGCAACATCAAGATAAACAGACAAAAAAAAAAAAAAAAGAAGTAGTCAAGGATTTCATCTTACTTGAATAAACAATCAATGCCCATGGCAGCAACAGTCAGGAAATCAAACAACATATTGCATTGGGCAAATCTGCTGCAAAAGACCTCTTTAAAGTGTTAAAAAGCAAAAATGTTACTTTGACGACTAAGATGCACCTGACCCAGCTATGGTACTTTCATTTGTCTCATATGCATAAAAAGCTGGGCAATTAAAAAGTAAAACTAAAGACAAATTAAAATATTTGAATTGTAGTATTGAAGAAGAATATTGAATATACCATGAATTTCCAGAGGAACAAAAAATGTGTCTTGGAGGAAATATAACCAGAATGCTCCTTAGAATCAAGGATGACTTTGGACATGTTACAGGAGGGACCAATCTCTGGAGAAGGACATCATGCTTGGACCAGTAGAGGTGAGAACTTTAACTCGATACAAAGAGGAGGACACTCAATGAGATGGATTGACACAGTGGCTGCAACAATCGGCTCAATCATAGCTACTATTGTGAAGATGGTACAGGACCGCGCAACGTTCCGTTCCGTTATATATGGGGTTGCTATGAGTTGGAGCTGACATGATGGCACATAAAAACATCGGCCTCCTCAAATACTGATAAAATACACCACAGAGTGCCTGCACCTCTGCCATGTCTACAGAAGGTCCCAAATAGCACAGACACTTACTGACTCATACAGAGACACTTTTTTCAGTAAAAAAAAAAAACCTGTTGCCATCGAGTTCATTCCCACTCACAGTGACCCTATAGGACAGAGTAGAACTGCCCCACAAGGTTTTCAAGGAGCAGTTGGTGGATTCAAACTGGCGACATTTGGTTAGCAGCGAAGCTCTTAACCACTGCACCATCAGGCTCGTTTTTCATTCAAGCAAGCCATTTTATCAAAAAGGTACAGAAAGAAAACTGCAACTAAGATCAACTATTTTACATATAGAATTTTTCAATGAAAATCAGGTCTTTTGCATGTCAATAGTGAGGGCAGAGGCTGGGATTTGCCTGATCATTTAAAACCATAAATCAAGAATTTAACAATGTTAAACATTTAAAAATCAAGTAAGCAAACTAGCTATACGAAAATTAACAATTCGTTAATGTTGAGTGGAGATTAAAAAAATGGTAAAATAGAAAATGTTAATAAAATTGTCTTAAACCCGTTGCCATTGACTTAATTCGGACTCACAGTGACCTTATAGGATAGGGCAGAACTGCCTCATAGGATTTCCA
>NW_004444000.1:15184899-15186473 GCF_000243295.1 Trichechus manatus latirostris | reverse complement strand
AGAAATCAACCCACACATCTATGATCAACTGATTTTTGACAAGGGTGCTAAGTCCATTCAATGGGGAAAGAAGAGTCTCTTCAATAAATGATGCTGGGAAAATTGGATTTCCACATGCAGAAAAAACAAACATGATCCATGCTGTTTCACATACACAAAAACAAATTCAAAATGATTTAAGAACCCAAATGAGCAAGCTAAAACCATACAATTCTGAGAGGAATAAGCAGGGGCAATGCTGTTAGGCTTAGCTTTCAACAATGGATTATCTAATATAATAACAAAAGCACAAAGATAAAATAAATAAATGGAACCTCATAAAAATTAAAAATTTTTGTTCATCAAAACACTTCACCAAAAAGGGAAGACAAGCTAACTAATGGGAGAATACCTTTGGAAACCATATATCCAACAAGACTCTAATAACCAAAATATATATAAAACTTCAACAACTTAACAACAAAAAGACAACCCAATCATAAAATTAGCAAAGGTCTTGAATACACATTTCACAAAAGAGAATATCTATACGTCCACCAAATACATGAAAAGATGCTCAGCATCATTAGCCATCAGAGAGATGCAAATCAAAACAACAGTGAGATACCATTTCACTCCCACTGGAATGGCTAAGATAAAAAAATAAAAATAACAAATGTTGGCGAGGATGTAGGGAAATTTGAAGCTTTATCCATTGCTGGAGGGAATGGGAAATTGTACAGCCATTGTGGAAAACAGTGTGGAGGTTCCTTAAAAAACTAAAAATAGAACCATATGACTCAGCAATTCCATTCCTAGGTATATCCCCAAAAGATTTGAAAACACAGATTAAAATAAGAGACTTGTACACCAGTGTTCGCTACAGCACTGGTGGAAACAACCTAAATGCCCATCAACAGACAAATGGATAAACAAAATGTAGAACATACATACAATGGAATACTACTAAGCCAATAAGAGAAACAAAGTCTTGATTCATGCTACAGTATGGATGGAGCTTGAAGACATTATGCTGAGCAAAATAAACCAATCACAAAAGGACAAATATTGTAGGACCTCACTTATATAAAAAGACAAGAACAGGCAAATGTATAGAGGCCAAAATTATTAGTGGTTACCAGGGGCAGGAGGGAGGGGGAAAATGGTGGTTAACAGTAATAGAAGAATTGCATTAAGGGTAGCATTGTGCAGTCAATTATTGTAATTACAGTCAATAAGTTTTACACCTGTAAAAGTTGAATTGGAAAAAATTGTGTAACAGATATATTTATAAAAACGACAAAAAGAAAGAGTAGCTGCTGAGGCTGCTTATGTTCAACCAAACACTTCATGGGATTTTGTTCCTTGAGTTGGAGGTTTAGGGTCATGGTTTCCTGGGCATCCCATTTAAGCGGCCTAATAGTGTATTTACTGCTTCTGTTCTACCTCCTAGTTAGTTGTGTAGTGCCTGTGGTCTTAAAACTTGCTAGCGTGGTGGAGCCAACATGGCACTATAAACAGAAGCACCACGCCATCCCTCCACAGCAAAGACCCAAAAAACTAAGTAAAACAGAGACAAACGTCAATTCTGGAAT
>NW_004444000.1:15173726-15177888 GCF_000243295.1 Trichechus manatus latirostris | reverse complement strand
GGACCTCCATGGTTGAGGAGGGAAAGTGTTGATGCGTCATGGGGTTGTTAACTAATGTCATAAAAGGATATGTGTATTGACTGTTTAATAAGAAACTATTTGTTCTGTAAACCTTCATCTAAAGTACAATGAAAAAAAAACAAAAACTCTCAAAATAAGTAAAAAACAATAATTTGTTGCACCATAAATCATTTATTTTTTTTAGCAGCAGCTTCTAACTGAGGAGATGTAACAGACCACTTAGATATAGAATTTCTCATGCCTGAAAATGAAGATTATGTCTTTCAAAATTTCAGTTTTATGTATCATTTGGAAGCTTCTTCCATTGCTATCTGTCTCTTCCTACTGAACATGTTTCAGGGACGCTTTCACAATATATCATATATGATATTGAAGTTGCTAAATTCAATAAATTAGGTGAGAAAAGAGAAATTTATTATGTACCATGTTGCATAAAGATCTAAAGTTAGAGAAAAATGTTATATAATTAACTGAGGAAACTCCACAATTACTTGTGGTATTAAAAGGAAACAGGAAACATGGGTAAAAAGCTTCACAACCTTGAATGTGGCAATAGATTCTTAGATATGACACCAAAAGCATTGGCAGTAATAAGCAAAATTGGTAAATTGGACTTTATTTTTTAAAAGCTTGTGTATATCAAAGATCTATATCAAGAGAAAGAAAACACTCTGGACTGGGAGAAAATATTTGCAGATCTTATATTGATAAGCGATTAATATTCAAATTATATAAAGAACTACAACTCAACAACAAGAACAACATAAAACCAAGAAAAAAAATACACAAAGGACTTGAGTAGACATTTCTCCAAAGAGATATACAAATGACCCACAAGACCATGAAAAGATTTTCAACATCATTAGTCATTAGGAAAATGCAAATCAAAACCACAAGGAGATATCACTTCACACCTATTAGGATGGATATTATACAGAAAATTAAGTGACAATAACAAGTGTTGGTGAGGAGGTGGAGAAATTGGAACGCTTGTGTACTGACGGAAGGAATGTAAAATAATACAGACACTGTGAAAAACAGTTTGAACATAGAACTACCATATCACCCAGCAATCCCAATTCTAGTTATATACCCAGAAGAAGTGAAGGCAGGAACACACACAGAAACTTGTACACCAATGTTCATTGCAGTACTTTCTACAATAGCTAAAAGGTGGAAACCATCAAAATGTTCATTAGGAGATGAATGGATAAACCCACAGTGTAATACTATGTGGCTATAAAAAGGAATGAAGATCTGATGCACGCTACGGCCTGGATGAACCTTGAAGGCATTATGTTAAGTGAAGTAAGCCAGACACAAAAGGACAAATAGTGTATGACTCCACTTATAGGAAGTATTTAGATTAGGCAAATTCACAGAGACACAAAGTAGAATAGAGATTACCAGGGGAGAGGTCTAATGGGGAGATATAGTTTAATGGGTATAGAGTTTCTGTTTGGAATGATTTAAAAAAGATCTTTTTGTGAATGTACTTAACACCAATAAAGGGTACCCATGAAAATGGTTAAAAAGGTAAATTTTATATTATGTATATTTTTGCCAGAATTAAAAACATATATATCATTTAAAGAAAAAAAAACAAAAAACAAAAAAACGTGGTTGGGGTAAAATGAAGGAGCCTTGGTGGAGCAGTGGTTAAGTGCTCTGTTGCTAGCCAAAAGGTCAGTGGTCCCACCGACCAGCCATTCCGCAGGAGAAAGGTGTAGCAATCGGCTTCACTAAAGATTTACAGCCTTGGAAACGTTATGGGGACGTTTTACTCTGTTCTATAGAGTTGCTATGAGTCAGAATGAACTAGATGGCAACGGGTTTGGTTTTGTTTGGGGCAGAATGTAGGGGATTGGGGAGGGCAAAATAAAAGAAATATTAGGCTTTCTTCAGGGACAACCCTGGTTCCCCATCTCAAAGAGAATTTAACTGAAATAAACAGAAAATAAAGCTTCAAGTGGAGGTTATGCTATACTAAAACCTGGCTAGCCTGTGTTTCTCTTAACCCCTGAGTAAAGAAGGATAAGCAAAGGGCACCTATCAATCCATGACTTACATAACCACTGCATTCAATTTACAGCCCCTGTCCAAAAACAAGCTAGCTATGTTTGATTGCATCTTTTTCCTTTTCTCAAACCCTGCCATACTTTAAAATTTACAAACACATAAAAAGGAACAATTACGTTTCTGGACATTAACATTCAGAAGTGTGCTCTAGCAAATGCCACAGTGTGACAGTACTTGTATATTTGAACAGAGGTGCAGTAAGGGGGGATGGTTACTCTGTTGTGGGTGTGGACAATGCCCCACTAATAGAGAACTTTGTTTTCTCTGAGCTTGTCCTTAGATCATAAATTCTCTACACAATCTAGAACATAACACAGTCTGCAAAGCAGAGAGAAAACAATGAATCCTCAGGGAAGGGCTTTCTTACAAATTCCAATTGCCCTCAAAATCTGAATTTCCTGCTGCACCAAAATTAATACAATGTGAAAAATGAATCTGTGTTAAATATCCCTATGAATTTAGGAATTTAGTTACATGGTCTAAGTAGGTCACTATCGGACCAAAATGAAAATGTTCTCACTTACAATGTTTCAGCTATAATCTAGGTAAACGGATCCCTCTGGTAGGCACTTTTGCTTTAGACAAGATTAGAACTAACTAAAAGATTTAACAATGCTCTATGGAGTATCCTAAATAAAGGCTCTCAAGAAAAATATTTACAAATCAAATTAAGATCCTTCAAATAATTATACATGTATCTTTTATACATACATACATACACATATATACACCTCTAGAGAACGCAAAAGTAGCAAGCATTTGAGATCTCTAGAGGTTTAAGAAAATATTTGTCTGAAGTTCAAAGAGAGAAAACTTAAAGTTTATTTCTCTTTCTTCCTCATCTTCACTGTTCTTGCTGTGAGTGATCGATCACAAATGATGAAGAGAGTAACTTGGAATATTCTACCACCAGCGCACCTTTATGTTTAACTGTTAACCAATGGAAATAATAAACCTTAAAGAAGTGAGGCAGGTGTAGTATAGAACTCAAACGAATGGCGTGTGAAATAAAATCAAATAGCTAGAGCGTAGAGCCACCACCCATCGCTCAGTTGGTAAGGCTGTGGTGGCTTGCATGTCGCTATGATACTGGAGGTTACGGCACCAGTAACTCAAACACCAGCAGAGTCACCGATGGCGGACAGGTTTCAGCAGAGCTTCCAGACTCAGACAGGAAAGGCATGGTGCTTTGCTTCCAAAAATTAGCCAATGAAAACCAAATAAGAGCTACGTAAATGGAAATATAAGCTGTGTTCATAGACTGCAAGATTCAATACTGTTATGAAGTCTAGTTTCTCTAAACTGATGTATACATTCCATGCAATTACATTAAATTCAAAGCACAATGATTTGTAGAAAGCTGATTCTTATATATAATGGAAAGCCAAAGTAACGAGAATGGCCAAACAAGTTTGCAAAAGAGCAAAGTTGGAGGATTCACATATCCTGATTTCAAGACTTACTATTATGCTACAATAGGCAAGAGAGTGTGGTATTGCCGAAGAATAGACAGAGAGGTCGATGGAACAGACTATAGAATCCAGAAATAGAACTGCATATACATGTAAGGTTAATTAATTTTGACTACAGTGCAAAGGTAATTCAATGGAGATATAACAGGCTTTTCAAACAATGAGAAGGCAACAATTAGATATCCATATCAAAAACAAAAAAGAACCTTAATCCATACCTCAAGCCATTAAAAAAAAATTATCTCAAAATGAACCATAAATCTAAGTGTAAAACTGTAACACTTTTAGAAGACAACAAAAGGGATAAGTTTGTGATGACCTGTTGTTGTTACTGTTAGGTGACGTCCAGTCACTTCCAACACATAGTGACCTATATACAGCAGAAGGAAACACTGTCTGGTCCTTCACCATCCCCATAATTTTTGCTATGCTTCAGCCCATTGTTGCAGCCACTGTGTCAATCCATCCTGTTGAGGGTCTTCCCCTTTTTCACTGACCCTCTACTTTACCAAGCATGATGTCCTTCTCCAGGGACTGGTCCCTCCTGATATCACGTCCAAAGCACGTGAGAGGAAGTCTTGTTATCCTTG
>NW_004444000.1:15168479-15173072 GCF_000243295.1 Trichechus manatus latirostris | reverse complement strand
TATTCCCCTGTTCTATTCGAACAACTGTCCCTTGATCTACATACAAGTTCTTCATGAGCACAATTTTAAGTGTTCTGGAACTCTCATATTTCACAATGATATACATAATTTGTTATGATGCATACAGCCAAATGCCTTTGCACAGTCAATAAAACACAGGTAAACATCTTTCTGGTATTCTCTGCTCTCAGCCAGGATCCATCTGACATCAGTAATGATGTCTCTGGTTCTACGTCCTCTTCTGAATCCAGCTTGAATTTCTGGCAGTTCCCTGTTGATGAACTACGGCAACCCCTTTCCGCCATAATGACGTGGATGGAATCAAGCTTTGGGACTTTCACTTGCTGACATAGCACAACTCACATCAACTACATCCGTGGAAAGAGACAATGGAAAAGCTCAATATCATCAGTCAGAACAAGGTCAGAATCGTACACTTTACTATATGTTATTTACACCACAAAAAATAAAATTTAAAATCTGAACAATATATACGCATTACACCATTACATACAGAAGAACAAAGATAAGAATGACAAGGGACATTGTTATTGAAATGGTATAAGCCAAACAAAAAAATCTGTCCATTTAGATTTCTATGTGCAGTGAAAATAGTTTTCAATAATTAAGAAGAAATAAGCATTTTATCAACATACAAAAACTGAAAATTGTAATAACTGGTTCCTAGAGTGAAACATAAGGAGCTCTGGTGGTGCAAAGGTTAAGCGCTCAGCTGCTAATCAAAAGGTTGCCTATTTAAACCCACCCAGAATCTCCATGGGAGAAAGACTTGGCAATCTGTTCCTGTAAAGATTGCAGCCTAGAAAATCCTACAGGGCAATTCTACTCCGTCACCTAGGATCACTATTAGTAGAAATTGACTCACTGACACCCAAGAACAACAGCATAGTGACACAAAGGATAATGGTTAGTAGAGAAATGGAATGGTTTTCTTCGCATCTGGCACCAACATTTTCAAAACTTCTAAGGTGATAGAGTCTGAATCAGTGAAGTTTTAAGGTACTTATTTCTGTTAAAACTGTAAATATGAAAGATGTATAAAGAGTAGAATGGAATAGAGACCTTGGCTAGCCTTGCTGTTAGAATACCAAAAAAAAAAAAAGGGAAGTTTTAAAATTACATGTCATGGTTTTATTAATAACAATTTAAACTTGTTTGTTTGAAATTTTTAATGGTTGTAAATAATAATTTTTGCCTTACCATCTTTTTTTGCCAAGATATTTTGTAAGTATAAGCATTTTTTTTTTTTTGGTCTGAGTAATGGTATACAAGCAAGTAAATTCATATTGGTGTACACTTCATAGCCACATTTATAGAACCAGTCAAATGACTGTGAATAAAATTGTCATCTGGGAAAAAATAACTTCAATTAAAAAATTAAGTTGTTACTTCATTTAAATGAAAAAGTTCAGCTATTTCCCTGGATTCAGGTGAAACCTGACCCAGCAGTTAAGATGATGTGATCAAGGTCTGATTTCTCTTCATCTTTTTCTTGACCTTGCTTCCTCAATGTACATTCCATTCTAAACAGGATTTTCTCTTACAAGATGGTCACTAACAGATCTAAAGACTGCCAACTTCTGTCAACAAGCATGAACAGTTGTAAAGTATCATCCACAGATGTCTCAGATTTGGTAGGCCTGATTACCAAGGTCAGAAATGGCTCCCTTACTCACTAAGACTCAAGAAAAACTAGTTCAACTGTCCTTCAAATCAGTTGTTAACTAGAGAATTCCATCAGTCAGAACATTGGAAATCAGAAATCAGTGGGTGAGGACAATTTAAAAAGAGGAGCACTTTAGTTGAGAAGAGAGGGATAATTAGACAAGCTGAGACAACCAATGGGTTTATTCAAGGCAAATAAAATGGAACCAAACTTGTGTGCTGAGAAACAGAGAAAATAGGGCACCTGGAGAGAATCTGGGAAGAAAAGAATCCAAGTGCTTGTGTCTGTGAGCTCATCAGAGGCTGGAGAAACCCCTCAATTCTGGAAATTTGAGTATTCTATGTTGTGTATATTTTTAATTCTTCATACGTTTCCTTCTGAAAAGTCCAGCATGAAAAAGCAGTTGTACAGTGAGAGAATAATAATTTTGTCCTGTTTAGTCAAAAAAGATTAACAGTATATTCTGAATGACCAAGTATAATGATTCATGTAGAGGAATCAAAGGGAGAAAAACACAACGGACATAAGGAAATTCAGAGAGAAAGAATTCATGAATAACTATACAACTAATCTCATCTAAGTACTTTCTCCCCAAAATATTTCATGTACATTATTTAAATGATTCTGTGTAAGTTGAAGTAAATCTACTAAATATCTAATGGAAGGAAACTGAAAAGAACTCACAAAACTATAATATACAGCATCTTACTTTTTTAACACCAAACAAGTCTGTTTATACAAATACTTCTCCAACTATGAAAACATTACCGAAAATTTGAGCTCTGTAGTGAGCGCACTTAGCCCATTTACTGGGGCAAATTTGACTATATAAGCTATTTAAGAACTTACTTATCTGGTATTATAGGGTGATTTTTTTTTAACCTAGAAGCCTAGAAAAAAGTAAAAAATAATGAATAAAATATTCTTGCAACGTTATATCTCATGACCTGGATGAAAATTACATTGGTTTTCGCATTATTCGTTAAACTGTACGTGTTTGTTTTGTGAATTTTTCAATATGTGTTCATGTTTGATGGTAAAATAAGAAAAGACTAGTTTTTCTTTGCTATACACCACTGTCATGGATTGAATTATGTCCCCCAAAAAATGTTTGTATCTATTTGGCTGGGTCATGACTCCGAGTATTGTGTGATTTTCCTATATGTTGTAAATCCTGCCTCTATGATGTTAAAGAGGGATGATGGGAGGCAGTTGTGTGTTAGTGAGGAAGGACTCAATCTACAAGATTGGATCATGTCTTGAGGCAATCTCTTGAGCTATAGAAGAGAGAAGCTAGCAGAGAGACAGGGGGACCTCATACTACCAAGAAAGCAGCGCTGGAAGCAGAGCGTGTCCTTTGGACCTGAGGTTCCTGCGCAGAGAAGCTCCTAATCTGGGGCAGATTGATGATGACGAGGACCTTCCTCCAGAGCCGACAGACGAACAAAGCCTTCTTTGGGAGCTGACACCCTGAATTTGGATTTCTAGCCTACTAGACTGTGAGAAAATAAATTTCTCTTTGTTAAAGCCATCCAATTGTGATATTTCGTTAAAGCAGCAATAAATGACTAAAACAGAATTTAGTACTGAGAGTGGTTCTAGAGAAACAAAATTGTAAAGATGAGTTTTCTAAACTGGTTCTCAGGTCTGGTTAGTCTTAAAGATGTCGATGACTCTGCTTCCAGCAGTAAAGAGGGCACTACTAATCCATGGTGTGAGGTGGCGATACAAATATGTAAAATATCACCACCAGTAGATCAGGTATTGGTGAAAGGCGAGGCTCTGGGTGAACACATGGGTGATATCTTTCTACAGTTTTGTAGGCTAGCCCACCCACGTAGCAAGAGAGCTGAGTGCCTGTGCACAGGAGGTTTCCTGGCAGCGTGGGGTGCCTCCGGGCACTTATCAGTGGAGCTACCAAGCTTTGGAATACTTGCCAGATATGGAAAAGCATGGCAGATGAGGGCGTGAGGCCCAAGGGCTAAGAGCCCACACGAAGCAGAAGCTGAAAAGACAAGGAACACAAGAAGCTGAGCTTCCTCAGTCTCAAAAGGTATGGTCATAACCTCTGGGGTTTCAAAGGGTTGAGCCATGGCCTCTGGTGTTTCTAAGGGTGGAGTCACCATTCAGATGGACTAGGAGAATGGTGCGCCTAAAGCTGAGGGAGCAGAGTTGCTGTCCCAGTGGGCCTAGAAGGTGGAGCTGAAGCCCAGGGCTGAGGGGCCTCTACACAGAAGCTGGAGAGTGTGGTCAGTACCTAGATGTGGGGAGGACAGGGCCATTATGTAAATTGTCTCAGAGAACAGAAGATTATTTTCAGAGCCTTGGGGGTTAATGTAATGTGTTCTGCTGACTTGCTTGGTGCCTGTTATCCCTTCTTTCCCTCCAGTTTCTCCCACTTGTAATGGAAATGTCTAGCTTGTGCCTGTTCTGCCATTGTACCTTTGGAAGCAGATAACTTGTATTCTAAATTTCACAGATAAAGAGGAATTTTTGGTTTTGGACTTGGAGTTAAGACTTTTGCTATGATATGATGGAATGAATATGTTTTGCATGTTGCAAGGCTGTGATTTTTCGGGGGTCAAAGTGTGGAATGTCATGGATTGAATTATGTCCCCCCAGAAATGTGAGGATTAATTTGGCTGGGCTGTGATTCCTAGTATTGTGTGGTTGTCCTCCATTTTGTTACTATAATTGTATGTTAAAGAGGATTAGCATGCGATCATATACCACCCTTACTAAGGTCACACCCCTTATCCAATGTAAAGGGAGTTTCCCTAGATTGCGGACTGCATCACCTTTTATCTTCCAAGAGATGAAAGGGAAGCAAGCAGAGAATTGGGGCCTCATAGCACCAAGAAAGCAGCGCTGAGAGCAGAGCGTGGCCTTTGGACCCAGGGTCCCTG
>NW_004444000.1:15164252-15167740 GCF_000243295.1 Trichechus manatus latirostris | reverse complement strand
TCCATGCAGGATACCCAGCCTCGGCTCTGGCCAATGAGCCTCAAGGGCAGCCACCACTCGTCTGTTGGTGGAGGCTTGCATATTAAGCCATGCATGTTGTCGTGAAGCTGAACAGGTTTCAGCAGAGCTCCAGACTAAGACAGACTAGGAAGGAAGGCTGGCAATCTACTTCTGAAAATCAACCAATGAAAATTCGATGGATCAAAAAGGTCCAATCGCATTGTCCACGTAGTCTCCATGAGTTGAGGGCGGATTCCTAAACAGCTAGCAACAACAAGTGATGTGGGGAGACAGAGACTGAGACTTCGGCTTGAAGTGGTGACCATCAGGGTTCCCTGCCTGGCCTCCCTCCACCACAGACTGCAGCACCTAAGACTACACACTGTTCTCCTCGGGCACCTAAAACACAAATTTCTCCACAGCTCCATGGAGCCCTCGTCCACAGTGGGCACCGTTCCCTTCTGCATTTGGCTGCTGGAGCTGGCATCCAGGTGGGGGAGCACCTATTTGGTTTGGTAGAAGAAACAGAGCACTTAGAACGATTTTATCTCATTGTTCTTGCTGCCTACCAAACCCATGGATGTGCTTTCACAACCAAAAACAAAAAAAATAAACAGTTGCCATCTAGTGGATTCTGACTCATGGAAGCCCCCTTGTGTTGCAAAGCAGTACTGTGTTTCATTAGGTCTTCCTGACCGTGACCGTTAGGAAGCAGGTCACCAGTTCTTTATTCTGAGGCACCTCTGGGTGTGTACTAACCACAGCCTTCTAGTTAGTAGTGCAACACTTCCTCATGTGCTCCACCCAGGGACTCCTGCTGGCACAACAGAATCCCTTTATTCTTGACCTGCCAAGAGACCCTTTCTACGCCACAACCTGTCAGACAATCACAGTGAAACTACAGCTGTCCCAGTCCAAACCTGATTGTCCCACGGTCAGTACTTCAATCCGGAACCCACTTACCATACTGGCTGCTACACAGTGGTTGGAAAATTCTGTCCCAATCTTTATTCATAAACGAGGAAGAACGAGAAGTTTGGATGGAAGTGCCTGAAACCTTTTCCATTAATAAGTCAGCCTTGGTGCCATGTCAAATCATGGACCTGATACCATTTCAATTCCTTTAGACAGATGATGGAATGACAGACATCATTCCACAAGCCCAAAAATAATAGCTTTCTGAAGTGTCTAACTTTACGTTTTCCCTGAAAAGTTAAACCTTGGGCTATTGCTTGTTTAAGTTAATGTTACTGAGTCTACTTAAAACAAATGCATGTATATAAATAATTAAACTTTTATATAAATGCATTTTATATGCCATTAACATGTTAATATGGCATTGAATGTAATTAAAACTTAGGTTTTCAGTTTAAACTGTGATTATGAAACAGCTCTGACGTAACAAAAGGATAAGAAAGATGTATATGACAATAACTTTCTCTTTAAGAAATTCTCCAATTTACAGATACAAAATTTCCAAACATTCAATAGTTGTAAAATAAGTTTATAGGTTCTAAAATTATTTTACATCTAATTTTCTAATAATGTCAATTTAAAAACACTAGGTTTCAATTTAAATAATTTAATTATAAATATTATAAAATGTAGTTTTAATTAAAAAATTAGATTTGTGAGATGTGACAAGAACATAGATTCAACCAGTAGAAAAGCCTGTTCACAGAACTGAGCCAGGCTGTTTGGTGACTCACACTCTATCAGGCAGGAAGTGGTGGTGACTACAGTCTAGTGCTCAGGCCACAAGTCCTGTGCTTGGGTCTGCAATTCACTTTTTTGGTCACATTTTAGTTTTTTTGTTAAGTACCAAAGATTTATAGATATGGACTTATAGTCCTTCTTTTACATCTTCATTAGAAAACGTGAACTTTCAAAAATGTGTAATTTAGAGAAAATATCAAACCAAAAAATTTTAAGCTTTCCTTGTAACCAGGCACTTTAATGAATATAGACAAAAGAAGAATAGAAACAGATAGGAGGTATTCAGGTTTGGCTTGGGAGATAAACTTTTACACAAAATTATGACCGTCAGATAAGTATTAAATACATATAAATACCTGATGTTTTGCTCTCAGAGTATTAATTTTAATCATATTTAAGTAAAGTTTTTAACTGGCATAGTTATATTCTAAAGCTATTCTTATAAAACAACGTTTTCAACCTTTTCAAAACTCATATACCTTTTGATGAATAGCAGAAAACCAGAGATACTGAATTACATCCCCTGACACAGATGTGTCCTCTGGGCCTTATGACCTTACGGAAAATAGTCATGGACAGCAGACAGTTTATCTTCTGTGTAACACACAAACAAGATTTCGTAGGGCTCTATTTTCTATTGTTTTCATTACAATTTTCTTTTCTGTTTCCAAATTTAAAATGATAATAGCTAATAGGCTTTTTAAAGTAGATCTACGGTATGGAAATTATGACATACCTCTTCAGGGAGTCCTGTCCCCATATCCTCCGTCTCACCATCACAGGAAAGGATTGTTATTATTAAAATATATATATACATATAGTGATGAAATATTTATTCAAATCTTTAAAATCAAACTTCTCTAGGGCCACGTGCACTTCTCTATTTTGACATCAAAGCTGATCTCTCTGTTAAAGGCATCTTGACTAAGAACATCATTTCCTACACTTTCTTTTCTTTTAATATTTATTGCGTTTCTGGCAAGAGTTTACACAGGAAATTAGATTGTTATTTAACAATTTGTATATATATTGTTCAGTGACATTGGTTACATTTTTCACAATATATCAGCATTCTTGTTATATTCATTTTGGTTGTTCTCTTTCCATTAATCTAGTTTCCCTGTTACTCCATGCTTTCTCATCTTTGGTCTAGGGTGACTGTTAACCATTTGGTTTCATCTAGAAGATTATTTTGAGCAGTAAGTACTTAATCTGTCATTTGGCTGAAAAGTGATCTCTGGGAGTGGTTTGAGTTTCAAGTTTAAAGAGTATCTCAGAGCGATAGTCCCTGGGGTTCATCTAGTCTTTTCCGATCCAGTAAGTCTAGACTTTTGTAGGAATTTCAATTTTGTTCTACAATTTTCTCCCATTCTATCTGGGACCATCTGTTGAGTCCCCGGTCCAAATGGTCGGTAATAGTAGCCAGGCACCATCTAGTTGTTCTGGTCTCAAGGTAGGTGATGTCATTGTTCTTGTAGACTATTGATTCCGTAGGCTAGTTTCTTTTTTGAGTCTTTGGTTTCCTTCTTTCTCTTTAGCTCAAGAGTAGAAACCAATAGTTGAATCTTAGATGGCCACTCATAAGCTTTTAAGACCCCAGATACTACTCACCAAACTAGGATGTAGAACGTTGTCTTTAGGGACTATATTATGCAAATTGACTGGGTTTCCCCACAAGACTATGTCCCTAAGTCCTCAAACACAGTAGACCAATCTCATGAGGATTTTGGTTGTGTCTAGGAAGTATTTGTGCCTGCACGTGCTTTATTTCA
>NW_004444000.1:15152072-15163894 GCF_000243295.1 Trichechus manatus latirostris | reverse complement strand
GAAGAATACCAGAAAGATGTTTACCTGTGTTATATTGACTATGCAAAGGCATTTGACTGTGTGGATCCTAACAAATTATGGATAACTTTGAGAAGAATGGGAATTCCAGAACACTTAAGTGTACTCGTGAGGAACCCATACATAGATCAAGAGATAGTTGTTTGACTAGAACAGGGGGATACTGTGAGGTTTAAAATCAGGAAAAGTCTATGTCAGGGTTACATCGTTTCACCATACGTAGTCAATCTGTATGCTGAGCAAATAATCTGAGAAGCTGGACTCTATGTAAAAGAACAGGGTATCAAGATTGGAGGAAGATACATTAACAACCTGAAATATGCAGATGACACAACCTTGCTTGCTGAAAGTGAAGACGATTTGAAGCGCTTACTGATGAAGAAAAAAGACCACAGCCTTCAGTATGGATTACACCTCAACGTAAAGAAAACAAAATCCTCAGAACTAGACCAAGAAGCAGCATCATGATAAACGGAGAAAAGATTGAAGTTGTCAAGTATTTCATTTTACTTGGGTCTGCAATCAACACCCATGGAAACAGCAGTCAAGAAATGAAAAGACATATTGCACTGAGCAAATCTGCTGCAAAAGACCTCTTTAAAGTGTTGAAAAGCAAAGATGTCACCTTGAAGACTAAGGTGCGCCTGACCCAAGCCATGGTGTTTTAAATCACCTCATATCCACGTGGAAGCTGGGCAACGAATAAGGAAGACTGAAGAAGAATTGACATCTTGGAATTGTGGTGTTGGTGAAGAATACTGAATATACCAATATCTGCGAAAAGAAGGAACAAATCTGTCTTGGAAGAAGTACAACCAGAATGCTCCTTAGAAGCAAGAATGGCGACACTATGTCTCATATACTTTGTACATGTTGTCAGGAGGGACCAGCTCCTGGAGAAGGACATCATGCTTGGTAGAGTAGAGGGTCAGTTAAAAGAGGAAATCCTCAATGAGATGGATTGACACAGTGGCTGCCATGATGGGATCAAGCATAATAACGATTGTCAGGATGGCGCGGGACTGGGCAATGTTTCGCTCTGTTTTACATAGTGTCGCTATGAGTAGGAACAGAATCGGCGGCACCTGACAACAACAACAACAGTTACTCATGTATTCTTTCCTATATGTATTTAGAAGTCCTGGTGACACAGTGCTTAAGAGCTCAGCTGCTAACAGAAAGGTGGGCAGTTCCAATTCACTGGCCGCATCTCGGAAATCCTATGCTATGGAGCTGTTCTATAGGGTCGCTATGAGTCTGAACCGACTCCACACCTAATAAGAACAACACACATACTCAGGCATACTTATATGTACATGTAACCAAATACACATCTTTAGTTGTTATTATTGTTGCAAAATTGTGTACCCTACAATGAATTTTTTTACAAATTTGCATATCAATTGTTCATTGACGTTAGTGACATTTATTACACTTTGTTGTTGTTCTCTTTCATTTGTGCTCAAACACTCATCTTTACTACGGTTGTGCTGTTCCCGCTACTTCCACACTCGGACCCACGTTTCCTATCACCAAAAGTAGTAGGTCTCTAAGTTCTAAAGCGTAATTACCCCTTCCACACTATTCTCCCTGGTAACCACCAGTGAACATTGGTTTCTCTATATTTATCTGCTCTTGTCTTATTATACAAGAGGGATTATACAATATCTGTCCTTTTATGCTGGACTCATTTCACTTAGCATTATGCCCTCCAGTGACCTTCATTTTCAAGCCCATTCTTTCACAATTCTCTTTTTCTTTCATGCTATTCCTTCTTAGGATAAACAGTGAGTTCAAAAACTGGGCTCTGCAACATTAGCTGTGACCTTGAGCCAGGCACATAGCCATTTACTTACCTGGAGGACAGGACAAGGAGATGTATGTTACAATAGGCTTGGTAAAGTATGCGGCACATAATAGGCCACAGTTTTAATTTTTTTTCGAAAAGAGAAAGGAAGAAGTCAAACTTACATATTGAAAGAATAAATCCCAATATGACAAGGTTTTTGCCATTATACATATACATACATATATATATACATATATATACATATATATATACGTATATATACATATATATATACGTATATATATACACACACACACATATATATATATATATATATATATCAAACAGGCCTTGTTTTGTAAAGGGGAACCCTTGTTACACTGTTGAACAGGTGAAGAATCTTGACATTACACTGGGCAATCCATTCCATAGCCAAAAATATTGCTGTGTAATTTTAATTACAATGCATAGGAATCCCAGAATATTTGTGGAGAACAAGAAAATATGTAATGTGGAAAACAACATTCGTTTCACTGGTAGAAGTACACGTTAATGACAATTTTATTTCTGTTTACGCTAAAACATCATTTGACCAATGCAATAAAATAGAGGCATTCAAAAGAACTTCCTATGATTTTCAGCATAAGTGTGGTTTGTGAAAGGTGAGTAGAAGTGGCGACCCTCAGCTATCCTCACACATCCTCAAGGATAATAGAAACGTGATTTAACAAGTTATTTAGTAACATTGCAGATGTGTGGCTGAAAATCCAGAACAAAAACTATTACTAAAAGAACCCTGAAAAATTCTGGAAATTTTTACAGTTGCACCATGTCTACCATTTTTGTCACTTCCTTCTCTTCTTAATGCAATCTTAAGTAATAAAGCCTTGAAACAGGAAAGGCAATACAATTGTTTCAGAGAAACCAAGAAAGAGATGAACTGGTCACACAGCATCTCACTCGACAGCTCCCCTTGGGTGGGAAAGACATACACACACATATAAATAATAGACAGTGTTATCTTTACATGGAAAGAAAATCAGCCAAGTGTCTCCATCTGATACAAGGAATAACAATTAGGATGGGCCACCTTGGGACTGGGATGACCCTGGAGTCCAAGAATAGGTCAACATGGTTATGGTGCATGGTGAGAAAAGACATTAAAGTAAAAATTCCTTCAGGTATACTTTAGAAAGAAAGAAAAATACAAGGAAGAGGATAAGGAGGAGTAGTAATGGAGGAAGGGACTTGGGTAGTACTTCTACTTGTGCTCAGTTTGTAATTCTCTTCAGACTTTTCTTCAGAGCAAGTTTGACATCCTTGTTCCTGAGGCCATAGATGAGAGGATTCAGCATGGGTACCACATTGGTATAAAACACTAAGAAAGATTTTCCCTGGTCCACAGACCCAGCAAATGATGGCTTGACATGAGTGAGCATTCCAAATCCACAGAAGAGACCAACAGTTATTATGTGGGAGCCACATGTGCTCAAGGCTTTGAACCAATCTTTAGATGATGACATGTGAAGGACATTGAAAAGAATCAAAGCATAAGACAGAATGATAACGATGCTAGACACAATGACAACTGTGCCTACAATAATGGAAACTACAAGTTCATTTGCATAAGTGCTGCTGCAGGAGAGCTGGAGGAGGGGGAAAAAGTCACACATGTAATGGTTGATGATGTTGGAGTCACAAAAGATCAACCTGATCATACATCTTGTGAGCACCATGGCACCAGAAAACCCCATCATCTATGAACCAGACATCAACAGGGAACAGACCCTAGGGGACATGGTGACCGTGTACAGCAGGGGCTTGCAGATGGTCACATAGCGATCACAGGCCATGGCTGTCAACACATAGCACTCAGAGCTGACAAAGAAACAGTAGAAAAATAGCTGAGTCATGCATCCTGCAAAGGAGATAATGTTCCTCTCTGAAAGAAAGCTCATCAGCATTTTGGGAATAATGACAAATGAATAGCAGAGATCAATGAAGGACAGATTGAAGAGGAAAAAGTACATGGGAGTGTGAAGGTGAGAATTCAGACAAATCAGATTAATTAAGCTTAAATTCCCCATCACAGTGACCACATAGTTCACCAACAACAGAAGAAACAGGGGTGGCTGGAGCTCAGGTTTCTCTGTTAATCCCATAAGGATAAACTCAATCACTGAAGAGTCATTTCTCATAGCCATTCACTTCACCAGTGTGATCTGTGGGAACAGAGGTACAAGGTGACATTAGCAATGAACTCTTGATCTCTGTCTCCAGAGGGAGAGTTGGAGTTGCTGGTTTACAAGCTCAGAATTGTCCCAAGACACATAGCAAAGCATCTAAGGATCCTGATTCCTGTGGTAACAGAGATCAATGAAGGATAGATTGAAGAGGAAATAGCACATGGGGGTGTGAAGGTGAAAATTTATCCCAATAAAAAAGATCAAGCCAAGAATGCCCACCATAATGACCAAGTAGATCATTTGAAGCAAACAAAAGAGACGTTGCTGGAGCTCTGGATGATCTGTTCATCTAGCAAGAATAAATTCAGTCACTGAGGAGTCATTTCTAGCCAGCATTCTCATTTTTGGGAAATCTGTGAGGAAATAAGATAATTCCACTAGTAGACAATCCAGCTCTCTCCTTATATGTACTCACTCATTAAAAGGGACACTGATTGGCAAAATTCAAGTAAGTCTTCCTTTCTTTCGTGGAGTCTGAATGTACTGGCACACACATCCCTCAACAATTCAATCACCCTATCTTTTCTGTATGAGCTAACTCGTGATGAACAATTCCTCCTGTCTTTACCAGAAGATAGAAGGATGGAATAGCCGAGGTACAAGTCTACCCACTTATGAGCATGGAGAATGGGAAAGCCTCTCCCATCTGTCCCTCTCATTCATCTGACCCTTTACTTCTACTCTTACTAATGTTTCCATTACTATATTCAACGCCTCAACTCCCCTGTGATGACCAGCAATGAAGAGAGAACTTCACTAGAGAAGAGATCGTATTGATGTTCTCCTTCCTGGAAAGGAGTCCCCTCACTGTCTGTAGGATATTCAGATGTCTTTCTAAAACAATCCTTGAAGTCAACAAAGGGTGCCACATATTGAGGAGACACTTAGTAGCTAAATATTTATAATCAAACTTACACCTCAGTGTTTCTACACATTCTCCTCTTTTGTTCCATCCCAGCTGGACAGACTATGAAGAAAGGAAGGTGGATGTGCTTTCTTAGCTTCTCTAGGAGAGCATGAAAGACAAACACAATTAATCTGGGTGTTGGTTACATAAGTAGTCAAGTTTGTTAAAATTCATCAAGCCATACACTTATTATATGTAAAGACTTCTCTATGAATATTATACTTCAATAAATAAATTTAGGAAAGAGACACAGCTCTTCTTCCTCCGATGTTGCTTTCTACAGGATGTGCCACTTCGAGCTGCTATTGTTGTCTTACTAAGAGAGTGAGGATGAAGCCAACACAGAATTAGTTGAGAATAGTGCAGGCAGTAGAGTCAGCACTGTATGCCTCATGAGTGTCTTGCTATGCAATATATTTCCTCCTTTTTCAGCAACATAGAGAGTGAGTGAGAACGATGAAAGCTTCATTAACTCACCCTTCCTCCACTGAAGACATCAGTGCTGACTCTTTATGTGTGTTTCACCTCCATTGTCCTGGAGGAAGAATTGGCTTTGGAGATACCAGTGCTGACCAGATGTAGTTACAGAATCTTCTTCCCCCTTTACTGGTAAGAGGATCACAGCACAGATCTCACAACCTGACTGTTCCAAGAGTCATTCCAAGATATATATCAAAGCTGTAGTTGTAAATTTGGCAAGAGTGTATGTGCAGGGAAATCACACACTTGACACCAGAGCCACCATGCCACAGAGCACATGGCATTCACCTAGAGCTTATAATTCTTTTTACCTGGTTAGAAATCCAGACATAGCTCTCCCTCAGGACCTCCACCTCATGATAAGTTCTGCAGGGAAGAAATTATGGTGTTTGTGTTTGCACCCTAAATTGTGATAGTCAATGTTAACTTCCCTCAAGGGATTATATAACCCTCAGGGCAGAGGAGAAAGAAGCCCTGTTGTCCTAGATAAGGATGTCAATAGAATTAACGTTATTGAAAATTTCACCTAGGTAGCATAGGTAGTTTTAGAAAGGATTGATGTATATTTTTATACAGTTTATTTATAATGTTTGTTTGGTAATATTTTGAAGCCCTTTAAATAATCAGTGTTTAGTTATGCATATTTATAGACCTAAAGAAAAAGGATGCTTTTTAATTGATTACAGAAGTTATCATTCTTTTAAAAATTGTTTAGTAGAATAATGTTCCTTTATTTTATGAAAATTTAATTTTGGGGGGTTGTTCTGACTTAATAGGTCTTTGCTTTTAACAGATTAAAATCAAATGTATAAGAAAAATCACTGTTAATGGCCTCCATTTCAAGAAAATATACGATTTTAGAAATCCCAGGTATGTATTAACTTGTGTTTGTGAAAAGGCATCAGTTTTTTTATTGTTGTAAATATATATACAACACAACATTTACCAATTCAACATTTATCAGGTGTACAATTAAGTGATATCAATTACATCAATCATGTTGTGCAACTATCAGCATAATTGTTGCCAAATTTCCCATCGCCGTAAACAAACATTCACTGCTTTCGAAACAATGGTTCTTCATTTCCTCCTCTCTCCCACCCCTTATAGGAACTTATATTAACCACTATAAACTTTAGTCTCTATACACTTGCTTATTTTGATTATTTCATAGAAGTGAGATGTTACAATAGTTGTCCTTTTGTGGTTTACGTATTTCACTGAGCATGCGTAAGATTTTCGAGTTTTTTCCATGCTGTAGCATGGATCAGGGCTTCATTTCTCTTTATGACTGAGTGGTATTCCATTGTATGTTTGTACCAAATTTTGTTTATCCGTTTATCCGTTGATGGACACTTAGGTTGTTTTCACCTTTTGGCACCTGTTTTTCTTAACATTTAAATTTTGAAATGATGATAAACTCACAGGAAGCTGCGTAAACATAAAGCGCCTTGCACTCTTCAGCTAGCTTCCTTCAGTGGTAGCACCATATATAACTGTGGTACAATAGCAATGCCAGGAATTGGCATTGGTATAATAATGTCAACTAGACTACAGGCCCTATTCAGCTTTTAGAAGTTTTACAGGCCCTTATTTGTGTGTATGTGTGTGTGTGTGTGTGTGTGTGTGTGTGTGTGTGCATAGTTTTATATAATTTGATCCCATGTATAGATTTTTTTGTAACAGCCACCATAATCAGACACAAATCTGTTTCAAAGCCACAAAAAACTCCGCCATAATGTCTTTTTATGGGGTCACCATGAAAATGGAATCTACTCGACACCAACTATCAACAACAATAGTCTCACCTACTCCCTTCCACCTCCATCTCCATCCCTGATTAGTCACTAATCTGTGCTCCATCTCTATAATTCAGTCATTTCCAGGATATAATTAAACGGAATCATATGATATATGAACTTGGAGTCTGGCTCTTCTCATTCAGCGTAATACCTTTAAGTTCCATCAAATTTGTTGTATGTATGCATAGTTCATTTCTTTTTATTACTGAGTAAAATTCTTTTTTTACAACCCAAGTTCTGTCAATATTCTGTGATAGTTTAAATGTTAATAGGTCCTTCTTTTGGCACGAAACTGACTTATTTATTTTTGAGAAATGTTTCATGGGTTAGATGATTATAGTTAAGACTTGTTCTTCTTGGAATTTTCTTTAAGCTAACCCCAGTCAAGACTCTCATTCTTTCTCCTCCAAGAATAAAACTGAAATACCGAGAGTCTGAGAAGGTCCCATAATCAGTCAAGGATCTGGTGAACACTGCCAATGTCCCACGTTAACTCTGTTGTGAAAGCGCCCAAAGTCATCATTATTAGTCATGAGCAAAGTCAGTGAAAAGCACTTGACTATAAGAAAATTGCCAAATATTTTCACTTGTTGTCACATAAAATACTGATTGCAATTGCAAATGACTGGGTAATAACAGATATTATGCTAAGTGAAAGAAGCCAAAAGCAAAAGACCTCATAATATATGATTCTATTTATATAAAATGTGCAAAAGTGTCAAATCTCTAGAGACAGAAAGCAGATCAGTGCTTCTCTTAAGTTGGGAGTGGGAGTAGGAATTAACTGTAAATGGGCATAAGGACCCATTTTGAGGTGATGGAAAAATTCTAAACATAGATTGTAGGGATGGTTGCACAACTCTACATATTTACTAAAAATCATTGAATGTACAGTTGATATTGTTAGGTGCTGTCGAGTAGGTTCCAACTCATAACCACCCTGTGTACAACAGAAGGAAACACTACCCAGTGTGGGCCATCCTCACAATTATCGCAATGCTTAAAACCAATGTTGCAGCCACAGTGTCAATCCATCTTGTTGAGAGGCCTCCTCTTTTTTGCTGACCATCTACTTTACCAAGCCTAATGTCCTGCTCCAGGGACTGGTCCCTCCTGACAAAGTATGTGAGAAGTCACGCCATCCTTGCTTCTAAGGAGCATTCTGACTGTACTAAGGAGCATTCTGACTGTACTTCTCCCAAGACAGATTTGTTCATTCTTTGGCAGGCCATGGTATGTTCAATATTCTTCCCCAACACCACAGTTCAAAGGCATCAATTCTTCTTAGGTCTTCCTTGTTCATTCTCCAGCTTTTGCATGCATATGAGTTGATTGAAACACCATGGCTTAGGGCAGGTGCGCCTTAGCGCTTAAAGTGACATTGTTTTCTTTTTTTTTTTGACAAGTTTATAGAGGTTTTTGCAACAGATTTGTCCAATGCAAAGCGTTTGATTTCTTGACTGCTGCTTTCATGGGGGTTAATTGTGAATCCAAGAAAAATGGAATCCTTGATAACTTCAGTCTTTTCTGCATTTATCATGATGTTGCTTATTGGACCAGTTGTGAGGATTTTTGTTTTCTTTATGTTGACGTATAATCCATACTGAAGCCTGTAGACCTTGATCTTCATCAGAAAGTGCTTCAAGTCCTCTTCACTTTCTGCAAGCAAGGCTGTGTTATCTGCATATCGCAGGATGTTAATGAGTCTTCCTCCAATCCTGAGGCCCCTTTCTTCCTCATATACTCCAGCTTCTGGGATTATTTGCTCAACATACAGATTGAATAAGTGTGGTGAAAGGATAAAACCCTGATGCACAACTTTCTAGCCTTTAAACCATGCAGTATCCCCTTGTTCTGTTTCAATGATTGCCTCTTGCTCTACGTACAGGTTCCCCATGAGCACAATTATGTGCTCTGGAATTCTAATCCTTCGAAATGCTATCCATAATTTGTTATGATCCACACAGTCAAATGCCTTTGCATAGTCAATAACACACAGGTAAACATCTTTCTGGTAGTCTCTACTTTCAGTCAAGATCCATCTGACATCAGCAGTGGTAGCCTTCCTTCTATGTCCTCTTCTGAATCTAGCTTGAATTTCAGGCATTTCCCTGTCCATGTCCTTTAATATTTTCCCTGTAGAATCCTTCAATATTGCATCTTGAGGCGTGAATTTTTTATTCACTTCCTTCAGCTTGTGAAATGTTGAGCAAGTTCTTCCTTTTTGGTTTTCTAATTCCAGCTCTTTGAACATTTTAATACTTTACTTTGTCTTCTCCAGTCGCCCTTTGAAATCTTCTGTTCATCTCTTTTATTTCATCATTTCTTCCTTTTGCTTTAGCTACTCCACTTTCAAGAGCAAGTTTCAGAGTCTCTTTTGACACATATTTTGGTCTTTTCTTTCTCTTCTGTCTTTTTAATGACTTCTTGCTTTCTTCATTTATGATGTCCTTGATGTCATTCGGCCACTCATCTGGTCTTCCATAATTAGTGTTCATTGCAAATCTATTCTTGAGGAATCTAAGACTGAACAAAAAGAAGACCTTCAATAAGATGGATTGACACAGTGGCTGCAACAATGGGCTCAAACTTGGCAATGATTTTGAGGATGGCCCAGGACCAGGCAGTGTTTTTCTGCTATGTATAGGGTAGCTATGGGTTGAAACTAACTTGATGGCCCCTAAGAACAATAACAACAACAAGATTGAGAACTAGGTGCAAACTAGACATAAGAACTAGGTGCAAATAGAAAGGGGAGAACGTGGCAGGTCACAGAGTGCAGGTGCCAAAAACCCAGCATACTCTCACCGAACACTGAGTTTCGGACTGCAGAGCTAGTGTGAGATTTCTGTTTGGAGGACAAGGGTATTCCAGCATATTGCCCATCTTGGTACTTTTTTCAGCTTAAGAATGAATGTGGCTGAATCAGCACAAGCTACATCAGATTAAGCACTTTTAGAGTCATCACCTTTTTACCTTTTTTTCCCAAAAGGTAAAAAATCAGACATTGTATTCCATGAAAGGCATTGCCACAATTTAATTTATTCATCAAATCTTCATTTCAGAAAAGCCAACAGACAACAGTATACTTAATAAAAACAGAAATATTTCACCTTGAAATTGGGAACAAAACAAGGGGGCCCACTCTCACCACTTCTGTTCAGTATTGCATTAAAAGTCATACCCAGAGCAATAACATAAGAAAAAGAAATAAGAGGTATTCAGAAAGGGAAAGAATAAGTAAAATTGCCTTTTTTAGGGGATGGTTTCATGCTATATATAGACAATCCCAAAGAGACAACAAGAAAACTTCTGGAGGTAATAGAGGAATTTAGCAAAGTTGCAGGGTACAAGGTCAACCAATAAAAATCAGTTAGGTTTCTATACAATAGCAATGAGAAATATGAAAGGGAAATAAAGGAAACAATTTCATTTATAATAGCATCTAAGAGAATAAAATACCTAGGAATAAATCTAACCAGGGATGCAAAGGATGTATACAATGAAAACTCTAAAACACTGCTGAAAGAGATTGAAGAAAATTTAAAAAATGTAAATATGTTTCATGTTCACGGATTGGAAGAGTTAATATTTTGAAGATGTCAACACTACCCAAAGCAATGTATAGATTCAATGCAATCCTGATCAAAATTCAAACAGCATTCTTGACAGAAATAGAAAAACAAATCCTCAACTTTACATGGAATAACAAGAGGCCTGAAGAGCTGAAACAAACTTGAAAGAGAAGAACAAAGTAGGAAGTCTCACACTTTCTGAATTTAAAACCTACTAGAAACCCTGGTTGCATAGTGGTTAAGAGCTATGGTTGCTAACCAAAAGGTTGGCAGTTCGAATCCACCAGGTGCTCCAAACAAACCCTATTGGGCAGTTCTACTCTGTCCTGTAGGGTTGCTATGAGTCAGAATTGACTTTAACGCAATGGGTTTGGTTTTTTATTTTTTTATTTATTGCTACAGTAATTAAAACAGTCTGGTGCTCGTATAACAATAGACACATAGACCGGTGGAATAGAATTGAGAGTCCAGAAATAAACCCACACATATATGATCAACTGATTTTTGACAAGGGTGCCAAATCCTTCAATAAGGAAAGAATTTCTTCAATAAATGGTGCTGGAAAAATTGGATTTCCACATGCAGAAAAAAGAAACAAGATCCATGCTTCACTTCATATACAAAAACAAATTTAAAATGGATTAAGGACCTAAATGTGCAAACTAAAACAATAAAATTCCTAGAATAACAAACAAGGACAATGCTGGCAGGCCTGTTTTAAAAAATAGATTATCTAATATAATAATAAAAGCACAAACAGCAAAAGACAAAATAAACAAATGGGACCACATAAAAATTAAAAACTCTTATACATCAAAAGACTTTAACAATGAAAGCATTCCCTTTGAGAATGGGAACCAGACAAGGATGCCCTTTGTCACCACTCTTATTCAACATTGTGCTGGAGGTCCTAGCCAGAGCAATTAGGATAGAAAAAGAAATAAAGGGCATCCAAATTGGTAAGGAAGAAGTCAAAGTATCTCTATTTGTAGATGATATGATCTT
>NW_004444000.1:15140964-15149632 GCF_000243295.1 Trichechus manatus latirostris | reverse complement strand
TGGGAAATCTGGGGTGGAAAGGAGAAGTATGCTGTCACAGTATAGGGGAAGCAACTAGGGTCACATAACAATGTGTGTATAAATTTTTGTATGAGAAACTAACTTGAATTGTAAACTTTTACTTAAAGCACAATAAAAAAAAAAACTTAACAAAAACTTAAAAACACAAAATATCAATGGGGAGAATATCTTTGGAAACCATGCAACCAACAAGAATTTAATAGCCAAAATATATATATAACTTCAACAACTTAACAACAAAAATATGAATAAGCCATTCACAAAATGGACAAAGGGTTTGAATAGACATTTCACCAAAGAGAACATCCATATATCCACCAGACAAATGAAAAGATGCTCAGCAGCATTAGCCATCAGAGAGATGCCAGTAAAAACCATGAGATATTATTTCACTTCAACTAGAATGGCTAAGGTTAATAAAAAAAAAAATCCAGAAAATAACAAATGTTGGCGAGAATGTGGGGAATTTGGAACCCTTATCCACTGCTGGTGGGAACACAAAATGGTACAGTCATTGTGGAAAACAGTGTGGTGGTTCCTCAAAAAACTAAAAATAGAACTAGCATATGACCCAGCACTTCCACTCCTAGGTATATACCCAAAAGATCTGAAAGCAAAGATCAAAAAGAGACTTGTAGAGCAATGTTCATTGCAGCACTATTCACAATAACCAAAAGGTGAAAACAACCTATATGCCCATCAACAGATGAACGGATAAACAAAACATGGCATATACATACAATGGAATACTACTCAGCCAGTAGGAGAAATGAAGTCTTGATACATACTACAGTATGGATGGAGCTTGAAGACTTTATGCTGAATGAAATAAGTCAATCACAAAAGGACAACTATCGTAGGATCTCATTTATATAAAAAGACAAGAAAAGGCAAATGTATAGAGGCCAAGGTTTATTGGTGGTTACCAGGAAAGAGTGGGGGGAGAGGGGGAAGTGGGCTAATGGTGATGGAAAAATTACATTTATTGGGTTGTACAGTCAATTTTTATAACTGCTGTCAATGAGTTGTATACCTATAAAAAGTTGAATTGGTCAAAGTTATGTCATAGACATATTTACAATAAAAACAACAAAAAGAGTAGCTGCTAAAGCTTATGTATGACCAAACACTTCATGGGATTTGGTTCCTTGGGTTAGAGTTTCACAGTCATGGGTTCATGTGGCATCCCAGTTAAGTGGCCTAATAATGTGTTTAGTGCTACTGCTGTAACTCCTAGTTCATTGCACAGTGCCTGGGGCCTTAAAAGCTTGCAAGCAGCCATGTAAGACACAACAATTGATATCTATTCACTTGGAGCAACAGAAGAAGAAGGAGAGTCAGGAATAGAAGGAAGATATGGAACGCTGGGCTAATTGCCTCCGTGAACATCTACCTTCTTTGCCACGAGACCAGAAGTACTGGATGGTGTCTGGCTACCATTACTGAATATTTTAAATAAAGACTCTATAGGAGACTGATCAAAACAGGGAAAATACAGAATATAATTTCAAATTCTTATGGACTCTAGACTTTCTGGAGCCACGAAGGGTAGATAAGTTCCTGAAACTATTGCCCTGAGATAATCTTGAAACCTTAAACCAAAAATATCCCCTGAAGTTGTCTTAAAACCAAACAATATTTTAGCTTAACTGGTAAAAAAAAAAGTCTGTTTTGAGCACTGTGCTCTTAAGAACTATTTATATGGGATCAAATTGACAACAGCCACTTGAAAGTTTAGATAGGAACTTAGGGGAAGTGTGTTTATGTTAATGAGGGAGGAAAAACTCAGAAAAGGAGGGTGAGAATGATTGCACAACTCGAAGAATGTAACCAATGTCACTAAATTGTACATGTAGGTTTTTTGTTGAATTGGTACAGGTTTTGCTGTGTATATTCTCAACAACAAAATAAATAAAATTTAGAAAAAACTAAACTGAGGAAAATGTTTATTTTAAATTACAATTCCTATATCAGCTGCAATTTGAATATTGTAGGGCTTAAAATCCACATGGGCACAGCACATCAAAGCCACAAAAACAGGGGCAATTTAGTTGTTCCCAGGTCTTCAAACTGTCTGGATTTAACATTTCTTTAATATCAAATAACCTAATCCTTCATCCTACCCAGAAAAGTTCTGTGATCTCCATAGTATTTCCAGGAGTTTCCAGAAGGGAGAGGGTAGGAACTTTCATTTTCTCAGCATTTTGCTTTCTAAATTTCTGATCCTAACTTCAGTTTCATTCACCACTCACTATTTCATCTCCTAAAGTTGCAGTATTTTCATTACCTGATTCCCCACAAATTTGGCTACATCTTTTCCTCCTTCATTCCCCAAAACACAGCTAACAGTGTATGACCATTGTGCATTATAAGCTTTATCAAAGCTTCCTGTACAGTGTAGGTTAATTGCAATACTCAATAAACGGGATACAAGAAATACAGAAAAGTGTTGTCTGAAACCTCATGGACCATTCCCCATAGTGGGACCTCCTATTTATTGGCTGTGTGTCTCTTGTTCCTGGTCTGATAACATGTTTCTGGACTTCTTTCTCTCCCATTCCTGTATTCTCTGAAATAAAAACACTTGCAAATATTTCAAATTCACTTTAATTTTCAGAAAAAAATCAGTGTCTACTTGGGTCATTCATCTCTCAACTATATTTGTCCAATAGACATCCTCTTTCCAACATAAAAGACCATCAAAGTGTTTCCCTGAACAAACAAAAAAGCACTACCCACCCTGAGAGAAAGTTATGTATCCTCCTTGAACAAAGCGCAGTCAACTTTCAAAACAGAAATATTTTCTCATATTTCATTGGAAATTAAAAGAAAAAAAAGTAGAAACAAAGTGTATTAGAAAATAGACTTGAAATCAGCAGGCTAAGACTTTACTCTTGGCTTTTTCATTAAGAAGCTTTGTGACTTTAAGTAAATCATTAACCCCACGGAGCTTAAACTTCCTGTCCACAAAATAATTACAGATCTATCAGCAATTATGTGTTAGTGGGGTGTAAGAAGGTAAATAAGTAACTCTTTGTCAAAAGAAGGTTAGTGCATACTTTTTACACCGACAAAGTGAGTTATACTTGATAATGTTGATGGAACATTTCATCTCTGTAAAATGGTGACATATGAAAGACACATGTTTCTGCCCAGCGGAGAATGGAGAATCAGGAGTAGAAAGATTCTCTGACTCATGCATCTAACGGAAAATGACGAGTACCTAAAAGAAGACCCCTACCACAGTGGTATATTGTCACACTAAAATTGTTTTATTGGATCACTCACAGAACCATTAATATTTTTCCAAGACAGAAAAAAAAAGTTCAAATTTACAGTGAAAAATAGTCATAATAAATTCCTTCCTTAATGCTATTCTTAAACAAGAGGAAAAACGAAAATTAGAAGAAATTATGCAAATGTTGAGTAAGAGAAGGGAAACTTAAAAAAAAAGTGGAAATAAATTATTGAAAAAAGATAAACATACCTCACCAAGGTAAGAAAGAAATAGGATAGGAAGAATGCCACCAAAAATACTGAAATTAAACATGCAGAACCTTCCTGTCCTCTATCTGCACAGAGAGATACTGTTTTTGATCAAAACCTTTTAATCCTCAGAGTTTTCCTCAGGGCAAGTTTAACATCTTTGTTTCTCAAGCTGTAGATTAAGGGGTTCATCATAGGAACCACACTGGTGTAAAACACAGAAGAGATTTTTCCCTCACTCATAGACCTTGCAGAAGATGGTCTGAGATACGTGAATGCACCTGATCCAAAGAACAGAGAAACAGTAATTATGTGGGAACTGCAGGTACTGAAGGCTTTGGACCTGCCCTCAGTGGAATTGATGCGGAGGATGCTGGAGAGAATGAAACCATAAGAGAGAAAGATGATGAGACTGGGCAAAATAATGTGGATGCCCCCCACAATAAAAAGCACCAGCTCATTGACATAGGTGCTGGTGCAGGAGAGCTGCAGCAGAGGGAGAATGTCGCAAAAGTAATGGTTGACGGTGTTGGCATCACAGAAGGTCAGTCTGAGCATGCATCCAGTGTGAGCCATAGCACCAGAAAAGGCCATCAAATATGAACCAAAAAGAAGGTTGAAACATACTTCAGGGGACATGGCAATATTATACAAAAGTGGATTACAGATGGCCACGTAGCGATCATAGGCCATTGATGTCAACACACAGCATTCAGAAGTGCCAAAAAAAAGGAAAAAGTAGAGCTGGGTCATGCACCAAGTGTAAGAGATAATATTCTTTTCAGATATGAAGTTCATTAGCATTTTCAGTGTAAACGCAGAAGAATAACAGAGGTCTATGAAGGACAAGTTAAAGAGGAAAAAGTACATGGGGGTGTGAAGGTGAGAAGTCAGCGCAATCAGTGTTATCAAGCCCAAGTTTCCCAACACAGTGACCATATACATTACTAGAAACAGGAAGAATAAAGGGAGTTGGAGAGCTGGTTGGTCTGTTAATCCCATCAGAATGAATTCAGGCACAAGAGAAGCATTTCCTGTAGGCATTCTTCTGTAGGGTTGAGTCTGGGGGAACAAGAGAAAGGGGCTACGCTAGATGGCAGTCCAGGTCTTCCTACAATATCTCCTCCCACAAGAGTGGGTTATATGCTGAGAATGCCTGAGACTAACCCAACCTGGGCCCATATAATCGGCCTTTTCCGCTACCAAGACACGGAGTGCCACTGACCTCCCTTTATTAGTCTTTAGAAGCTAAAAATGGCAAAGACTACCTCCAAGTTTGTCTATGCACAGAATGTCAGTGTTGCCTTACGTAGCATGACACCTGGAAAAATCAAGAAATAAAGGAGAAGGAAGATGGCCGGGACAGAATTGCCTCTCTCTCATCCCACTGTTTCTTCACTCACCTGAGCTCTTCCCTCATTAGTATAACTGGAGACAGAGCCCCTAGAATCATGGTACTGGTTTCTGATGCAGATTAGATCATCAAGGGTGGGAGCCATGAACATTACTTCTAATTCAAAACTATGGAACCAGAGTCTAGGAGAGTTTCTGTAACTGCCCCATGTCACAGAATAAAAGTCATAAATCTAGAGAAATGACAGCTCCTTTCTGGGAGAGGAAACTGGCTGAGAGACTGGATCCACTGCAGACCTAATGTCTGAACATTCCCTGCTCCCCCGTCAGTCAGATTCTTCCAACTACTGTTAGACTGCACAAAATGGGAAAGAAAGGGCATATAGTAGATCCCAGGATTTTCTTTCAAAACAAGGACGATGTTAATATGGAAGGAATTCAGGCACTCACCTCCTTAGACCAGAAAACCTGTGTGCTTCTTTATAGATTTTGTTTTTTTAATCCCGTGTCCTGGAAAGGAAATTTCAAGCTCTGAGGCTTTGCTTCCTTTGATTCTAACAGGATGTGCCCAGGATTAATTTCTGAAATGCAATGAAAATCTTTTTGAGCAACAGATGACATTTTCTAATCTTAGTATTGACAATTCTCAAGCAACAGGGGAAAAAACATTATTATTATCACCATTTCCACTTGATGAAACACAGAAGATTTAATGTGAGTTTACTGATGTAATGCACTTGATTATAAACAGGTTAGAACTGGCTCAGGTTCTTCCCCAGGGAAGAGATTCTCCATGTAAAAGGGAAGTAAGGGGATTGTATTTACACCCTGGACATGAATCGTCTTTAGTTCCTCAGGGATCAGGGTTTACTCAAGTTTTCAACTCACTCAAGGGATTACACATCCCCCAATGCAGAGACTAAAAGAAACTCCTGTATCCTATCATCTTCATATCTAAAGGGAAATCTATTGGATTATTTTCTTTCCTCTTCTTCCCAAATCCTAAAGGAAGATTTTGCTACAAGGTTTCTTCCTCCAGGCTTCTTTATTTCATAATATTAAATGTACAGGATTGCGGTACCTGACTTCAGTTGTTGTCTCTCCTGGGATGTCCCCAAGTCAGTTTTTAGTTTGTTGCCTCCTTTGTAAAGTCTTTACTTTAAACACTTAATGGAGACTTCTACCTGGAAGTCCTGCTGGGTCCTTAAACATTTCAGTGACTGAGTTCATCAACCTCTTCTCATCATCATACTTAAGAGTGTGGGCGATGGAGTGAGAGAGCACATGTATGAAGACCATCTCCACATGTACTAATTATAACACCTTGGGCAGGTGACTTAAACTCTCTGTGCCTCAGGTTCATCACTGAAAACAGGGTTGATAAATAATAGTGTCTCTCTCATTGGGTTGTGTGACAATTAAGTGAGCTAATATAAGCAAAATGCGTAGAACAGTGCCTGGCTCATGCTAAATAGTCAATAAATGTCATTCCTTATGTTCTCATAGCCCTGGTAGAGCCTCCGTCATAACACTCATCGGACATATTTCTCCTTTTCTGTTTATTTCTGTGTTCGTCTATAAACTATAAGGTCTGTAGGGACCAAGACCACTTCTGTCTTGTTCACTACTTTGTTTTGGGGGCTAAGAATGGTGCCGATTATATAGTAGGCACTCAGTAAATATTAGCAGAAATTAAGTTGTTTTCTGGATGAAACCTTCAAAATATTTTCCATATTTCTCCTCTGCCAAGTAACAGAGTCTACCACCACAATGAACTCCATCTCTCAGTCACTACCCATGTTCAGGCACATTTTTCAGTTTAAAGTGAAGCATACTACTGAATTGTGTGGTCCTTTACTGTTTTTCTCGCATATCCCCACATATCTCTCTAATTTAGCCATCTGCACAGCTGCCAGAATAATCTCTGAAAGTACAACTGTCTCCCCCTAGCTCAGGAACTTCCCAAGGTTCTCCATTATCTCTGGGAATTTGAATCTATGTAGTAAATATATATCTTCCCAAAACTATGATTCAGCCTTGGCAAAAATTAAAAGTGAAATCAAGTCTAAATATATTCGATGAGAAGCCAGGAAAGAAATATTCTGATTGATTTAGGTATTTTTAACATATTAAGTATTGTGGAAACTCTTACTCTGCTCAGAAAATGTAAGAAAGGGAGTGTTATGGAATGTTTACATTTCAAGAACCAAAAGTGTATAAAGAACAAAGAGCCCTACCCACGTAAACCAATGCTATACATAAAATTTGAATTTAAATTTGCACAAACTTTCTTTAACTAATTATTAATAGTAAATTATAGTTCCAAACTTCAATGTTTTCTGAAAAGGTCCAAGTATCTCCCTACGATATTATCGGTTAAAATAACATATTTTTCATTTAATATTGCAGGAATGTAACCTAAACCCAAGTTATCAGTTAGTAAGATTCTAGCTTCAAGTTACAGACTGCTTAAAACAAGGACTTATTTTTCTCACATAACAATAAATCTGGAGGTAGTGTTCGAGGGCTGGTTCAACAACTCAGCCTTGTCCATTCTCATCTAGGACTGGGTCGCTTTCACCCCATTGTGCTTATCCTGATTATAGTTTTCAGGCTTGTCACCTCATTGTCACCAAATAGCTACCATAGCTCCAAGAATCACATTTTCACACAACTAGATGAACATAAGAAATGAAGAGGACAAGGCAGGAGAACTCTCACATAGCTCTCTTTTACATTACAATAAATCTCCAGAAGCCAATAGATGACTTCCTTCCTTTAAGTCTCTTCAGTCAGAACTATACCACATGGCAAACCTAAACCTCAGCAAAAACTGGCCAAACTAGAAACTCCCTTTTTTATTTCTCCATCATGAGAATTTTCTAGCATTTGAGAGAAGGGAGGAAGGAATGTATATTGAGTAGGTCACCATCAGGGTCTGCCATAATCAAGAAGCTTGTGAAAAATTATTCGTATGGCGTAATATAGTTCATACAGTTATGTTCTACATCTTAGTTGGTGAGTAGCGTCTGGGGTCTTAAAAGCTTGCAAGCATCCATCTAAGATGCAACTATTGGTTTCTACTTGTCAGGAGGAAAAAACAAAATGAAAACCAAAGACTCAAAGAAGAAACTAGTCTACAGAACCAATAGTCTACACGAACCATGGCCTCATCTACCCTGAAGAACTAGATGATGACTGGCTACCACTACCGACTGTTCTAATCAGGGTCACAATAGATGGACCCTGATACAATGGGAGAACAATGTGGAACAGAAGTTTAAATTCCTAAAACAAAAAAAAGAGACCTATTGGACCAGTTGAGATTCCATGACTCCCTGAGACTATTCCCCTAAGATACTCTTGTAACCTTGAACCAAAATTAACTCCTGAGGTCACTTTTACCTAAATAACGAAGTGGTTCAAAAAATAATGAATATTCCCTGTAAGGACCGTCCTCCTTTAAAAAAGAAAAAATCACCTTTATGAAACCAAACGGTAAACAATTACTTTAAAAGATGAGAATGTAAGGGGGGAGGGAAACTGGCTTAATGGAAATGGAACAACCAGAACATAAATAATGACAATGTTCACACATTGTGAACGATACAACCAATGTCACTGAACAATTTGTGTAGAAATTATTGAATGGGAACCTAAACTGCTATGCAAACGTTTACTGAAAACACAATAAAGTATTATTTATTTTTTTATTTTTTCTTTTATTGTACTTCAGGTGAAGGCTTACAGAACAAATAGTTTTTCATGAAACAGTAGTACACATGTTGTTTTATGACATTGGTTAACA
>NW_004444000.1:15131329-15132418 GCF_000243295.1 Trichechus manatus latirostris | reverse complement strand
TGGTCTCCGATAGGAGTCCAAGATGGTGGATCCGCGCTGCGTTAGCTGGTAGGGGACCTCTGCATGAATCTCTCCTCGCTCTCCGTTGGCTGTCTGTTTTCTCACTCCATTTGGTGCTTGGCTAAGTTCTTTATCTCTTCATTTAGGGTTTCAGGATTGTTGTTTTCTCTGTTCGGCTTAGTTTTTTCGGATCTTTGCTATGGAGGGAGGGTGTGGTGCTTCTGCCTAGAGCACCATTTTGCTGGAACTCAATAAAGTATTATTTTTAAAAAAGTTTGTAGTAGGAACTTGTGTTTGTTCACTTTACCTACAGAATATATACACAAGTATTTTTGATTTTTTAAAAAAAGTGAGTTTTCTCCTTTAAGCTTTAATCAATTCTACTGCCTTGGGTAAACAACTCATTATGCAAATATATTTACGAGTGTTTGAAAAATAAATTTACACAAGCATATGCACGTGTATATATTTATACACACACTACTTATATATAATATTGTAATATCATGCTATACTCAAATAAAGAGTTTCATTAGTCTAAAAGCATCAACTCTGAATCTTTTTAAACAGCTCAAAATAAATAAAAGGCAATAATTTATGCTACAATATTTTTTTTTTTTTTTTTTTTAGCAGTAGCTTCTAACTGAAGAGATGTAACAGGCCACTTGGGCATAGAATTCATCATGCATCAAAATTAAGATTAATTTTTTTGAAATTTTTGAAATTTCAATTTTAAGTACCATTTGGAAGCCTCTTCCATTGCTATCAGTCTCTTCTTAATGAACAGTTTTCAGCGATGCTTCCACAACAATATATCATATATGATATTGAAATTGCTAAATTCAATAAATTAAGTGAGAAAAGAGCATGTTGAATAAAGATGTAAAGTTAGGTGAGAATTATTAATTATATTAATTGAGGAAAATCCACAATCGCTTATGGTATTAAAAGGAAACAAGAAACATGGGTAAAAAGCTTCACAACCTTGGATGGGGCACTATTCTTAGATATGACACCAAAAGCACAACAATAAAAGGAAAAATAGATAAATGAGACTTTAATTTTAACAAGAGCTTGCACACATCAAAG
>NW_004444000.1:15128451-15130714 GCF_000243295.1 Trichechus manatus latirostris | reverse complement strand
TCATTAAGAGATGAATGGATAAACAAAATGTGGTCTATAAACATGGTGTAATATTATGTGGCTATAAAAAGGAATGAAGATCTGATGCACGCTACGGCCTGGATGAACCTTGAAGGCATTATGTTAAGTGAAGTAAGCCAGACACAAAAGCACAAATATGGTATGACTCCACTTACAGGAAGTAATTAGATTAGGCAAATTCATAGAGACACAAAGTAGAATAGAGGTTACCAGGGGAGAGGTATAATGGGGAGATATTGTTTAATGGGTATAGAGTTTCTCTTTGGAATGATTTAAAAAGGACCTTTTCGTGAATGCACTTAACACCAAAAAATGTACCTACAAAAATGGTTAAAACGGTAAATTTTATGTTATGTAGATTTTTGCCAGAATTAAAAAATAAATATATATATGATTTAAAGAAAAAGCAAAAAAACATGGTTAAGGCAGAATGAAGGAGCCCTGGTGGCACACTGGTTAAGCACTCTGCTGCTAACATAAAGGTCAGTGGTTCAAACCCACCAGCCATTCCGAGGGAGAAAGATGTGGCAGTCAACTCCCATAAAGATTCACAGCCTTGGAAACACTATGGGGAAGTTCTACTCAGCATTATAGGATCACTATGAGTCAGAATTGACTGGATGGCAGTGGGTTTGGTTTTGGATTGAGGCAGAATGGAAGGAAATCAGGAGGGCAAAATAAAAGAGATATTAGGCTCTCTTCAGGGGCAACACTGGTTCCCCATCTCAACGAGAATCTAACTGAAATAACAGACAAAAAATCTTCAAATGAAAGTTATGTTATATTAAAACCTGGCAAGCCTGTGTTTCACTTAACCCCTGGGTAAAGAAGGATAAGCAGAAAGGGCACCTGCCAGACATGACCTATGTGACCACTGCATTCAGTCTCCATCCCCTGTCCAAAAACAAGTTGGTCATGTTTGAGTGCATCTCTTCCCTTTCCTCAAAACTTGCCATACTTTAAAATTTATAAACTCATAAAAAGGAACAATTATGTTTCTGGACATTAAGGCTCAGAAATGTGTGGGTTTTTTTTTGACAGTTATTGTACATGTTGCTCAGCGACATTGGTTACATTCTTCACACTGTATCGACATTCTTGTTATATTCATTCTGATTGTTCTGTTTCCCTTACTCTGGCTTCCCTGTTCCTCCATGATATCTCATCTTTGGTCTAGGGTAAATGTTAACCATTTGGTTTCCTCTGGATGATTATTTTCAGGAGCAAGTACTCAATCTGTCATTTGGCTGAAAAGTGGTCTCTGGGAGTGGTTTAAGTTCCAAGTTTAAAGAATATTTCAGAGCGATAGTCTCAGGGGCTCATCTAGTCTGTTCTGATCCAGTAAGCCTGGCCTTTTTTTTTAGGAATTTCAGTATTCTTCTACAATTTTCTCCCATTCTATCTGCGACTACCTATTGAGTCCCTGGTCTGAACAGTTGGTAGTGGTAGCCAGGTACCATCTAGTTCTTCTGGACTCAAGGTAGGTGACGTTGTTATTCATGTAGACTATTGGTTCTGGAGACTCATTTCTTTTTTGAGTCTTTGGTTTCCTTCTTTCTTTTTAGCTCCAGATGTGTAGAAACCAATACTTGTATCTTAGATGGCCACTTGTAAGCATTTAAGCTCCCAGAAGCTACTCACCAAACTAGGATGTAGAATATTGTCTTTATGGACTATATTATGGCAGTTGATGAGTTGCCCCATGAGACTATGGCCCTAAGCCTTCAAGCCCAGTAGACCAATCCCATGAGGTATTTGGCTGTGTCTAGGAAGTATCCATAACTGTGCCCTTGTGTACTTTCCTTTATACTTGAAAATATATGCAGCACAAATGAACATGTGTATACATATGCCTACAGTTACTCATATGCCAAGAAATCTGGAAGACAGCTACCTGGCCAACTGACTGGAAGAGATCCATATTTTTGTCCATTCCCAAGATAGGTGATTAAACCAAATGCAGACATTGTCGAACAATATCTTTAATATTACAAGCAAGTAAAATTTTGCTGTAGAGCATTCAAAAAAGGCTGCAGTGTATATCGACAGGGAACTGCCAGAAATTCAAGCTGGATTCAGAAGCAGATGTGGAACCAGGGATATCATTGCTGATGTCAGATGGATATTGGCTGAAAGCAGAGAATACCGGAAAGATGTTTACCTGTGTTTTATTGACTATGCAAAGGCATTTGACTGTGTGGATCATAACAAATTATGGATAATATTGTGAAGAAAGGGAATT
>NW_004444000.1:15117309-15127951 GCF_000243295.1 Trichechus manatus latirostris | reverse complement strand
AAAAGCAAAGATGTCACCTTGAAATCTAAGGTGCGCCTGACTGAAGCCATGGTGTTTTCAATCACCTCATATGCATGTGAAAGTTGGACAATGAATAAGGAAGACTGAAGAAGAATTGACAACTTTGAACTGTGATGTTGGTGAAGAATATTAAATATACCATGGACTGCCAAAAGAATGAACAAATCTGTCTTGGAAGAAGTACAATCAGAATGTTCTGTAGAAGCAAGGATGGTGAGACTACATCTCACATACTTTGGATATGTTATCAGGAGGGATCAGTCCCTGGAGAAGGACATCATGTTTGGTAAAGTAGAGAGTCAGCAAAAAAGAAGAAGAGCCTCAATGAGATGGATTGACACAGTGGCTGCAACAATGGACTCAAGCACAATGATGGTGAACAAGACACAAGACCAGGCAGTGTTTCCTTCTGATGTACATAGGGTTGCTATGAGTGGAAACCAACTTGACAGCACCTAACAAAAACAACAACATCCATAGAGAACCCCAATGATTCACCAAGAAAACTGCTGGAACTAATAGATTCAGCAGAGTGGTGGGATACAAGATGGACATACAAAAATCAGTTGGATTCCTATACACCAACAAAGAGAACTTCAAAAAGGAAATCAGGAAACAATACCAGTTATATCAGCCCCTAAAAGATAATATACTTAAGAATAAATCTAATCAGAGACATAAAAACCAAACCCACTGTTGTCAAGTAAATTCTGACTCATAGAGACCCCCAAGAGGTTTCCAGACTGGAAATCTTTGGGGAATCATACTGCCACATCTTTCTTCTGCAGAGTGGCAGGTGGATTTGAACCACCGACCTTTCAGTTAGCTGTCCATCACTTTAACTAGTGTGTCAACAGGGCTCCTTAGAGATATAGAACACCTATACAAAGAAAACTACAAAACACTATTGCAAGAAACCAAAGGAGACCTACATAAATGGAAAAACATACCTTGCTCATGGATAGGTAGACTCAACATTGTGAAAATGTCAATTCTACCCAAAGAGATCTACAGATATAAAGCACTTCTGATCTAAAAACCAACAACATTCTTTAATAAGATGGAAAAAATAATCACCAACTTTATATCTAAAGGAAAGAGGACCCAGGTAAAAAAAAAGCATTACTGAAGAAGAAAAACAAAGTATGTGGCTTCACACTACTTGCTCTCACAATATACTATATAGCCATGGTAGTCAAAACAGCTGGGTACTGCTAAAACGACAGACACGTAGACCAATGAAACAGAATTGAGAACCCAGATGTAAATCCATCCACCAATGATCAGCTGATCTTTGACAAAGGACCAAAATCCATTAAATGGGGAGAAGACAGTCTTTAACAAATCGTAGTGGCAAACCTGGATGTCCTTCTGTAGAAAAATGAAACAAGACCCATACCTCTCCCATACACAAAAACTAACTCAAAACGGATCAAAGACCTAATATAAAACCAAAAATGATAAAAATCATGGAAGAAACAATAGGAAGAATGCTAGGGGCCCTAATACATGGCATAAATATGAAAAAAATAATAACTAACAATGCAGACACACCAGAAGATAAACTAGATAACTGGGAGCTCCTAAAAAGTAAACACTTATGCTCACCAAAAGACTTCAACAAGAGAGTAAAGAAAGAACCTACAGATTGGGAATAAAATTTTGGGTATGACATAACCAACAAGGGTCTAATCTCTAAAATCTATAGACTACTTCCACACTTAAACAACAAAATGACAAATAACCCAGTTTAAAAAATCGGCAAGGATATAAACAGATACTTCACCAAAGAAGACATTCAGGCAGCTAACAGACACATGAGGATATGCTCTTGGTCACTAGCCATTAGAGAAATACAAACCAAAACTACAAAGAGATACCATCTCACCCTAACATTACTGACACTAATCAAAAAAACAGAAAATAACAAATGCTGGAGAGGTTGCGGGAGACTGGAATTCTTATGCACTGCTAGTGGGAATGCAAAATGGTACAACCATTTTGGAAAATGATACAGTGCCTCCTTAAAAAGCTAGAAATAGAAATACCATACAATCCAGCTATCCCACTCCTAGAAGTATATCCTAGAGAAATAAATGTTGTCACACAAATAGACATATGCACATGCATGTTCATTGCAGCATTGTTCACAATGGTAAAAAGATGGAAACAACCTAAGTGCCCTTCAGCAGACGAATGGCTAAATAAACTATGGTATGTACACACAACGAAATACTACACAACAGTAAAGAACAATGATGAATCTGGGAAACATCTCACAATGTGCATGAATCTGGAGGGTATTATGCTGAGTGAAATAAGTCAATCACAAAAGGACAAATATTGTATGAGACCACTATTATAAAATCCTAACAAAAGGTTTACACACAGGAAAAAAACGAACAAACAAACAAAAAAACAAAACCAGTCTTTGATGGTTAGGAGGGAAGGAGAAATCACTAAGTAAATAGCAAACAAGTGTTAATTTTTGTGAAGGGAAAGCCAACACATATTATAGGGAAAGTCAGCACAACTTGATCAAGGCAAAGTTACAGAAGTTTCCTAGACACATTCAAACACCTTGAGGAACCAAGTTACTAGCTCTGAAGCCTGGGTAACATGGTCTCGGAGAACATCTAGGTCAATTGGTATAAATAGTTCATAAGGAAAATGTTCTACATTGTACTTTGGTGAGTAGCATTTGGGGACTTAAAGTCTTCGAGCAGTCATCTAAGATGCATCTATTGGTCCCATCCCACCCGGAGCAAAGGCGAATGAAGAAAACCAAAGACACAAGGAAAATATTAGTCCAAAGGACTATTGGACCGCAGGAACCACAGCCTCCACCAGCCTGAACCCAGAAGAACTACATGGTGCTCAGCTACCACCACCAACTGCTCTGACAGGGATTACAACAGAAGGTCCTAGACAGAGCAGGAGAAAAATGTAGAACAAAATTCAAATTCACAAAAAAAGACCAGACTTACTGGTCTGACAGAAACTGAAGGAACCCCTGAGACTATGGTTCCCTGACAACCCGATAACTCAGAACTGAAGCCATTCCCAGAATCCACCTTTCAACCAAAGATTAGACAGGCTTGTAAAGCAAAAAATAACTCACGTGAGGAACGTGCTTCTTACATCAATCAAGTATAGGAAACCAAATGGGCACCACCTGCCCCCAAAAAAAGATGAGAATGCAAGAAGAGACAGGAAAACTAGACAAATGGACACAGAGAACCCAGGGTGGAAAGGGAAAGGGAGACAGTGCTGACATATTGTGGGGATTGCAACTAATGTCACAAAACAATTTGTGTATAGATTTATGAATGAGAAACTAATTTTGGCTGTAAATTATCATCTAAAACACAATAAATTTTTTTAAGAAGACTTGTGAACTTTAAAAAAAAACACTTTACAGAAAATGTCAAACCAAACAATTTTAAACTTTATTTAATCAGACACTTCAATGAATATAGGCAAAAGAAGAATAAAAGCAGATAGGAGGCATTCAGATTCTTCTTGGGAAATAAAAATTTAAACAAAATTATGACCATAAGATAAGTATTAAATAAATATAAATACCTGATGTTTTGCTCTCAGAGTATTAATTTTAATCAGATTTAAGTAAAGTTCTTAACTGGCGTAATTATATTCTAAATCTATTCTTATAAAACAATGTTTTCAATCTTCTCAAAACTCATATACCTTTTGACAAATATCAAAAACACAAAGATACTGAATTACATCCCCTGACACAGATGTGTCCTCTGGGCATCACGACCTCATGAAAAATACTTATGAACAGTGGATAGTTTATCTTCTGTGTAACACACACAAAAAAAAACAAGATTTTTTAGAGCTCTATTTTCTATTGTTTTTATTATGAATAACTTTTTCTGTTTCCAAATTTAAAATGATAGCATAATATCCAATAGGCTTTTTAAAGTACATAGAAACCCCAAAACCAAACTCATTGCCATCTAGTCAATACCAACTCATAGCAACCCCATAGAACAGGGTAGAACTGCCCCATAGGGTTTCCAAGGCTGATACCTTTATGAAAGGAGATTGCCACATCTGCCTCCTGAGGAGTAGCTGGTAAATTAGAACAGTTTAGCAGTAGAAAAATAGAACTATATATACTCTATGGAAATTATGACATGCCTCCTCAGGGAGTCCTGTCCCCAAACTCCTCTGTTTCACCATCACAGGAACTGATTGTTATTATTTAAAAGTATATATATATATATATGTAATTATATATGCAAACACACAAACACACAAATTATATATACAAACACACAATGAAATCTTTTTTCCCATCCTTTAAATCAGTCTAGGGCCATGTGCATTTCTCTAGTTTGACATGAAAGCCTCATTGATGATCTCTCTGCTATCAGCATCTTGGCTAAGGACATCACTTCCATGACCACTTTCACTTTCCTTTTTCTCTTCCTTTTTTTTAAAAATATTTATTGTATTTTTGGTGAAAATTTACTAAGGAAATTACATTCTTATTTAACAATTTCTATACATATTGTTCAGTGACATTGGTTACATTCTTCACAATGTATCACAATTCTCCTTATTTCCATTTTGGTTGTTCTGTTTCCAATGATCTAGCTTCCCTGTTCTCCCTTGCCTTCTCTTCTTTTGTCCAAAATAAGTGTTAACCATTTGTTTTCATTTACACGACTATTTTGAGGAGCACAAGTACTCACAGGTGCTGTCTTAGTTATCTAGTGCTGCTATAACCGAAATGCCAAGAGTGGAGAGCTTGAAAAGAGAAATTTACTCTCTCACGGTCTAGGAGCCTACGAGTACAAATTCAGGGTGCCTACTCCAGGGGAAGGCTTTCTCTCTCTGTCGGCTCTAGGGGAAGGTCCTTGTCATCACTCTTCCCCTGCTCTAGGAGCTTCTCAGCAAAGGGAACTCAGGTCCAAATAACGCACACTCCTGGCTCTTGTTTCTTGGTGCTATGAGGTTGCCTGTCTCTCTGCTCTCTTCTCTCTTTTATATCTCAAAAGAGGTTGACTTAAAACACAACCTAATCTTGTATATTGTGTCCTACCTCATTAACATAAGTGCCGTTAATCCTGCCTCATTAGCATCATAGATGTAGGATTTACAACAGTTAGGAAAACCAAATCAGATGACAAAATGGTGGACAATTATGCAATACTGGGAATCATGGCCTAGCCAAGTTGACACACATTTTTAGGAGACACAATTCAGCCCATAACAGGTGGTATTATTTATTTTATGGGCCAACATGTCATTTGGCTGAAAGCTGACCTTTCGGAGTGGCTTCAGTTCCAAGTTTAAAGAGCATTTCAGGGCGATAGGCTCGGGGGTTCATCTAGTCTCTTCCAGTCCAATAAGTTTTACCTTTTTTTAGGAATTTCAGTTTTGTTCTACATTTTTCTCCCATTCTATCTGGGATCATCTATTTAGTCCCTGGTCAGAACAGTTATTAGTGGTAACTGGGCACCATCTAGTTCTTCTGGTTTTCAGGTAGATGATGTCATTATTCGTGTAGACTATTGTTTCTGTAGAATAGATTCTTCTTTGAGTCTTTGGTTTCTCTCATTCTCTGTAGCTCCAGATGAGTAGAGACCAATAGTTGTATCTTAAATGCCTGCTCACAAGCTTTTAAGACCTCTGATGCTACTAACCAAACTAGGATGTAGAACATTGTCTTTATGAGTTATTTTATGTTAATTAACTGAGTTGTCCAACAAGATTATGGTCCTAAACCCTCAAATCCAGTAGCGCAATTCCATGAGGTGTTTGGTTGTGGCTGGGAAGTGTCTGTAAGTGTCCCCAATGTGCTTTATACCAAAAGAATCAAGGACGTAAATATTGGAAACCCAAAATCAACAAAGATCATAGAACAAAAAATAGGATCAATGCTACAAGCCCTAATACACAGCATTAACAGGATACAAACCATAACTATCAACACACAAACTCCAGAAGATAAGCAAGATAACTAGGATCGTCTAAAAATGAAATACTTATGCTCATCAAAAAGACTTCGTCAAAAAGTTAAAAAGAGAACCTAATGACTGGGGAAAAAATTGTGGCTGTGACAAATCCAACAAAGCTCTAAAACCTAAAATCTACAGGAAAATCCAACACCTCTAAACAAAAGGACAAATAATCCAGTTAAAAAAATGGGCAAAGAATATGAACAGACTCATTACCAAAGAAGACATTCAACAGGCTAACAGACACATGAGGAAATGCTCGAGATCACTGGCCATTAGAGAAATACAAACCAAAACCACAATGAAATATCATCTCACCCTGACTTTACTGGCACAAATTTAACAAAAAAGAAAATAACAAATGTTGGAGAAGTTGTGGGGAGATTGCAACTCTTATGCACTGCTGGCGGAAATGCAAAATGGTACAATCACTTTGGAAAACGATATGGCACTTCCTTCAAAAGCTAGAAATAGAAATGCCATATAATCCAGCAATCCCACTCCTAGGAATATATCCTAGAGAAATAAGAAACATCACAAGAATATACATATTCACACCCATGTTCGTTGCAGCATTGTTCACAATAGCAGAAAGATGGAAACAACCTAGATGCCCATCAATAGGTGAATGGATAAACAATCTATGGTACATACACACAATGGAATACTACACAATGATAAAGAACAATGATAGATCTGGGAAGCATCTAACAACATGGATAAAATAAGTCAATCACAAAAGGACAAGTTTTGTATGAGACCACTGCTATAAAAACTCATGAAAAGGTTTACACACAGAAATAAACGATCTTTTATGGTTACAAGGGGAGGGGAGGGAAAAACACTAAATAAACAATAGATAAGTGGTAACTTTGGTGAAAGGTAAGACAGTACACAATACTGGGGAAGCCAGCACAACTTGTCCACGCTAAAGTCATGGAAGCTCCATAGATACATCCAAACTCCCTGAGGGTTTGAATTACTGGACTGAGGGAAGTGGGAACCATGGTCTTGGGGATCATGTAGCTCAATTGCATAACACAGTTTATAAAGAAAATGTTCTGCATTCTACTTTGGTGAGTAGCGTCTGGGGTCTTAAAAGCTTGTGAGTGGCCATCTATGATACTCCGTTGGTCTCACCCAGTCTGGAGCAAGGGAGAATGAAGAAAACCAAAGACACAAGGGAAAGATTAGTCCAAAGAACTAATGGACCACAAGTACTACAGCCTCCACCAGCCTGAGTCCAGCACAACTAGATGGAGCCCGGCTACTGCCACTGACTGCTCTAACACGGATCACAATCTATTGGTCCTGGACAGAGCTGGAGAAAAATGGAGAACAAAATTCTAAAACACACATACACACAAAGACTAGACTTACTTTCCTGACCTGACAGAGACTGGAGAAACTCTGAGAGTATGGCTCCCAGACACCCTTTTAGCTCAGTAATAAAGTCACTCTTGAGATTCACACTTTAGCCAAAGATTCGACAGGCCCATAAAACAAAATGAGACTAAATGGGCACACCAGCCCAGAGGCAAGGACGAGAAGGCAGGATGGGACAGGAAAGCTGGTAATAGGGAACCTAAGATCCAGAAGAGGAGAGTGTTGACATGTCAGGGGGTTGGCAACCAATGTCACAAAACAATACATGTAGTAATTGTTTAATGAGAAGCTAGTTTGTCCCGCAAACCTTCATCTAAAGTACTATAAAAAAAAAGACAATATATGCAGCACACACAAACATGTATATACATATGCTTATAGTTATTCATATCCACCTTCCTGCACTTATTTATGCATACTTACATATCTGTGTAACCACACACACATTTTTAGTTATTGTTACTGTTGTTGTAAAATTGTATATCACCCAATGATTCTCTTTTTACAAATTTCCCCATAAACTGTTCATTGACATTAGTTACATTTATCATAATTGGTCAATGTTCTCTTTAACTGTGTCTATACTTTTGTATTTGTGCTCAAACTTTCATCTTTACTGCGGTAGTTCTGTGCTCACTATTTCTACACTCTGAACCACATTTCCTGTCACCGAAAGTGACAAGTATCTAAGTTCTAAAGTGTACTTACCCCTACGCCCCCTTTTCAGTCTGGTAACCAGCAACTAATACTGGCCTCTTTATATTTATCTGTTCTTGTCCTCTACCATATTTGTCATTTTATGTTTGACTCATTTCACTTAGCATTATGCCCTCTAGCGACCTCCACCTTCAAGCTCATTCTTTCACAATTCTCTTTTTCTTTCATGCCGTTCCTTCCTAGGATAAACAGTGGGTTCAGAAACTGGGCTCTGCAACATTAGCTGTGTGACCTTAAGCCAGTCACAGAGCCTCTTCCTCATATGGAGGATAGGACAAGGAGATGTATGCTTCAATAGAATTGGTAAAGTATGCAGCATACAAATAGACAACATATTTAATTTTTTTCTAAGAGAAAATGGGAGAGATCAGATTTATATATTGAAAACATAAATCCCAACATGACAAGGTTTTTGCTATAATATTTTTCTTTTTTTTTAAAGAAAAAACAGGCCTTCTTTTGTAAAGGGAAACCTTTATTACACAACTGAGCAAACAAAGAACCTTGATATTACACTTGGTAATCCATTCCGTAGCCAAGAATATTGCTGTGTAATTTTAATCATAATCTGTATGAATCCCAGAATATTTGTAGAGAACAAGAAAAATATCTTATGTGGAAAATAGCATACCTTCCACTGATCATTTCAATTTTATTAATGACAATGCATCATTTGACCAATGCAATAAAATAGAGGCATTCCAAAGAACTTCCTACAATTTTCAGCATAGGTGTGGTTTCTGTAAGGTGAGTAGAAGAGAGTAGAATGTAAGCTATCCTCACACATCATCTAAGATATTCCACATCATTCCACAAGGTATTCAGTAACATTCCAGCTGTGAGGCTGAAAATCTAGAACAAAAACTATTACAAAAAGAAACCTGAAAATTCCTGGAAATTTTTACAACTGTAGCATGTCTGCAATTCTTGTCACCTGCTTCTTTTCTTAATGCAATCATAAGTAATAAAACCCTTGAAACAGGAAAGGCAATACAAATTATTTCTGAGAAAGCAAGAAAGAGATGAAGTGGTCAGACAGCATCTCACTCTGCAGCTCAGCTTAGGTGGGAAAGACACGGACTCACATAAATAATAGGCATTGCTATCTTTACACAGAAAGGAAATCAGTCAAATGTCTCCATCTGATATGAGGAATAACAATCAGGTTGGGCCATCTTGGAACTGGCATGACCTTGGAGTCAAAGAATAGGTCAACATGGTAATGGTGCATGATGAGAAAAGACATTAGAGTAAAAATCCCTCCAAGAATACTTTAGAAAGAAGATGAAGAGAAGAAAAAGAAGAACAGGAGGAAGTAGATGAGGAGGAGAAAACAACACAGCAACAGAGGCAGGGAGTAAGGCAGTGTTTCTCCTTCTGCTCAGTTTTAATCTTCACAGCAAGTTTGACATCCCTGTTTCTGAGGCTATAGATGAGAGGATTCAGCATGGGTACCACATTGGTACAAAACAATCAGAAAAATTTTCCCTGGTCCACAGACCCAGTAGATGATGGCTTCACATGAGTGAGCATTTGAAATCCATAGAACAGACCAACAGTTATTATGTGGGAGCCACAGGTGCTGAAGGCTTTGGACCAACCCTTAGATGATGACATGTGAAGGACATTGAAAAGAATCAAAGCATAAGAGAGAAAGATAATGAGGCTAGATGCTATGACAACTGTGCCTACAATAATGGAAACCACAAGATCATAGGTGCTGCTGCAGGAGAGCTGGAGGAAGGGGAAGGTGTCACACATGTAACGGTTGAGGATGTTGGAGTCACAGAAGATCAACCTGATCATACACCTTGTGTGCACCATAGAGCCAGCAAAACCCACCATATACGAACCAAACATCAACAGGGAACAGACCTTAGAGGACATGGTGACCGTGTAGAGCAAGGGCTTGCAGATGGCCACATAGTGATCATACGTCATAGCTGTCAACACATAGTGCTCTGAGTTGACAAAGAAAAAGTAGAAAAATAGCGGAGTCATGCATTCTGCAAAGGAAATAATATTTCTTTCTGAAATATAGCTCATCAGCATTTTGGGAGTAATGACAAATGAATGGCAGAGATCAATAAAGGACACATTGAAGAGGAAAAAGTACATGGGGGTGTGAAGGTGAGAATTCAGACAAATCAGATTAATTAAGCTTAAATTCCCCATCACAGTGACCACATAGTTCACCAACAACAGAAAAAACAGAGGCAGCTGGAGCTCAGGTTTGTCTGTTAACTCATAAGGATAAATTCAATCAGTGAAGAGTCATTTTCACAGCCATTCACTTCACCAGTGTGATCTGTGGGAACAGAGGTAGAAGGTGACATTAGCAATTAACTCTTTTTTTTTTTTACTTTTTTTTTTAATTGTACTTCAGGTGAAGGCTTACAGAACAAATAGTTTTTCATGAAACAGTAGTACACATATTGTTTTATGACATTGGTTAACAACGCCACAACATGTCAACACTCTAACTTCTCAACCTTTTTTTTGGTGAAAATACACATAGCCAAAGA
>NW_004444000.1:15115071-15116524 GCF_000243295.1 Trichechus manatus latirostris | reverse complement strand
AGCTAAAATGGATATGGGAGAGAGGAGACAGGAACAGGAGCCAAAAACATACAAACAAACAAACAAGAATGCTAAGGGAGCTTGCCGTTGGAATGGAGGGATGAGAGACAATGAAATGGAGAAAAACACAAAGGGGAAAGGAAGAAAAGAAATGAATGAATAAATAAAAATCAGAAAGGTTAAAGAACCGCATAGTTCCCAGGGATCCCACCGATGCAGCTATGAGGTCTGGGGAAGTCGCTCTCAGGTGTTGCAGTATAGCCTGGCTAGAAGGCGTAGAGGTGTACAACGCCTGGTATTCAGGGATCAGAAAGAGAAGGAAGATATAGAGAGACGAGAAACTGAGCAATGAAGAAAAACAAAAAGGGAAAAGAAAGCAAAACAAATTAAAAAAAAAAAAAATACCAGAAAGTCCCCCCAAAATAACAGAAAAAATTAACCAACAAATAAAAGAAATGGAATTTCAGCTTTGTTCTACATTTTTCTCCCATTCTATCTGGGATCATCTATTTAGTCCCTGGTCAGAACGGTTATTAGTGGTAACTGGGCACCATCTAGTTCTTCTGGTCTCCAAGTAAGTGATATCATTATTCTTGTAGACTATTGTTTCTGTAGAATAGATTCTTCTTTGAGCCTTTGGTTTCTTTCATTCTCTGTAGCTCCAGATGAGTAGAGACCAATAGTTGTATCTTAAATGGCTGCTCACAAGCTTTTAAGAACGCTGATGCTACTAACCAAACCAAAATGTAGAACATTGTCTTTATGGGCTATATTATGTCAATTGACTGAGTTGCCCCACAAGATCATGGTCCTAAACACTCAAATCCAGTAGACCAGTCCCATGAGGTGTTTGGTTGTGTCTGGGAAGTGTCTGTAACTGTCCCCTATGTGCTTTATTTTCTACTTTTTATTTTATTTTTATTTTGTACAAATGATGCTGGCAAAAATGGATGTTTATCTGCAAAAAAAAAAAGAAATAAGACCCATACCTGACCCCATACACAAAAACTAATTAAAAATGAATCAAAGACCTAAATATAAAACCAAAATCTCCAAAGATCATAGAACAAAAAATAGGATCAACACTAGAGGCTCTACTACATGGCATTAACAGGATACAAACCATAACTATCAACACACAAACTCCAGAAGATAAGCAAGATAACTGGGATCTTCTAAAAATTAAACACTTATTGTAATCAAAAGACTTCACCAAAAGAGTAAAAAGAGGACCTGGGAACGAATTTGTGGCTATTACAAATCTGACAGATTTCTAATATCTAAAATCTACAGGAAAATCCAACACCTCTACAACAAAAAGACAAATAATCCAATTAAAAAATTGGCAAAGGAAATGAACAGACACTTCAGCAAAGAAGACATTCAAGAGGCTAACACACATACGAGGAAATGCACAAGGTCACTAGCCTTTAGAGAAATGCAAATCAAAACC
>NW_004444000.1:15112212-15114744 GCF_000243295.1 Trichechus manatus latirostris | reverse complement strand
CAACGATAAAGAACAATGATGAATCTGCAAAGCATCTCACAACACAGATAAATCTGGAGGGCATTATGCTGTGTGAAATAAATCAATCACAAAAGAACAAATATTGTATGAGACCACTACTATAAAAACCCATGAAAAGGTTTACACACAAACAGAAACAAACTTTGACAGTTATGAGGGAGGGGAGGAGTGGGGAGGGAAAACAATTAAATAGAGAATAGATAAGTGGTAGCTTTGGTGAAGGGTAAGACAGTGCACAATACTGGGGAATCCAGCACAACTTGTCCAAGGCAAGGTCATGGAAGCTCCACAGACACATTCAAACTCCCTGAGGGACCAAATTACTGGGCTGATGGCTATGGGGACCATGGTCTCAGGGAACATCTAGCTCAATTGGCATAACATAGTTTATAAAGAAAATGTTCTACTTTCTACTTTGGTGAGTAGCATCTGGGGTCTTAAAAGCTTGTGAGTGGCCACCCAAGATACTATATTGGTTTCACCCTATCTGGAGCAAGGAAGAATGAAGAAAACCAAAAACACAAGGGAAATATTAATTCAAAGGACTAATAGACCACAACTACCACAGACTCCACCAGACTGAGTTCAGCACAACTAGATGGTGCCCGGCTACCACCATTAACTGCTCTGACAGGGATCACAATAGAGGGTCCCAGAAACAGCTGGAGAAAAAAGGAGAACAAAATTCTATCTCACAAAATAAAAACAATCAGACTTACTGGTCTGACAGAGACTGGAGAAACCGTGAGAGTAGGTTCCCAGACACCCTTTTAGCTCAACGATGGAGTCACTCCTGAGGTTCACACTTCAGCCAAAGATTAGACAGACCCATAATAAAAAATGAGACTAAATGGGCACACCTGTCCAGGGCCAAGGAAGACAATGAAGGAGGGTAATAGGGAACCCAAGGTTGAGAAGGGGAGAGTATTGACACGTTTTGGGGTTGACAACCAAGGTCACAAAACAATATGTGTAGTGATAGTTTAATGAGAAGGTAGTATGTTCTGTAAACCTTCATCTAAAGTGCAATAAAAAAGAAAGAAAATATATGCAGCACACATAGACATGTAGATACTATGCCTATATTTATTCACATATGCCTTCCTGTACGTATTTATGCAGACTTATATGTCTATGTAACCAGACACATATTTAAGTTGTTGTTACTGTTGTAGAATTTTATATCACCCAATGAATGTTTTTTAATTTCCACCTAAACTGTTCATTGACGTTAATTATATTTATCATAATTTGTCAATGTTCACTTTAACTGTGTCTATACCCTACTATTTGTGCTCAGGCTCTCATCTTTACTATGGTTGTTCTGTGCTCACTACTTCCACGCTCTGAACCACATTTCCTATCACCAAAAGTAACGAGTATCTAAGTTCTAAATCACAGTTACCCCTGCCCCCCTCTTCAGTCTGGTAACCACCAACTAATACTGGCCGCTCTATATTTATCTGTTCTTGTCTTCTACAATATTTGTCCTTATATGTTTGACCTCTTTCACTTGGCATTATGCCCTTCAACCACTTCCACTTTCAAGCTTATTCTTTCACAATTCTCTTTTTCTTTCATGCTATTCCTTCTTAGGATAAACAGTGAGTTCAAAAACTGGGCTCTGCAACATTAGCTGTGACCTTGAGCCAGTCACATAGCCATTTACTTACCTGGAGGACAGAACAAGGAGATGTATGTTACAATAGGCTTGGTAAAGTATGCGGCACATAATAGGCCACAGTTTTAATTTTTTTTCGAAAAGAAAAAGAAAGAAGTCAAAGTTACATATTGAAAGAATAAATCCCAATATGACAAGTTTTTGCTATAATACTTTTGTTTGCTTTTTTAAAATGAGGAAACAGGCCTTCTTTTGAAAAACGGAACCCTTGTTACACAATTGAGCAAACAAAGAACCTTGACAATACACTGGGCAATCCATTCCATAGCCGAGAATATTGCTGTGTAATTTTAATCATAATCTGTGTGAATCCGAGAATATTTGTGGAGAACAAGAAAAATATGTGGCAAATAACATTTGCACCAGTGATAGAAGTGCAAGTCAGTGACAATTTCAACTCTATTTATAACAACACATCATTTGACTAATGCAATAAAACAGAGGCATTAGAAAGAACTTCCTATAATTTTCAGCGTAGGTGTGGTTTGTGCAAGGTGAGTAGAAGTGAGTAGAAGGTGAGCTATCCTCACACATCATCTAAGATAATACAACCATCATTCCACAATGTATTCAGCAACATTACAGCTGTAAGGCTGAAAATCTAGAACCAAAACTATTACAAAAAGAAACCTGAAAATTCCTGGAAATTTTTACAACTGCACCATGTCTGAAATTCTTGTCACCTCCTTTTTTTAATGCAATCATAAGTAATAAAACCCTTGAAACAGGAAAGGCAATACAAATGGTTTCTGAGAAAGCAAGAAAGAGATGAAGTGATCAGACAGCATCTCACTCTGCAGTTTACCTTAGGGGGAAAGACACACACACAC
>NW_004444000.1:15100473-15101189 GCF_000243295.1 Trichechus manatus latirostris | reverse complement strand
TCCCTCCTTCTTTGCTTTCCCCCAGAATGTAAGATACGCTTCAGCACCGGGAAGACATAATAGAGGCAGTAATGATTAAACAGAGAACAGAAAACTGAAGAGTTAGCTGAGCATTTGAAAAGTGGTATGTTGTCAGATAAGAGCCCTGGTGGTACAGTGGTTAAGAGCTATGGCTGCTAACCAAAAGGTAGGCGGCTTGAATCCACCAGCTGCTCCTTGGAAACCCTATGGGGCAGTTCTACTCTGTCCTATAGGATCTCTATGTTAACTCAACGACAATGGATTTGGTTTCTGTTTTTTGTTTGTCTGTTTGTTTGTTTGTTTGTTTGTTTTTTTGATGTTATCAGATAAGGAGGAGGGGGCATGGCAAACAGAAGTTACTATAGAAAACGAATACAGGTGACAGAGCATTCCAGGAAGAGCATAACCATACAATGGAATATTATATGGCAATTACACATTAGGATTTTAAGGATACACAGTAAAATGACAATGGTAGTCATCTTTAGGTGATGCCTGAGCTCCAGCCAAGAATTTAGGATGTGGGTCTAGTCAGTTCCAGTAGGGGCTGAAATGTATTCAGGAATCTAAGATTGAAGAAATAGAGGGATACTCTCAACAAGATGGATTGACACAGTGGCTGCAACAATGGGCTCAAACACAGCAATGATTGTGAGGATGGTGCAGGACCAAGCAGTGTTTCATTCTGTTATACA
>NW_004444000.1:15096122-15099180 GCF_000243295.1 Trichechus manatus latirostris | reverse complement strand
ATAAACACTTTGGAGAACAATTTGGCAGTTCTTTTAAAATTTAAATATTCATGCAACATATGACCTAGCCACTCTATTCCTAGGTATATATTCAAGAGAAATGAATGAATATATCCATAAAACACTTTTATGCAAATGTTCACAGCAGCTTTAATTATAATAACAAAAATTAAAAGCAAACCAAATGTCCATCAGGTGAACCGAAACAAATTGTGGGATATCTGTGCAATTAAGTACTACTCAGCAATAAGCAAGAAATTATTGATACCTACAGCAACTTGAATTAATCTCAAAATGTTTATACTGAGTTAAAGAAACAAGATCAAAAATATGTGTATTATATTGATTTATTTATATTATAAACTAGAAAATGAAAAATAATCTATAATGACACAAAGTTGGTCAGTGGTTGCCTGGGGACTGGAGGTTGGGAAGAGGCAGGACAAGAGGATTACAAATAGGAATACTTTTGAAGATGATGGGTGTGTTCACTATTTTTATTTTGACAACGATTTCATAGGGTCACTATGAGTTGGAATTGACTCCACGGAAACGGGTTTGGTTTTTTGGTTTTGGTTTTCATGGATATACACATACGTTAAAACTTACAGATTGCACATTTTAAATATACACAGTTTATTTTTAACATTATACCTTGTTAAAAAAGAAACAGAATACCTGTAAATTAAAATAAGATTTTATTCAGATTCAAAGATTTGCAAATTGGGAAGCAGCAAAATGAAAGTTCAAAATGCTGTTCCAAAGAGGGAGCATAAGCACACGTCTTTTACACTGGATCTTGCAGAACTTTGTACAAGTTGAGAAGAGTATGGGGATACGTTTGATTGGTTGACATTCTACATGCTCTCATAAGGCTCATTTATCCAGAATTACTATTGGCTGCAGTACTCAACCTTAGACACAGTTTCCTGCATTTCGGAGCTGGTTCCTTCTGTTTCCTGCAACTTCCTGGGTGGGCCACCTCAGCATATTGCAGAACAAGTTATCTTGGTCAAGAGCGTGTCGTGGGTCAGGTACTCTAAGAAGCAGAAGCAGATGCCTAGGACAAAATGGAGTCAATTCAGACCTGTGTCAGCCATTTTATTATGTCAAGCCTCAAGAATAGAGTGCTCTTTCACAACTACAAGAAAAAAAATAGAGATTTAATTTAATTTGTTGTTGTTGTTAGATGCCTTCAAGTCGTTTCGGACACAGAGCGACCTCATATATAACAGAAGGAAACGCTGCCCAGTCCTGCGCCATCCTCACAACCATTGTTATGTTTGTTAATTTATATCATAATGAAAAAGGGAAAGTGTATTCAATTCAACAGGCTTAATGAGCCAGTATTCTAAAGCATTAGTGAAAGGAAGGAAAGTAAAATATGAAATTAATAAAACAATGTCTACCTTCAAAAAGTTTGAAAACTTTTGAGGAAAAGAAAAAAATGACAATCTTACTTATATTGGATTTTGTGTAATTATCTCCACACACTGAATGTATATCTTCCTTTTATTTTTATTTTGAACAACAATTAATGGTTTCCAAGGCTGTACATCTTTACGGGAGCTGACTGCCACTTCTTTCTCCCCCAGAGTGGCTAGTGGGTAGGATGTGCCAACCTTTTGATTAGTAGTTGAGCTCTTTAACCACTGTGCTGCCAAGGCTGCCTCTGGTCACGCTATATATAAATTATTTGTCCCCATTTTACAGGTGAGAAGCCTCAGGCTCAGAGAAAGTACGGCTTACTCAATATTACACATGTAGGCACCTGGAACAGGACTAGAGTCTCAGTTACTTGAGCTTGAAAATCAGGTTGTTTCAACTACACTGTAGGACCTCTAGGCCAAAGGCACCTAGACATAATGCAGGAAAATAGTTTAAAGTTCCATAAGTTATGCTTCTGTTATTGTTGTTAGCTGCTGTTTCAGTTCCAACTCATACAATTCTATGTACAACAAAATGAAACACTGCTGGGTGCAGCACCATCCGCGCAATCCTTGCTATGCTTGAGTCCCTTGTTGCAGCAACTGGGTCAATTCGTCTCACTGAGGGTCTTCCTCTTTTTCACTGACCCTCTACTTTACCAAGCATGATGTCCTTCTCCAGGGACTTGTCCCTCCTGATAACATGTACAAAGTACGTGAGACAAACTCTCGCCATCCTCAGTTCTAAGGAGCATTCTAGCTATACTTCTTACAAAACAGTTTTTTCCTTCTCCTAGCAGTCCATGGTGTATTCAGTATTCTTTGCCAACACCATAATTCTAATTCAAATGCATCCATTCTTCTTCAGTCTTCCTTATTCATTGTCCAGCTTTCGCTTGCATATAAAGTGACTGAAAATACCATGGCTTGGGTCAGGTACACCTTAGTCCTCAAAGTGATATCTTTACTTTTTAACACTTTAAAGAGGTCTTTTGCAGCAGATTTGCCCAATACAATACATCGTTTTATTTCTTGACTGCCGCTTCTATGGGTGTTGATTGTGGATCCAAGTAAAATGAAATCCTTGATAACTTCAATATTTTCTCCTTTTACGGTGATGTTGCTTATCTGTCCAGTTGTAAATATTTATGTTTTCTTTATGTTGAGGTGTAATCCATACTGAACGCTGTGGTCTTACATCAGTAAGTGCTTCAAGCCCTCTTCACTTTCAGCAACCAAGGTTGTATCACCTGCATAACACAGGTTGTTTATGAACCTTTCTCCAATCCTGATGCCTCATGCTTCTTCATATAGTCCAGGTTCTTGCTTATTTCCTCAGCATACAGATCCAATAAGTACGGTGAAAGGATATAATGTTGACACCCACCTTTCCTGATTTTAAACCATGCACTATCCCCTGTTGGAAGCACTTCCTCTTGGTTTACGTAGTTTCCTCATGCACACAATGAAGTGTTCTGGAATTCCCATTCTTTGCAATATTATCCATAATTTGTTATAATTCACACAGTTGAATGCCTTTGCATAGCCAATAAAAAACACAGGTAAAAACTTTCTGGTATTCTCAGCCAAGATCCATCTGACATTAGCAATGATATCCCTCATTCCATGTC
>NW_004444000.1:15093841-15094994 GCF_000243295.1 Trichechus manatus latirostris | reverse complement strand
TCTTGACATGGTCTCCAAATTCAGGTGGGATAGACTCAAGATCATACTTTGGCTATCTTGGACTTGTTTTAATTTTCTTCAGCTTCAATTTGAACTTGCATATAAGCAACTGATGGTCTGTTCCTCAGTCAGCCTCTGGCCTTGTTCTGACTGATGATATTGAGCTTCACCATGGTCTTTTCCCGTAGATGTAGTAGATTTGATTCCTGTGGATTCCACCTGGTGAGGTCCACAGGTATTCTCGCCATTTATATTGTTGAAAAAAAAATTGCAAGAAAGGAGACATTAGTCTTGCAAACTTCTATCATGCAATCTCCAACATCATTTCTATCACCAAGACCATACTACCGGTCCTCCTTTGTTTCCAGCTTTCACATTCCAATCGCTAGTAATTATGAATGAATCTTGATTCCATGTCTGATCAATTTCAGACTGCAGAAGTTGGTAAAAGTCTTCAATTTCTTAATCTTTGGGCTTAGCGGTTGATGAGTAAATTTGTATAGTAGTCGTATTATAACTGCTCTTTTTTGTAGGCATATGGATATTATCCTTCATTGACAGTGTTGTACTTCAGAGTAGATCTTGAAATGTCCTTTTTGACAATGCATGTGACACCGTTCCTCCTCAATTGTCATTCCAGCATAGTAGACCATACGATTGTCCAGTTCAAAATGGCCAATACCAGTCCATTTCAGCTCACTAGTGCCTAGTATAGTGATGTTTGTGCATTCCATATCGTTTTTCACAACTTACAATTTTCTTAGATTCATACTTAGTACATTCCATGTTCCAATTAGTAATGGATGTTTGCAGCTGTTTCTTCTTATTTTGAGTCATGCCATGTCAGCAAATGAAGTTTCTGAAAGCTTGACTCCAACCATGTCATTAAGCTCGAACTCTACTTTGAGGAGGCAGCTCTTCTTCAGTTGATTTTGATTGCCTTTCAACCCGAGGGGCTCATCTTCTGGCACTATATCAGACAATGTTCCTCTGCTATTTGTAAGATTTTCACTGGCCAGTTTTTCTAGAAGTACATCACCAGGTCCTTCTTCCTAGTCTGTCTTAGTCTGGAAGCTCTGCTGAGGTCTGTCCACCATAAGTGACTCTGCTGATATTTGAAATACTGGTGGCATAGCTTCCAGCATCACAGCAA
>NW_004444000.1:15091357-15092469 GCF_000243295.1 Trichechus manatus latirostris | reverse complement strand
TGCTGCAAAATTCTATGAATTTTGGAAAGCACCTAATGCCATCCATCATTACAATACATTCAGAATAGCTTTAATGCCTTAAAAATGCCACGTGCTTCTCCTATTCATCCCCCTCCCCACTCCTTCCAACCCGCGACAACCACTGATCTTTGTACTGTCTATGTAGCTTTGCCTTTTCAAAAATGTCATATAATTGGCATCATGAAGCATGCAGCCTTTTCAGACTGGCTTGCTCACAGAGCAATATGCATTTAAGGCTCTTTTACTTCTTTTTGTGGCTTGATGCCTCATTTTTTTGTGATAAGTTATATTCTCTTGTATGGATTTACTAGTTTGTTTATCCAGTCATCTATCTGAAGACGTCGTGGTGGTTTCCAGTTTTTGGTGATTATAAATAGAACTGCTATAGCCATTCATGGGCAGGCTCTTGTGTGGGCAGAAGTTTTCAGATCATTTGGGTAAATACTTAAGAGCAGGATTGCTGGATTGTTATACTATGTTTAATTTTGTAAAAAAGTGAGAAACCATCTTCCAAAGTGTCTGTACTATTTTGCCTTCCCATCAATAATGAATGGGAGTACTCAGGGCTAGCATCTTCAAATCACTGTCTGCTCCATATTCTCACTGCCTTCTTCTCTGTGTCAAATCTCCTTCTGCCACCCTCATGAGGACACATGAGATTGCATTCAGGGCCCACACAGATAATTCTGGATAATCTTGGACTTTCAAAATCCTTAACTTAATTGCATCTGCAAAGTTTTTGCCACATAAGGTAACATTTACAGGTTCTAGAGAGTAAGGCATGGATGTCTTTTGGGGGCCCATTCTTCAGCCTACCACACACTTCACAGAGAAAAGAGCCCGAGATAACTCTTTTAGGGAAAGCAAAGGATACCATTCCGCAGCTCATCATGGACAGGACAGAAACACAACAAAAAAAGTAGATAGGAAAAATGGCGCTCTAGGCAGAAGCACCATGCCGTCCCTCCACCGCAAAGATCCGAAAAACTAAGCCGAACAGAGAATACAATAATCCTGAAACCCTAAAACGTCAAATGAAGAGATAAAGAACTCAGCCAAGCACCAAATGGAGTGAGAAAACTGACAGAGAA
>NW_004444000.1:15046306-15083452 GCF_000243295.1 Trichechus manatus latirostris | reverse complement strand
AAGGTTGAGAAGTTAGAGGGTTGGTATGTTGTGGGGTTGTTAACCAATGTCATAAAACAACATGTGTACTTCTGTTTCATGAGAAACTATTTGTTTTGTAAGCTTCACCTGAAGTACAATATAGAAAAAAAAAAAAGTAGATAGTATTATCTTTAGACTGAAAGTAAAGAAGTCTCAGTTTCTGAAACTGTTTCAAGGAAGAAAGAACAGCTTGGGAGCCTTGTAGGTCTGGGGTAATGAATTCACAGTCCTGAGAGCGTGTCTCCTGCTATGATTTCCTCCAAAACTTTTATGAGCCTCTTGAGATTAGAAATTACTAAACTGTGCTTACTTCCTGTGCCACTGGATCCTTTTCAGATCATCACTTCACAGAGGAATGTTTAATCCCCAGAGCACAGGAGTGAGTGGTCCCCTTTTCCACTCCTCTCTTTACTACCTGGAGCCTATGCAGGTCTTTAAATGAGGAAGGTCCAGGGGCACAGTCTTTTGTTATTTCTATTACTGTTTTACATTCCTCTGGGATTACATTAGTAAAATATTAGGTCATCCCTTTAACACCAGGTATGCTTGTGGATTTGCCCTCAGTAGAGATGTTGTAGCAAAGTGGTGAAGAGAGTGGGCCCTCAAGTCAGAATGCCTGAGTTTAAATCTAGACTTGGCCACTTACTCATGTGAGATTTTAGACAAGTCGTTTAACTTCTCTGACCCTTAGATCCTCATTGCAAAATGAGACTAATGATTGCTGTGGGGACTAAATGAGTTAATACATATAAAATAAGAACACTGTCAGGCACATAGAGTCTGATTTTATGTGTTTGCTCTCTTTCTCCACATTCAGATTCAGCTGTAAGAACAGCCTGAACCTTTTTCCGAACTGCCCACGTGTTACTTCTGTTTTACGTGTGAAAGATGTCTCAAGCTCAGAGTCTCCCAGACTGAATTCAGCATTATGAATTCCCAGGATGCTCATTTTCTGGTCATTATTTTCACCACCATCTAGAACCAATAATCTGCAAGTCATGTTTTCATTCAACCCTCTTCCTTCTCACTCACCATCTTCACCCAGTCTCCACTTCATGAAGAATATATTTCCTTGAATCCTCGGTCTGAAATTCCTATCAGTTATACTCCTTTGTTAAGGTTCTCTTCATCTGAGGTTTAGATTACTCCAATAGTTTCCAACGTGCGTGCGCGTGCACACACACACACACACACGTACACACACACCTTCTCTTCCTGCCTCCACATTTCTCACAATATGTTTATAATTATACATTAATTCTGATCAATATTTAGTAGTTGCATTATTAAGACTATTTTAAACACTATTTACAACTAATCCATCATATAATTATGTTCCTTTTTGTTTTCCTTGAAAACAAAATTTTGTCTTGAAGTGAATATTTTCACACACTTTCATTCACTTCATATTCTACGATTTTCATGATTCAGCCCCAAGTTCTTCCCTCTTGTATGAGTCTCTTCTCAGTATATTTAGTCACTGATATTCTATCAGTTTCATTTCCTTAAAGAAGTCTTCTGAGGAAACTTCTGATCCACTCCAGTCTTGATAGGATGCCTCTAGCTTTGTTGCAGAAAAAAATCTAACATCTTGAGATCTCTCTACCAAATTTTTGGTGATTCTCTTCACCTCTTTCCTGCGCTGGGTCCCCTGTTTCCTAGATCCTTTGTCTTCCTCTTCTTGGTTTTCTTCCTCATTTGGATGCAGCAAATACACCACTAGCCTCCTGATTAAAAGGTACATGGAATGCAAATTTTACAGACCTTGCATATCTGAAATTGCCTTTATTTTATCTTCCTATTTTATTAGCAGTTTAGTTGAGTATAGACTTCTACTTTAAAAATTATTTTCGGAGGCAGGTGTGAAAGGGAGGGGGCAGCATTAACTTTATCCAAAGAATTTGTCCTTTGTCCCTGATTCCTGGAAGGTAACCTCTAAATCTTTGCAATTTCCCAAGTGATTATGGTGTCTTTTTTATTCATAGAGGGCTGATAGTTTATGCCAACAATGTGATTCATGATAGGGGTTGGCCAAGCCACAAAGACTCACCATGTGTTATCAGCTGATCTTCAAGGAGCTGAGATGAAGACTGAATTCAATCACATGGCCAAACCACAGTCTGCAGCAATCAGCCCAAAGTGATTAGGATTTGATCAGTAACTGACAGCTGCCTTAATTTTTGCCCCCACTTCAAACTTAGGACCAACTGGAGAAAGCCAGATATGCTCCCTAACCAATCACATAGCATGCCTTGCCTGCGTTAGCCGTAGGTTCTCCTAATACGTCCTCCTCCAGCTTCTCCATGCCATCAGCCTCCAATCAGGACATAGCCAAAGCCTTCCCTAGTCTTTACACTATAAAACTTTCCCACTTTTCTTTCTGCCTTTGAGTCTCTGACAAATACAAGTGATGGTTTCAAGCTCTGAATAAATAGACTTTGTCTTCATGTGGGTGGTCTTTGCTTGTTTCCATAGTGTTAAGTAGACCCCTCCTTTGCTGTTCATCCATTTTGTCCCTAGGGGTGTTATGTTCTATTAACCATCTCTTTAAACTGTCCCGCAGCATTACTGGTGTTATGGTATTTGTATCACCCTGGCTTCTGCTAGCTAAGTACTGCCAACTGTCTCTATTACTTTGGGGTCTCATCATCTCCATGAATATTAACAACCCATCTCTGTGACAACGTCTTCTAAAGTCAGCCCTGGCCTGCAGGGAAGAGGCACCATTGAACTTCTTGCTGATGCTGGGGCCCCCTCAGCACTGCATTCTGGATGACTGGGCCTCACATGGAGAATCATACTCTGGTAGGTCTTCTGGCCTCGTGTGTTGTATCCAATCCAGCATGTATACATCTCTGGGTCTCCTCTTCTCCTTCTTTTAAAATCTGCAAAGACAACTGAGAATTTCCACTTTATTTCACATGGGCATCACTTTCTGTAAGCTTTATGAACCACACCAGCCACAAGTTCACCCCATCCTAGGGTCCTTGATGAGGTGTTAAATAGTGAGTCCCATCAAAGTGCCCTCAAGTCAACAAATTCTTGTTTAATTCCAATCTTAAGTTTCAACCACTCTTAACAAGTATCCTCAGTATCCAATATCCCCAACCTTCTGAAGTATATGCATAAACATTTAAATATCTCAAAAGCTCTGAAATTGTATCAAATTTTGAAACCGTTCTACAACTGTGTTTGCTTTTTTTTTGCAGAAAATAAGGATCTCTTTTTAAGCCACTGAATGGAACTTCTATGTCTAACATGTAGTCTTTAACAATCTATTCAATACCCTCAGTTTCTCATTAGTCTTCTGCACAAGGTAAATTTAATTTAATAATAACTAGCCAGCTCTGATGTCCTTATTGGTATTGTTACCACCTTACCTTTCAAAAGCAGAATCCTGAACCAGTAAGATCATTCCTTTCCATTGGGATATTTTCGCCAGTCATCACTGGTGAAATCTGCAATTCGACTGTCTCCTTATGCTAGGGCCTGTCCATACCCTGCATTCTACTCAACATGATCTGTGCTTGTCAGCTGGATGATAGATAAGCCAGGCCCAGAATGATTTTCCTGCCTGTTTTCTTGGACTATTGCTTGTACCACTTCTGTCAGTACAAACACCAAGATAAGATTAGATGTGCAAGAGATTTATTGGGTGAAACAAGAGATTTATTGAGAGAAAAGAGGAGAGACTAGAAGGGGGCAGATAGAGTCTTGTGAAGCCACTGCTAGCTTGAATATGGAGGGAGCCACATAACCAGGAATGTGGGCAACCTCTAGAAGTTGAGAACAGCCCCTGATTGACAGCCAGCACAAAAACAGGACCTCAGTCCTACAACCACAAAACACCAAATTCTGCCAACAACTTGAATGAGCTTGGAAACCAAGTATTCCCCTGAGTCTCCAGAAGGGAATGTAGCCCTCCTGACACTGGATTTTGGTCTGAGCAGAAAATCCAGCCATGCCCATGCCAGACTTCTGCTTACAGATAGGAATAATAAATGGGTTCTGTTTTTAGTCACCGTGTTTGTAGCAATGTGTTACAGAGCAATAAAAATTTAATGCAATAGGTGATGGTAGGACCCCAGTTTAGGAATCTTTTAGAGTATTCCAGACAGAGGTAAGAGAGTCTTATCAAAATACAGTGAAAAGGAAGGGTCAGAGGGTTTAAGAAGATTGAGTCACACCACATTTTAACACCAGATGCTAATGGTGGGTGAGAAGGAGGATCCCAGGAGGATAACCTGTTTCTGAATTAGTTAACTGGTTAGAAGGTGGTATCATTGACACAAAAAAGGATAATGAGAAGAGAAACAGTTCCGGGGCCACAAGGAGATGCTGAATTCAATTTGGGGCGCTTTAAGCAGGGCTGCATAGCAAGCAGTTGGATACAGAATTGGGAACTTAGAGAAGAGGTCCACGCTATATGGATAAGAAGAATAAAGGAGGGGGAAAACAACAAAAAACAGTCACTGTCGAGTCTATTCCGACTCATGCTGACCCCATGTGTGTCAGAGCAGAGTAGAACTGTGCTCCATACTGTTTTTCAAAGGCTGATTTTTTGGAAATAGATCACCAGGCCTTTCTTAGAAGGCACCTCTGGGTGCGTTGGAACATCCAAACTTCCTGTGAGCAGCTGAGCACGTTAACTGTTTATACCTCCCGGGGACTCCTACTCTTAATTAGCACTTATTATAGGCCAAGCAGTGTTCTAAGTGTTCTAGAGGTTATAAGGCATTCATTCCTCAAAACAATATTTGAAAGTAGGAACTATTAGTAAATTCATAATGTAGACAAGGCAAAGAGGCTCAGAGAGGTTAAGTAACTTGTCTAAGATCACACATGTAGTAAGTAGAGGAGTCTGAATTCAAGCTCAGTCAGTTTGACTTCAGAGCTTATTCTCCTATTTCTCTATTAGACTCTCTGCAGGTATGAAAGGCGCCCTGGTGGTGCAATGGTTAGGCTCTTGACTGTTAACCCAAAGGTCGGCAGTTCAAACCCACCAGCTACTCCATGGGAGAAAAGACCTGGCAATCTGCTCCTGTAAATATCACAGCCTAGGAAACCCTATGGGCAGTTCTACTCTGTCATATAGGGTCGCTATAAGTCTGGATCGACTCAATGACACACCAACAACAACACAGGGATGAAGACACCAGAAGTTGGAGAGTATTAAAGTATAGTATGACATAATACTGTACAAATTACAGAGAAATGTAAGAAAGCTTTGGAAATTATAACTGACTCTTCCCCAAATGTTCCTCTTTTAGAATTTAGCATGGGCTCTGAGGACAGTGTAGGGAACACAAAGAAGGCTACTCCCTTCCTGCTCAGAGAATTCAAAATTCCTAATGTGAACTGAGACTTGGAGAAGAACACCGAGTCCCAAAGGAATCAATGTTAACTCACAGACAGATGATGTAAACGTAGGCTCAATAATTTCTTCCCTTGAGAACCTGATCAAACTTTGCCTAAAATCCTAAATAAAAGGCTCATTTTCCAAGCTTCCAATCAAGTTGCTGATATCCATGCAGAACAAGATAAATTCACACTGTGAGCGAGCTGACGATTTGGAGAAAAAAGTTGATGCATTTGCCTAGCCCTGAAGAAGACATTATAGGCAAATTTTCAAACAGAATCACCTCCTTTCCTCTAAAGAACTAACCCAGCTGCTCAGAGTCTGAGATTTGCCCTCAGGAAGTTGCCTCCTTCCTCATCAGAACCTTTGTCTTCTTCAGGGCAGCAAAGAGGAAAGAACATTTAAGGGACAGCAGTAGTGAGGTCTCCAGACAGAAAGAAGTTGAGCAACGGAGTAGTCTCTGTTCTGTCGTTTTCCTTCCCACAGCTACGGGAATGGAGAGTTCTGGGAAGGTCACCTGCCCTTACTGAACAATTTATTTTGATTTTGAGGTAAGGCTGGTTGAAGGGGACGTGTAGGAGGAATACAGGATATTGGAGGACTCCCTTAGTACTTTCTCTAAGCCAAGCACTGAGTACCAGGAGTATCAGAAAGGTAAGAGGGAGGAGAATGGGTTGAGTAGTAGGTGCAGGGAGGATTGTGGTGACTTTATTGTCTCAGAGCTTCAGGAATTTCCATATGAAGTGGTCCCAAGTGCCATTCCTGGCTCCTCTGTTCTCCTGCTCTATGAACTTGGCTAGCCCATTCATCTCTTCAAGATGTTATTTCATTGTCTCTCAAATGTAGAGGTCAATTTTAGTGCTCATGCTAAAAGACTTTATACTGGGCAGTGTCAGCACAGGGAAGATGAGAAAGTACAGTTCATATGTGAAAACATAGAAGGAAAGGACAAATGAGAGAAGAAAGGTAAAAGATGGAGAGTCATAGTTGCCCTGGCAACAGCCACCCTTGGGACTTGAGCCCCAATAGAACCAGTCCTCACTGTAGAAACAAAGGATCTGAGCCTCTTCCTAATGTGATGGTCTTCTCCCATGTCCTCACAGATCATTCCCTGAAGACAGTGGCTATGGGAAATGACTCTTCAGTAACTGAGTTCATCCTGGTAGGACTGACCAACCAACCTGAACTCCAGCTACCCCTCTTCTTTCTCTTCTTAGTGAACTATGTGGTCGCGGTGGTGGGAAATTTGAGCTTAATGAATCTCATTATCCTGAATTCTCATCTTCATACCCCCATGTACTTTTTCATCTTCAGTCTGTCCTTCATAGACCTCTGCCACTCTTTGGTCCTTACCCCGAAAATGCTGATGAGCTTTACATCAGAGAAGAACATCATCTCCTTTGCAGGATGCATGACTCAGCTCTTTTTCTTCTGCTTCTTTGTCCATTCTGAGTGCTATGTGTTGACAGCCATGGCCTGTGATCGCTATGTGGCCATCTGCAAGCCCCTGCTGTACACGGTCACCATGTCCCCTAAGGTCTGTTTCCTGCTGATGTTTGGTTCTTATGTTATGGGGTTTGCTGGTGCCATAGCCCACACAGGGGACATGGTCAGACTGTCCTTCTGTGACTCCAACATCATCAACCATTATATGTGTGACATCTTTCCCCTCCTCCAGCTCTCTTGCAGCAGCACCTATGCCAATGAACTGGTGGATTCCATTATTGTGAGCACAGTTGTAATACCATCCAGCTTTATTATGTACATTTCTTATGCTTTGATCCTCTCCAATATCCTCCACATCTCATCAGCTGGGGGTCTGTCCAAAGCCTTCGGCACCTGTGGCTCCCATATGATAACTGTTGTTCTGTTCTATGGTCTGGATGGTTCACACATCTCAAGTCCTCTGCTGCTTCTGTGGACCAGGGGAAGTTCTTCTCAATATTTTATACCAATATAGTGCCCATGCTTAACCCCCTCATCTATAGCCTGAGGAACAAGGATGTCAAAGTTGCTCTAAAGAAAACTCTGAAGAGATTTGCAAACTAGGTAGAACTGATGTTGCTGGATTGTAGTTTTTTGGTGTGTGTGTTGTTTTCCCTCAATTTCTTCAGAACAAGGTTATTAAACACTTTTCCCTCTCTAAGCATGTCATGTAAACATATTGTTGAACCCTGTGGTTGTTCTCAGTTCCATGTTTACCCCCTTAATTGAACCTTTTTCTTTGCAGAATGCCCTGAAACTCAGCCTGACTCCCACTCCTTTTTAGACCACCTCACACTTTGTATCTTTCTATGTATTTTTCATACATAAGCAAACATTGGAGTGGAACGATATCTGAAAAGGTTACCCACTCTTTGTTTTCCCTGAAAACAGTTATATATGGCCCTTTCTGCTTTAAAACATTTAAAAAATTATGGTTATATTACAACAAAATATTGGGTGACAACATTTATAAACACTATGAAATTATAAATTTTCCAAGATTTTCAAAATTCTTTTGGTCATGGTTTCTGTACTAGATTTCCTGCTTAATGTATGTGACAGAGCTATATAACTTGTTGAACCTTTGCTTTTGTCTTTATTTCTGAGGATGGGTAAGGATATCTGAGGCCCACCAACCTGTTGAAACCCATCAATGATGAAAATTACAGATATTGCTTGAGAAATATGGCTGTTTCATAGCACTGGACAAATGGGCTGATATCATAGAAAGAAAGAGCATGCTGCTGTCTTGTCTGTTGATCATATTTTCTCAAATATTTTCATAATTCTAGACAAAGATTTTGAGATCAATAAGAGAATGAAATAAAATTCACGGTTTAGTAAGTGTCTTTAGTTTCAGAATAATGAGTCAGCTTCAACACGAGATTTCTTTGCCCAGCTCTTCAAGAGTCTCGCTTTGCAAAGGTGGAAGGCTGTTTAGTCTTCTTCAAGCCATGGAAACAACCATGGGTAAGCTTTGGCCTGAAGGGTGTTATGCTTTCAGTTTGTAACTTTCACTTTTGAGAAGAAGAATTTACATTCGTTGAGTTCTTCCCAGGGAAGGGTTGGGCACTTTATAAAGGCTGTCATAATGTAGATGAGGAAACAGTTTCAGAGTGGTTATGTAAGATGCTCAAGATCACACAATTAGCTTATGGCAGATTCCAGCTCTGAACCCAACAGAAGCAACTCCAAATCCTGTTTTCTTTCCACAGCATCATTTTTCCTCTCAAGGAGGAATTGAAGGAAAAATACAGGGAATATAAGAGAAGGGAGATAAAAATTTGGAGAATTTTTTGGGAATCAGCCTAAAACTGAGAATTTAAATGGCGCCCATGGCCAAAAATCTCTGTAGTAGAAAGATGGTCCATAAAGGCTTTAACTCAAACTGTAGAAATGCTTATACCTCCAGAAACATTTAATCAGAGTCTTCATAATAGCGATTCTCTCCTGAATTGGAGAGGCATGACGGAATCTCCATGAATACATAAGAAAAAGCCAACTTGTTATAACATTTTATATTTAGAAACAGGGAAAAACCTTGTATTTTCATAATGCGAAATAACAAAAATAGATTTCCACCAAATTTTGTAGTTGTATGAATATACAGAGATGGAACACTGATTTACTCCCATTAATGATACTCAGTAGGGTAAAAAAAAAAAAAAAGAGACACTCCCTTAGGTACTACCTCAGGGACTGTGAAAGCTCAAGGAAGGCTCAATGGTATCTGAGATGTTCATGCCTAGTGGAAAGGTATTAGAATTCTTCTAAGAATGATCATTGTTATAAGAATAATTATTGAATGTGTTACTACTAGTTAGAAACTGAGAAATGAATCTAATTAATTAAATCTGATTTTTGTTATAACAGTATTTGAGATTACATATAATGTAAGTATATATATAATTACAATGTAATCAGTGAGATGTAAACAAAATTATGACAGTCTGATCTATATATCAGATATATGCATATATGTATATAATTAAAATTTTATTTGCATCTAATCGTTTACTTTATAACTATATATATATCTGAACATATACACAATCTCAAAATTATAAGTCTGATATATATGTGTGTGAATATATATATCTATATATAATTATAATTTTGCTTGCATCTAATTGTTTACATTATATTTATGTATATATTTTTACATATAACTGAATATATAATCTCAAAATAATGACAGTCTGATGTCTATGTGGGTGACATATATATATCGTTGTTGTTGGGTGCCATCTAAGCCACTCTGACTCATAGCGACCCCATGTGACAGAGTAGAAATGTCCCATCGGATTTCCTAGGCTGTAATCTTCATAGGGGCAAACCCCAGGCCTTTCTCAGGAAAAGCGGCGGGTGGGTGCTCTTGTGCCACCTGGATTCACTCAGCTAACTTGTAACCCTCCTCTGCCTTCCTGTTTTCCCTGGGAGGCGATTAGCATAAACAGGTGGCCCAGCCCTATCTCTGGGCCAGAAGATTAGAAAATTAACAATTTTCTTGAACACCTGAATCTAATGGATTGTACCCACTTAGCCATGTAAGGATCAGATTTCTTTCTGGCTTTGCCATCTCTTCAGCGGATTGCCCGTAATGTATCACGACTGGTTTACTGTTTATTCAATAATAAAACTTCTCCTTCCCTTCTATTTTTGTGGAGAGGTTTTCTGGGCTAGGACTGAATTTCGTTTTCCAGTTTTCCCCCAACACTTGATTTCATTTAGCCCGGAGCCAGTTACCGCTGGCGCCCCATTATACAGTTATGAGGCTCCCAGTGGTTAAGTGCCTCTCCCACGATCACAAGGTCAGTCAACTAACAGATAAATTAGTGCTCAGAAGAGCGCTCTATTACGCGGAAGAAGCGCACAACTATTATCGCCGCGATTATCGTTACCCCGAGGCCGGACCCCAGGGGATCTTTCTCGGGAGAGCTCCGAGGGGGCAGTGGGGTGTCAGGCTGGCCCTCGCCGGACCGGCCCCCTGCTGGGCGCGAACACTGAGCCGGGGATGCGTGGGCACCGGGGAGGCCGGGGGTGCAGAAGGCCAACTCTGCCTGGAGAGAGGGGAGAACGCGATGGGACCGCCCGCATCCTCACCCTCAGCCTGCACGCGCTCCCCAGCTCGGGCCTCCCCAAGGAAGCGCCCCCCCAGCTCGCGCCCCCTGCCCCAGCTCGGGGGCCCCCACTCAGCTCGCGCCCCCCAGCCCCGCGCGGCCGGTCGCAGGCGCTTCACTCAGCCACCTGCTCACCGCCACAGAAACCCGGGCCCCTGGTGGCCGCTGCCCTCGCCCTGGCCTGCCCGCTGCTCACTGGCGACAGACCCCTCCAGTCTGATCTATGGGACGGCCATAATTTACGTCTGGGTAAGCAAGTAAAATTCGACCATATGGTGTCCTCTTTCCCTTCCTGCTCCTACACAAGATCTAGGCTAGAATCTGACATAACGGATATTTGTGAAATTAATAGTTTGAGTTTGATATGAATTTTACTCTAAAGCGAAAAAAGTTTGTGTGTTTTAATAAAAGCTTACATTTTTCATAAAATGAGCTTTTTTTTTTTTTTTTTTTTTAATCCGGGGCTACAAATCTCTGAGACTGAAAACGAGTCTGGTTGGATACCATAGAAAGAAACACCGCTCTTTCTGTTACGTGTCTTTCAGGTCGATTAGTGTTCCCGAGTAATAAGCACTCCCCTTAGCAACGTAGTTTGTCCGCCTGAGGAATTTGGCACCCCTGTGAAACAGCTACACTGTTTGGTTTGGTTACAGCATAAATTGGGGAAAACATGTCTTTTCACCTTCGGAAAGGTCCCTGGGTGGCACAAACGGTTTGCACTCGACTACTAAACTGTAGGTTGGTGGTTCGAATCCATGCAGTGGCACCATGGAGGAAAGGCCTGGCAACTAAAATGAAATAGGAATGTATTGCATTACTGTCCTTCGCATAAAATTAAAAACTCATCTAAAATTAAATATAAATCTTACAAGTGGCCAGTAGAAAATAATAAGATCAAGTAAATAAGTTACCTGTGCAAGTAAACTGGCTGTGGCATATTTACAACACAAAAATTTGTCATCGGTAGGTCACATTTTGCCCCAGGGTGGCAGCAGAGATACAGTAGAGTCATCCCCCGCTCTTTTGAGCAATCCTTCAGCTTGGTTTGGACCACGGTGAACTGAAGGCATTGCAGTGTCTTCACTAGGGCTGGCTGTTATCTCGCCCTAAATCTCAGGCTACTAGAATTCTAGATGTCAGGTTCCACGCCAGGAAAACCACCATTCATGACTGGGTGTATCATCTTCAAGTCTTTTTTCTTTGCATATACCGTATAGATATATTTGGGGAGACTTTGGTATGATATGGCACATAATGTTTTGCACTTCAGTTTTTTGTTCTTTGCCGTCATGAGCATTTTCCCATATTAGTAAATATTTCCTTTCATGAAAACTCTGGTCCCTGAAACATGCCACGCTCCCTCTTGCCTCTTAGACGCTTCACTACTTTTTCTTCTTCCTAGGATGCCATTTCCTTGGAAAGCGCTCTTTGACCATGAGCTCTTAGCACCACCACATCTACCAAGGTTTGCTCCTTTCCTCTGTGTATATGTAAATGTAATATTTCATTATATAAGAGCACTAGAGATTCATATTGTTTTGTTTTTTAATTATTTACTTTTTGAGTTGGCAATGCATTCATGTGATTCGAAATTGAAAAGGTATAAAAAGGATGTACAGTGAAGTCTCCCTCACACCCCTGTCCCCAAGCCATCAGGTCACATCCTCCCTGGAGGTAGCCAGAGCTATCAGTTCCTAGCAGTGTTATCAGTGATATTTTATTCATATATACTAAAATCCATATGTATCAACCCACGGATTTTACACGAACAAGTAGCATACTCTACACACTGTTTTTCAACTTGTTTTTATCTCATATGTACTGTTACTTGGGAAACAGCTGGAGGGTAAGTAGGACTTAGGATCCAGCAAAGAGTGGATTCATAAGAGCTGTGATGTCCCAGTAGGACAGCAGTGTAGCCCGCCTAGGAGTGACTGTCCAGACTGGAGCCGGGGTAGGAGAGCTTTTTTTCCACCTAACAATTGATTTATCCACGTATAAAGACAGTCTTCATTTCTTATACAGCGGCATAAGCTTTTTTATGCAGATGTCCAATAATTTATTTGATCAGTCCCTTTTTAATGAATAATTAGGTTAAGTCCAGTCTTTTGTTACTACCGAAAAAAAGCTGCAGTGAATAACAAATACATAAATCATTAGGCACTGTTAAAATTCTTAGAGTAGAATCATTGAGCCTCAGGGTAGGTATACTTGTAAATTTTAGAAATACTATCAAATCGCCCTAATAGAGCCTTTTCTTTGACTCATATGAGTTTAAATTGCATCCCAGTCCAAGCCACTCACCTATAATTTTCTTTGTGATGCTGGGACTGATTGAACCCCTGGAGATTAATTTCTACTTTGTCAGCTGGCTTCCTGCTAGGTTTCACCAATCATCAGTGCTTCTAGAAACATCTATAAAAATGTGAAAACAAATAAACAAGTTAGAGGAAAATAATCTGATCACTTGTGTCATGTATTGAATTATGTCCCCCCAAAAATGTATGTGTCAGTTTGGCTGGGCCATGATTCCTGGTACTGTGTGATTTTCCTATACGTTGTAAATCCTGCCTCTATGATGTTAATGAGGGAGGATGGGTGGCAGTTGTGTTAGTAAGGCAGGACTCAATTTACAGGACTGGATTGTGTCCTGACGAAATCTCTTGAGATATAAAAGACAGAAGTGAGCAGTGAGACAGGGGGACCTCATACCATCAAGGAAGCAGTGCCAGAAGCAGAGTGCGTCCTTTGGACCGGGGTCCCTGTGCAGAGAAGCTCCCAGTCCAGGGGAACACTGATGAGAAGGCCAAGAGACAGAGAAAGCCTTCCCCTGGAGCTGACACCATGAATTTGGACTTTTAGCTACTTTACTGTAAGGAAATAAACTTCTCTTTGTTAAAACCATCCACTTGTGGTATTTCTGTTATAGCAGCTCTAGATGACTAAGACAACTTGCCTCAATTTAATCACATTCAATGAAAAAACGTAAGTGCTTCTCCCCACACACAAAAATTCCATATTTGGTATTGTGTAAATAAACTACTAGCAAGACTGGAAAACATAAGTTCTTCCTTCCTATAAACATGAAAGCACACTCATGAACATTTGTCTTTCTAGGGGGATGGATGAGAGCTCCACTTTCTATTTAAGGGGAGTCCTCCGTTGTGTGTCTTCTCGGTGGAATGCTGGGCCCGACCTCCCACTACAGAAGCCATAGGGGAGAGAAGACACCTCCCCCACGTTCCCTGGCAGCCAGAGGACAATCTCCCACCTGAGATCTGAATCTGCAACAAGTGATGCAGGCACAGTGGGACAGTTGGGAACCATTTGTGTGGCTGCAGCAATGTCTCGGGGCAGTGTCCATGGTATGGAGCAGAAGTGGGGCCCTGCAGCAGTGGGGCAAGGTTGTGGGCAGACTGTTTCTGCTGAAGGATAGGTGTGGCACTTCCTGCTCTTGGCCTCTGGAGTTGCCTTGGTTCTGCCTATCCTCCAAGTGTGGTTTTACCACCTCACACCAAGTCTCTGCATGGCTAATATACTTTCCATTTAAAAGAGCTTCAGTCACTTCCTGTTGCTTTTCAACATAAACTCTGATAGAATGTTTCCCTTGCATCCTCATAAACCAAAGTATAGACTAACAAAAGATGTATCTGTGAAAATTGCTAACTTCACACTTAGAAATATGAATAAACACTACAGAAAAGATTTTAGGATGTTTTAATTCACAATTAATAAATGAAAATAAAGTTTCACTGTTTTCTCTCTACTTCACTTCTCAAAAGAGAAAAATCGAGCTTCCTAATCTGGCAAGCAAATGTCATTATTGGCTTTCCCAGTAATGAGTCCTCTTTTATATATCAGCCTCATTTGCTACAACTTTTGGGTTTTTTTGTTTGTTTGTTTGTGGGTTCTTTTTTTTTTGGCCACTACTGACTGTTAGAGGCAAGTCACATACAAATTTTGCATCTATTGAAAAATATGAGGAAGGTGAAAAATATGGAGAAGATCAAAAGAACTTCCTTCACCTGGATTGCCTAATTTGGGCTACATTCAACGTCACCCTCTCAGGCTAGATGGTGACAATACCATGGCACTTTGGTGCTCAGTGTGGTGCAGTGGGTTTCTCTTATATATGGCCTTTCTGTTATTGGGTTTATACTTCTGCCAAAAATTATAAGAAGTCAAGAAAAAGTTTACACAGAGAAAAAAAAAAACATTTTTTGATGGTTATCAGGGTGGAGAGAGGGAAGAGAAGTCACTAACTAGATAAAAATGAAAAATGACTGGTTGGTCCACAATCTTGGAAGAGATTGATTGTTTACTGTACAAATAGGGTGCATAAAACCACCCAATGCAATTAAGTGACCTTTCAGGAATTCATCAATTACTATGAAAATGAACTGATTTGTGGTCTACCAGGGGACTGGTCAGTTCATGGTCAGGCTGGGAGGACCATGCCTTGACATTGAATATAAGGGCCAATCCCACAGAGGGTTAGAGGGACCTCACTGCCATCAAAAAGAATATGGAGTGAAGTGTGTCCTTTGGATCTGGGATCCCTGCACTGAGAACCTCCTAAACCTAAAAGAGAGAGCTGTAATACTGAAGACAGCAGGAAGCAGCATCAAGCACAGCAGAGCCCAGCATCAGAGAAGCAGTGGCAGCAGTATGAGCACCAAGAACCATGGGATGGGTGGACGACCAGCATGGACAAAAGAAGGGCTGTCAGCTGGTATGGCTGAGAGAAGGGTCTGTCTGCAGGCACAGCCAAGTAGGAGCTGAGAGCCACCCTGGTTCAAAGCTGTCCTGATTGACAAACTGTGTCCTGTCTCCTGAGTTGTATGCTGTTACTTTCAAATTGATCCTGATCCCAAATTGTAGCCTGTTACTTCCTTCCTAAACCACATAACCATGAGTACGGTCTGTGAGTTCTGTATGGCCACTGCAATAAGTTATCGAACCTAGCAGAGAAGTAGAGAGGGTGGTGGGGAGGACGGCTGGTGTCAGAAATGGTAAAAAAGTTGGAGAATGCAGGTACTTCTGACCTCCACCTCTAAGGAATCAGCTTTGAGCTGATTCTGGTGATTCTTATGGCTTCTGGAGTTAGAAGATTTCTGAGCGCTAGATTACACCCAGCTAGTGTGCCATTTAATGTTCATTTTCTTTCAGCTCTACACTCATCCTTCTATGCTCTCCATGGTACTGAGTACTTCCAAGGATAGAAACTTACAGGCTACATTTCAAAAAGACTACTGCCAGCTTGATGCAATGACAAATTGGAAGAGGCTGCACAGGCCCGTCTCACTATTATTTACTCCCCATTGCTAACCGCCACATTGTGTTCTGATTTTTCCCTCCCATTCCAGTCTCTACAAAAAGGTTTAAGATTAACCGATGTTCCTCCCTGGAGGGTGGAAAACAAGTGATAATGATCTAAGAATGAAAAACCAAACAAAGCACCCATCTTGTGACAAGAAAAAGCAGGATGCCGCCAGATAATCCCCAAAGACGTCACCAGATCACCTCTAAGAATACCAGTAGAAGGGTAACTCATCTAAGACATCATCACCTCAAGGGGAAACTACCACAGAAGATCCATAATCCTGTCCCTATAAAAGACTTCAGCCGATCTCCAGTGGGGGAGATGGGTTTTTTAGAGGAATCTATTCCCCTCTATCTCCTATATATCAATATATAATAAACATCTTGCTGCTCACCTCACCCCTGTCTCAGAATTGGCTATTGCGGCAGGCGGCTCCAATCCACGTTATTGCGGTAACAAAATCGTTTAAACATGGCTTTCATCCTGAAAGAGCATAAAGTCTGCAGTTGAATCTGACAAGCAATTTCACACTCACAGTTAGAAGGATAAGTACATTGGTGCCCAAGCACATGAGATTGGTTTAAGAGACTGTCATGGATTGAATTGTGTCCCCCAAAAATGTGGGTCAAGTTGGATAGGCCATGATTCCCAGTACTGTGTGATTATCCACCATTTTGTGATCTGATGTGATTTTCCTGTAAGTTGTAAATCCTACCTGTATTATGTTAATTATGCAGGGTTAGAGGCAGTTCTGTTAATGACGCAGCACTCGAATTACAAGATTAGGTTGTGTCTTGAGCCAATTTCTCTTGAGATATAAAAGAGAAGCAAGCAGAGAAATGGGGGATCTCATACCACCAAGAAACAAGAGCCAGGAGACTAGCTCGTCCTTTGGACCTGGGGTCCCTGTGCTAAGAAGTTCCTCAGCTGGGGAAGATCGATGACAAGCACCTTCCCCCAGAGCTGACAGAGAGAGAAAGCCTTCTCCTGGAGCTGACACCCTAAATTCGAACTTCTAGCCTCCTAGACTGTGAGAGAATCAATTTCTGTTTGTTAAATCCATCCGCTTGCGGTATTTCTGTTACAGCAGCACTAGATGACTAAGACAGAGCCTGAGAAGCTTAATAGAGAAAGTAATGGTCAAACAGAGAACAGAACAAGGAAATGAGTCAATTTAACAAAAGGAGAGGTGTGTATTGTCAGATGGGGAGTGTGGGAGCATGGCAGGGGAGAACACTCTAGAAAGAACAGCCTAAGAGCCTAAGCCGATGCATTCCAGGAAGAGCATAAGCACACAATGGGATATTGTATGGCTGTTACAAAATAGAATTGTAAGGAAATAGAGCAAGATGAGAAGGGTAGATATCTCTGGGTGATGTCTAAAGTGTAGCCTGGGATTTAGGGTGAGGATCTTGTCAGCACCAGCAGGGGCTGGAATGTAATCAGGAATCCAAGACCGAGGCTGGGCCTGAGAACTGGGCATCTTGGTAATTTTCAGCTCAGAAATAAATATGGATGAACGAGCAGAACACAAACCACAGCGCTTGAGTATGAGAACCACCGGCGAGGGCTCTGACAGAGATTCCTCCCCCTCCAAGGTAATCAGCCTGAGGCATTCTTCCTGTCTCTCCACAGCCCTATTATTTAGAAATAGAACACGGAGTGAATTCACCCTTCAGTTCTTTCTGAAGTGATGTCTCTCCTATATTCCCTAAGAAAATAATTAGTGGCAATGCACATTGATTCATTCAATCATTCAACAACTATTTTTTAACTCCTACCACAGTAGGTGCAATGCTTGGGATGCAACACAAAGCAAAATAAACAGAGTTCCCTGCACTCATGGAACTCCCACTGTGGAATGTCCCATGAAGGGAAGAAAGTGTGCAGCTGCGCCTTTCAAAGTTTTACACAGAGGAAGATGGCCCTTTCGCTTCTGTGATTAATACTGTTCCTTTTTAATAGAGAGAAATTCCTTTTTTATTACCCAGTCTTTTCCAAATGTCATCATAGATACAATTAAAAATAGGAATCCTCCAATTGTGTCACAGTTAAATGATTCATTTCTTAATGAATAATAATGATAACAATGGGCATTTCCCCATGGAGTTCATAGGGGATTTACTCTGACTCATAGAGCCCCCTAATAATCATAGAAAAGGAAAAGTAAACTGTTAGCTAAGATCACCTAGAAAACCTACCTAGAAGAAAATCTTGATCTTCTAGCGCCTATTTCTAAAACTTTCTCTCCTAAGTAGGACAGTCACAACCCAATAATGCTAAATTTCTTTAGTTGATTAAAAGAACAGAGGTTTTACAAAAATCTTCAGGATCTAAGGCTAGGCACCAAAAAGACAGTCCACAGAAGAAAAACGTATAAATCTAACCTTATGAAAATGAATAACATTTTCTCTGTGTAAAACAAGCTACAGACTGAGAGAAAATATTTACATGCTATATATATATGAAAAAGGACTGGTATCAAGAATATCTGAAGAACTCTCCAAACTCAATGGTTAATCAGCAAGCCAGTGAATTCTAAAATGAGCAAAAGACAAGAACAGACATTTCACTGAAGAGGACGTGTACGTGGCAAATAAGCACATGAAAAAATATTCAACACCAATGGGAAAATGCAAATTAAAACCACAATGAGATATCACCACACACCTATCAGAATGGATAAAATAAAAAATAGTGGCAACGCCAAATGCTGGCGAGTATGTGGAGGAACTGTTTGACTCATATACGAGAATGTAAAAATATCGCTGCCACGCTGGAAAGTTTTATACAAAACTAAACATAAGATTATCATATGGCCCTACTGTATGGCCCAGTGATTATACTCTTGGACTTTTATCCCAAAACAATGAAAACTTATATTCACACATAATCTTGTCCACAGATATTCATAACAGCATTCTTCGTAATAGCCAAAACAACTATAGCCAAGTAACAACTCAGATGTCCTTCAGTGGATGAATGGTTAAACAAACAGCGGAACATCCGTACCGTGGATCATCAATAAAAGGAACAAACTGTTGGTATATGCAACAACTTGGATGAATCTCAATGGAATTATGCTGAATGAAATAGTCAGTACCAAAAGGTTCCATGCTGTATGCTTCCATTTATATCACATTCGTGAAATTGTTACCACAATAATGCAGATTGGAGCCGCCTGCCACAATAGCCAATTCTGAGACAGGGGTGAGGTGAACAGCAAGAGTTTTATTATATATCAATATATAGGAGACAGAGGGGAATAGATTCCTCCAAAAACCCATCTATTCCACTGGAGATTGGCAGAAGTCTTTATAGGGACAGGATTTGGGGCCTTAGAAGTTTGTGTTAGTTACCCCTAGAGGTAGTCACATCCCAGATAAATTAATCTTCTACTGATATTCTTGGGGGTTATCTGGTGACATCCTGGTTTTCTTATCACAAGACGGGTGCTTTGTTCGGTTTTTTCATTCCTAGATCATTATCACTTATTTTCCACTCTCCAAGGAGGAAAATTGGTTAATCTTAAACCTTTTATAGAGACAAGAAAGGGAGGGAAAAACAAGATCATGAGACAATGTACGGGTTAGCAATGGGGAATAATAATAGTGAGCCGGACCTATGCAGTCTTTTCCAAAATGACAAAATTATAGAAATGGAGATGAGATGAATGGTTTCCAGGGGTTAAGGATGGGGGGAAGGGCGGAAGGGAGGTGAGTGTGGTTACAAAAGAGGAACAGGAGGGATTTTTGTGTTGATAAATTATTCTATATATTGACTGTGGTAATGGATGCATACATAAACTTATACATGTAATATATTTGTATGTAACTAAATACACACACCAGCGCGCGCCAGAATGGCTTCAGTAAAACTGGGGCAATCTGAATTAGATTGATGGATCGTACCAATATCAGTATCCTGGTTATAATATTGCCTTATAAGATGTTACTATTTGGGGAAACTGAATAAGAGGTATATGGGATATTTCTGCATTATCTCATACATCTACGTGCAAACAATTATTATGTTGTTGTGAGGTGCCGTCGAGTGGCTCTGATTCATAGTGATCCCATGTACAACAGAACGAACCACTGCCCAGTCCTGCGCCATCCTCACAATTGTTGCTATGTTTGAGCCCATTGTTGCAGCCACTGTGCCAATCCATCTCTTCCAGGGTCTTCCTCTTTTTAGCTGACCCTCTACCTTACCAAGCATGATAGCCTTTTCCAGAGACTGGTCCCTCCTGATAACATGTTCAAAGTACATGAGAGAAGTCTCGCCATCCTCGCTTCCAAGGAGCACTCTGGCTGTACTTCTTCCAGGACAGGATTGTTCGTTCTTCGGGCAGTCCATGGTATATTTAATATTCTTTGCCAACACTGTAATTCAAAGGCATCAATTCTTCTTCAGTCTTCCTCGTTCATTGTCCAGCTTTCACATGCATATGAGGAGATGAAAAATATCATGACTGGGTCAGGCACACCTTAGTCCTCAAAGTGACATCTTTGCTTTTCAGCACTTTAAAGAGGTCTTTTGCAGCAGATCCGCCCAATGCAATATATCGTTTGATTTCTTGACTGCTGCTTTCATGGCGCTGATTGTGGATCCAAGTAAAGTGAAATCCTTGACAACTTCAATATTTTCTCCGTTTATCATCATGTTGCTTATTCGCCCAGTTGTGAGGATTTTGGTTTTCTCTATGTTAAAGTGTAACCCAACAATTAATATAAAAAGTTTAATTTTTAAAAAGGAACATAGGCTTTTACCTCAGAAACAGAAAAGTTAAGGTATTTAGGGGAATTTTTAAAATTATATTTTCCTTGAAGCTGAAGTCTTTAGATACTGCCCATTTAGGTTAATTTTATTATTATTTTGAATTTGAGATCAATAGTTTGAGTGTAATCAACATTTTACCTACTAGAACAGCTCTCTGAAGCTTTGGTATGCCCTTAATACATATTGTTAGGGAGCATCCTATGCGCAGTTGTTCCTACCTGCATGAATTCCCCCCACTAATAGAGGCCCCAACATGGCAGGGGACTACCAAGATTCAAAACTGGGCCCACTGGAATTGCATGTGTTAAATACTTACTCTGTTCTACACCAGTTTAGATGAATGAAAACAAATCACATTCGAGTTGTTGTTGTTAGTTGCCATCAAGTCAATTTTGACTCACGGCAACCCAAAGAGCAGAGCATAACTGCTCCATAGGGTTTTCAAGGCTGTGACCCTTTGGAAACAGACTGTCGAGTTTGTCTTCAGAAGCTCGTCTGGGTGACTTCAAAGCACCAACTTTTCATTAGTAGTCTTGTGCTTGACTGTTTGCACCCCCAATGTTTACAAACAAAGAGTTGATCATATATTCCCTAATCCCTACACCTTTGCCTAACTCATTCTCCTGAGATGCACAAGGTTCCCCATGCCCCACACAGCCGAAATCCACTGTTCTCTCCCTGCTCCTACTACCTCTGCATCCATATAGCTTTATTAATTATCTCGAGTCTGAACTGTCCTTCCAGGAACCTCTCTTCCATGTCTCAATTTCCAAAAGCATCCACACTCTTCCTTCCCCAGGAGCATTCACCTGATCTGCCAACTTTAAAGCAACAAAAGCTTCGTGCAATCCTGGGCATAAAAAAAAAAGAAAGAAGACTTCAGAATACTCAGTTTTGGGGCCCCCTAAAGGTCTAGCAACTTCATAACACACATGGTGTGCAGAATATGTTTTTGACCTGTGATTCGCTTGAACTTTTATTGTTATTGCTGTTATTCTTTAGATTAAGTTTGCAATTTCATCATAAAACTCAATAAGGATTAATTGTGTCATTTACCAAAGGTAGTAAAATCAATATTTATATAACAGGAGTGTAGATGAGCCCAAAGGAGTAATGGGCTTCATTAATTCATGGTGAGATGATCTGTTTTATGTCTATATTTATTTGTTAGAATGGATGTTTCCTGAGAACTGGAACCATGTCTGAATAATTCAGTGCTGTATCCCCAGTGACAAATATTGGGACCAGTACATCATAGATATTCATTTATATACTTCTTACTTGGGTAATTTTTTAGAGTAGATGACAGAGACCAGCATCCAGAAATCAGCAGATTGTGTGGGAAATGGAAATGAAGGGCCAAGGAGGTGGGATTCTACGTGAGGAGCTGGTAGCAGAGCCTTGAAGAACGTGTCTGTACTTCCTTAGACTGGTCACTGAGCCCTGGAGGGAGAAGGCAGCAGGAAAACTGGCAGAAACCCAGGGGCATGAGGGGCACTTCTCTCCTCTCCAGAGCAGTGTGTCACTGGCTTTGGTTGGGGGTGGGTTGCAGGAGGGTGGCGGAGGATGCCTGAAGGTGTAGGATGCTACCACTAAGATGGACTGGTTCCTGAGCACACCAGATCCTTCTGGACACTCCCAGGTGTTGTTAAGGCAATTTCACAAGAGTTGAATTTCTGCAATAGTTAGTGGAAGTACAAGCATATGGAAATTATCTATTTTGATGACTCATTAAAAAAAAAAAAAAAACAGTTCCTGTGAAGTCAGTGTCAACTCATAGTGACCCCACGTGTGTCAGAGTAGAACTGTGCTCCGCAGGGTTTTCAATGGCTGATTTTTCAGAAGTAGATTATTGGGCCTTTCTTGCAAGGCACGTCTGGGTGGATTCGAACCTCCAACCTTTCGGTTAGTAGCCAACCACTTAACCATTTGCACCACCCAGGGACTAACGAATCATTCGTTAGTGGTTTTAAAATTTTAGGATTGGAAGTCTTCTAGTGCAACACCACCTTCCATGGTAAAATGTCCTTTAAAACATTTCTGGCAGAAAATCATTCAGCTTCTTGGAGGAAGGGTCATGTCCAACTTCTTAGAGTATACATATCAAGAAACTGACAAAGAGACTTTTCCCAGACCTTAATTAAGTGGGCATCAAGCAGCTGCAAATTCCATAGACACTTTAAGATGTTGTAAATAAGTAAAACAGTGATTGTTTTCAATCCCCGAAATATTCATTGAGTATCTAGGGAAGAGAAGAATTATATTTAAGAAATGCATGATGCTCTCTTTGCCCTCAAGAAATTAATTAACTTTAGTCGGGGAGACAAATCCTCCTATTCCATTGTTTTTAGAAGACCAGATTGCACGGCATTTTGAAACAGCTAAACATCTTTTACAAAAATGGGCTGAATAAATTTTAGAGTATTTATGAAAAAATTTTAAACGTGGTTTAAAACAATTTTGCCAGGTCATCACAAGAACACAGATACAACTCACAAGAGAAGCTCAGAGGCTTTAAAACCCTGAACCAAGTAGTTCACGGAAGCAGCCAGCAGGTTGTGCTGGTGGCTCAGTCACGGGGTTTAAAGTGCAGAATGTGAAGTTTGCTTGAGAGGCGTATTTTTCATCTTTCTCGGGACCCGAGCCATGGATTTTACATAACTTCTTACATAAAATTTTCAACTCCTTATTAAAATACATAAACTTAAAAAAAAAAAAAGAGATGTGCTTTAAAGCAAAATTTAAATTAAACACGAAGCCCCAGGGTGGCACAAATGGTTAAGTGCTCAACTACTAGTCAAAAGGTTGGTGGTTTGAACCCACACAGAGATGCCTCAGAAGACAGGCCTGGTGGTCTGCCGACAAAAGGTCACAGCCTTGAAAACCCTAGGGAGCAGTTCTACTCTGCACACATGGGGTCACCATGAGTCGGAATGAACTCAAAGGTGCTGTAGAGAAGACTCTCCGCTACTGGTTACAAGAGTACATTAATTGCCTAAAAGACATAATTGAAAGACATGGGAACAAGGGAGGTTTCATGTAGGTTACAAAGCAATGACATGATGGGTATTTTCAGGAACAGTTAGTTAAAAGTTACCTTGCTCAGGGCGTCAATCTCAGAGGAGATTGGGAACAAAGAGTTTCCATGACCTATCACTCAGACACTGGAGGGGACTCCCATCAAAAGTTTCCATTAAGTGTTCACATTCTTTAGCCTGCCCGCAGATAAACTCATTTCCTTCATGTTAATAGGTTGCTTCCTAGGCAACTAAGGTAGAAACTGGGGGAAAGTTTACCTGGAGCTGTTAGACGGCACGAGTACAAGTTAAGGTGAAATATTACACTGAGCTCGTAGAGGCAGCCTAGTCGCTTTCTGATAGATCAGATGCCTATTTTATTTTACATCCTTACAGTAACTAACAACAACAGAATGTAAGTTCTACAAGGGAAAGTACTTTTTGTAGTTTTGTCTACTACTCCATCCCTACCACCAAGAACGCCATGGGAGCACAACAAACGTTTTTTGAATGAATGAATGATTTAATGAATTAATGATTATGTAACAGATGTTTGTAAAAAATGCTATGAACATAAAAATTAAGTATCTCTTGGAATCTTTCTTTTCTAGTTTTAAATGGTTACCAATACCATCCACGATCTAAATGTATTCCTATAAACCATGTTTTCAAACATCTTAAATCCATTTAATGAAAATTTAAATTTTACAAATCCCCCAAGACTTTAATATATACCCCAAAGGAATAAACTTTAGAATAAAGTATGTCAAGAAGATAGGTTCTATGCTTTTACTGTATCTTCACCAGAATACTGCGTTATCATTAAGTCGCATCTTAAAATTATTTGTACTTATTTTATTTTCAACATACAAAATTGTATGACAGTAAATCATTTCTTTAACTATACATGATGTCCCTGGAGGTTCTGACATATTCCCAGAATGAGGTTGGCCCATCCCTCAACTTTGTGAAATTTATTATTATGACTTAACTGGTTAAATAATTTTCTTTGTAGTCAACTTTGTTCACCCAGCCCTGGACACAAACTTCTAAAGGGTAATGTGTGCGTGTCTGCATTTACACCAATGCAGGTTAGATTTCACTTATAGGGATTTGGAGTGTCTGGGTGGTGCAAATGGTTAACGTGCTTGGATGCTAACCAAAAGGTAGGAGATTGGAGTCCACCCAGAGGCACTTCAGAAGAAAGACCTGGGGATCTACTTCCAAAATATCAGCCATTGAAAACCCTATGAAGCCGAGTTCTACTCTGATGCACCTGGGGTCGCCAGGTGAATTTAGGACACCATTTCTGTGACTCCTTTCTCGTGCTGATTCTCAACCATTTCTCCGGATTGTCACCCTCTTCACTCCTCTCATATTTCTCTATTTCATATTCTTATTTCTTTCCATTCCTTTCTGGAAGAAAATGTGTATTAATGCAAAAAAACACAGGAGTTGGAGCAAAATAAAGCAGAGTTTAAAAGTTACATCTGTCCTGTTTTGGTGACCTTCAGCTGATTATTTGACTCTGAATCTCAATGTGATCCTTTGTAAAAGGTGATGGCCAGAAGTACACACACGTTATTTCTCCCTTACAAGAAGCAAAAGACATGAGTGAACGTTGCATGAAAGGTATTCAACACACTCCTAAAAAGTTTCTCTCCCACATTTCTCTCTTCTTTTTCAAAAAGGAATAAAAGATCTTCTTTTCCTCATTTGCACTAGACAGCTCTAAGAAAATAAACTTCATGTTGCAGAAAGCCCTTTGGTCCTAAGCTAAGAAGAGTATGCTGTGTCTTTTGTTCTGTCAATTATGGAGCCCAGAATATTTGTCAAAACTTGGAAATAGCAGACAGATAAAAAAAAACTATAAATACACGTGAACAAGACAGTGACAATGTTACATTTTACTTAATATAGCACGAATTTCTCAGGAGCAGAAAAGAACTTTCAACAAATAAAGTGGCTCTGTGAATTCTGTCCTAACAGAGTGGGCAGTTTGATGAACATAATATATCCCTAGAAATAAAAGTAAATGAAAAAGAGCCAACAGGATTTTTAGTTCCAATTCAAAAAAAAAAAAAAGAGAAAGGTCCAAGCTTCAAACTGATTCTAACAGGTCCTATTTTATGAAGTGAATTGATTTAAAATTGATGATGAATTTTAATAGCTATGTTTTAAGTATCTGTCAAGATAATCATATGATTTTCTCCTTGACTCTACCAATAAATAAATTACTTCAGCAGGTTTCATGTTGAATCATCCATGCATTCATGGAACAAACCCCACTTAGATATGGTGACCTATTCTTTTATTTGAGGGTGAATAATGTTTGACAGTGTTTTATTTAAGGATTTGTATTGACGTTTATTAAGTGAGGATGGTCTGTAATTTCCTTGTCAGATTTCAACATCAATGTTATGCTGACTTCATGAAAATAATTTGGGAGTTTTTCTTCTTTTTCTAGATTCTGGACCAGTTTAAATAGTATTGGAATGATCTGTTCTTTGGTAAAATTTTCCTGCAAAGCCATCTGGAACTGGCAATTTTTACAATATAATTAACAACATTCTTCATTTCTTCTATAGAATTGGACACTAGATTTTATGTTTGTTCCAGAATTCATTTTATTAAGTTACATTTTCCTAGAAAATGGTCTATTTCATCCAGGTTTATTCATACGAATAAAGCTGAACAAAGCAGTTTATTTTTATTTTTTATTTCCTCTGTTTCTATGATTATTTCCCCCTTACATCTTACTTTTTCCACCACACGTCTGTCCATTATACTAGGCATTAGTGAGCTGAAATGGACTGCTATTGGCCATTTTGAATTGGACAATTATAGGGTCTTCCTGTGCCAGGAATGACAAATTGAAGAGGAATGGTGTCGCATTCATTGTCCAAAAAAAAAAACATTTCAAGAGCTATCTTGGAGTACAACATTGTCAGTGACAGTATAATAACCATATGCCTACAAGGAAGACCAGTTAATATGATTATTATTCAATTTGCATACCAACCACTAAGGCCAAAGATGAAGCATTGAAGATTTTTACCAACTTCTGCAGTCTGAAATTGTTCAAACATGCAATCAAGATGTACTGGTAATTACTGGTGATTGGAATGTGAAAACTGGAAACAAAGAAGGATCAGTGGTTGGCAAATATGGCCTTGGTGATAGAAACGATGCCGGAGATTGCTTGATAGAATTTTGCAAGACTAATGTCTTCTTTCTTGCAATTTTTTTTTCAACAATATAAATGGCGAGAATGCCTGTGGTCCTCACCAGGTGGAATCCACAGGAATCAAATCGACTACATCTGTTGAAAAAGACAATGGAGAAGCTCAGTATCATCAGTCAGAACAAAGCCAAGGGCTGACCGTGGAACAGACTATCAATTGCTCATATGCAAATTCAAGTTGAAGCTGAATAAAATTAGAGCAAGTCCATGAGAGCCAAAGTATGACCTTGAGTATATCCCACCTGAATTTAGAGACCATTTCAGGAACAGATTTTATGCATTGAACAGTAATGACTGAAGACCAGATGATTTGTGGAATGACATCAAGGATATCATACATGAAGAATGCAAGAGGTCATTAAAAAGACAGGAAAGAAAGAAAAGACCAAAATGGATGTCAGAAGAGACTCAGGAAAGAAAGAAAAGACCAAAATGGATGTCAGAAGAGACTCTGAATCTTGCTCTTGAATAAAGAGTAGCTAAAGTAAAATGAAGAAATGATGAAGTAAAAGAGTTGAACAGAAGATTTCAAAGGGCAGCTCAAGAAGACAAAGCATTATAATGAAATTTGCAAAGACCTGGAGTTAGAAAACCAAAAGGGCAGAACACGCTCAGCATTTCTCAAGCTGAAAGAACTGAAGAAAAAATTCAACCCTCAAGTTGCAATATTAAAGGATTCTATGGGAAAAATATTGGACAACACAGGAAGCATCAAAAGAAGATGGAAGGAATACACAGAGTCACTGTACCAAAAAGAATTGGTTGGCATTCAACCATTTCAAGAGGTAGCATATGATCAAGAACCAATGGTACTGAAAAAATAAGTCCAAGCTGCACTGAAGGCATTGGCAAAAAACAAGGCTCCAGGAATTGACGGAATACCAATTGAGATGTTCCAACAAAGTGATGCAGCCCTGGAGGTGCTCACTTGTCTATGCCAAGAAATTTGGAGGACAGCTGCCTGCCCAACTGACTAGAAAAGATCCATATTTTGGGCTCATTCCAAAGAAAGGTGATGCAACTGAATGTGGAAATTATCAAGCAATATCATTAATATCACACATAAGTAAAATTTTGCTGAAATCATTCAAAAGCCAGAAATTCAAGCCAGATTCAGAAGACGACATGAAACAAGGGATATCATTGCTGATGTCAGATGGATCCTGGCTGAAAGTAGAGAATACCAGAAAGATATTTACCTATGTTTTATTGACTATGCAAAGGCATTTGACTGTGTGGATCATAACAAATTATGGATAACATTGCAAAGAATGGGAACTCCAGAACATTTAATTGTGCTCATGGGGAACCTGCACATAGAACAAGAGGCAGTCGTTTGAACAGAACGAGGGGATACTGCGTGGTTTAAAGTCGAGAATGGTGTGTATCAGGGTTGTATCCTCTCACCATCATACTTATTCAGTCGATATGCTGAGAAAATAATCCAAGAAGCTGGACTCTGTGAAGAAGAACAGGGCATCAAGATTGGAGGAAGATGCATTAACAATCTGCATTATCAGATGTCATAACCTTGCTTGCTGAAAGTGAAGAGGACTGGAAGCACTTACTGATGAAGATCAAAGACTACAGCCTTTAGTATGGATTGCGTCTCGACATAAAGAAAGCAAAAATCCTCATGGCTGGACCAATAAGCAACATCATGATAATTGGAGAAAAGTTGAAGTTGTCAAGGATTTCATTTTACTTGGATCCACAATCAACACCCATGGAAGCAGCAGTCAAGAAATCAAAAGACTTATTGCATTGGGCAAATCTGCTACAAAAGACCTCTTTAAAGTGTTAAAAAGCAAAGATGTCACTTTGAGGACTAAGGTGTGCCTGACCCAAGCCATGGTGTTTTCAGTCGCCTCATATGAATTTGAAAACTGGGCAATGAATAAGGAAGACCAAAGAAGAATTGATGCATTTGAATTATGCTGTTCACGAACAATATTGAGTATATCCATGGACTGCCAGAAAAATAAACATATCTGTTTTGGAAAAAGTACGGCCAGAATGCGCATTAGAAGCAAGGACGGTGAGACTTGTCACATAATTTGGACATGTTTCAGGAGGGACAATCCCTGGAGAAGGACATCATGCTTAGTAAAGCAGAGGATCAGCGAAAAACAGGAAGACTCTCAACAAGAGTTTGCTTTTGTGACATAATATTCACTCAATTTCTGTGACTGTTTCTTGGACTCTTGTTAAGAAAGTGTATTCTAATTTCTAGAACACAGAAGTATACACACACACATTTATATACATATACATATATAATTTAGATTTATTATATATAACCTATATAAATTAGGTAATCTTATTTACGTTTTCTATATCCTTCCTCTTCCTCTTTTTCTGTAATCTTATTTTACCATAAACCAAGAGAGAGAAATTAGTTTCTCTCTCCTAGTGTGCTTATAGCTCCTCGTAGCTCCGGATGTTTTGTTATTAGGTGTATAGAGAGTAACAACCATTACATAGTCTTTAGGAATTGTACCCTGTAGCCTTATAAAGTTATCTTATTTAACATCTTTTTACCTGATTTCCATTTTGGCTGATACCCATACTTTACGTTTTTTTGTTTGGTTGGCTATTTTTATTTACCTCATGTATCTTTGGCCACCATTTTGCATTTTCAATCTTTTTGAATCACTTGGTTTTAGGTGGGTTTCTTTTTGCAGCATGGGGTGGTATTTTGTTTTTTGGTCCAGTTTGTGTTTTTCTTCTAATAGAGAGGTTAGGTATTTACCTTCGTTAATGTAATATAAATCCTTGCTTTAGTTTTATCAAAATATTTTGCTATGTTTTCTCATTTTACATTTACATTATTTTATATTATTCACTAGGTGGTTTGCCTTCTTTGTGTGTATGTGTGAAAAGTTCTGTTATTTAGAAAGGTTTGCATTTTTGTTCTAGTGTATACCTGGATAATTATAATTTTATTTGATATCTTTAATGTATCTTTTACTTTCCTACAATAATCAATGGTACAATAATGCATTTCCTCTTCCTACCCCTTCCCTCTTCTCCACCACCCCATTTTAGCCAATAATAAATCCTTCCTCAATGCTTACTTTGCACTGTTTAAATATGTTTATTCTTTTGTCATTTGTTTGTCAGTTTTTAGGCACTCTTGTTTCACCGCCAAGGATATGTAAAATTGTTCTAATTAGGAACATGTTCTAAATAAGATTCTCAACTTTCAGAAAGCAATGTCAATCCTGTCTCAGTTTATTTACCAATTAAGGCATATGACTGTGCATATCAACGGAAACAAAAGACAACTAATGTCCCAATGATCCCATGAAGTGAGATCTTGAACTCTCTAACTGTCACTTTGCAAGAGTTGAGTGAGTATCTATCTGTTGAGCCATTAAGTGAACAGAGGAGTCTTGAGAAATAAGCTCATCTTCTTACTTTTCTGTGAAATTAAGGATACCCTAGCCTAATTTTTCTTGTCCAATTTCCATATTAGCTCTCAATGAACTCCTTTGTCCATGGCCGTACTTGAGCTACACTTTATGTATGTGGGAGGTTTAGCAGTATTCTTCACTCACTCTAACTCCCTATGGGATCTAACTAGTGAGGACAAGCATAAAGAGACAAGAGGATCAAATACCATGACATCTTTATTAATAGAAAATCTAAAGAGGAAAATATGTCAGGGCTTAAACTTCCCTCCCAGAACCTAGACCCTAACTTATCAGTCAAATCAGTGACAGGAGAAGATGTTGGAAATGAAATAGCACAGATCTGGCTCAGTTTTGCCAAGAGCTTCAGTACCAGCAGGTCAATAATGAAGAGACACTGGCACGTTTCTATCAATGGCCAACCTGTCAGTCTCTTTCAATCTTATCTTTCAGATTAATCTAGTCTCCTCTCATAGAGTGGACCAAGTTAGAAAGCAAAAACAAGGATGAAAAAATGTTCACTTAAGAACTGCTCACTTCTGGTGAGTGAAATCAAATCCTGTCCTTTGGTAGAAATTGCTAGTTGCCTACCCAATGGCCGTTTTCCCTTTCTTACTTAGTAACAAAGCCCTGTTCTTTTTCCCACAGTGGCAATGTTCTAAAGTAAAATGCTAAGTTTCCCAGTCTTCCTTACAGGCAGAGGTGGCTAATGAGATGTCAGTGGAAGATGCTCAGCTTTGAAAGCACCCTTTTGCTTTCCTTGCCCTTTTTCTTTCCTGTTGCTTGGAATGTGGACAAAACAGCAGAAGCTCTAGCAGTCATCTGAAAACAGTGATGCATTAGTGAGAATGAAGTCACTACTAAGAAAAGAAGGGTAGAGAGAGGCTGCATCCTTGATGACTCAGCACTGTCATATCAGCCCTGGACTGCTTACCTCTAGATGTCTTTTATGTGATGGAAAAATGAAACCTTGTGTTTAAGCCACTGTAGTCAGACTTTTATTACTAGCAGCTGAAGCAATTAGTAAATGATGTATTTCTTTTGTAGAGCCGTGAGGAGAGGGAGCATAGCATGTATCTCTCCTAACACTTAGGCTGGGGCTAGCACTGAGTCACGAACATCCTCCCCTCTGCTCCACAGATATAGGAAACCCTTTGACCTTTCCCTCCCAAGCTCCATGGAAAGCTCCTCTTGGACGCTCAATCCCACTTCTTGGTGTCTATCACTTAAATCTGCACTCTCCCACCTGTTTGGAACATAAAGAGAATTCATAAACACCTAGAGCAGTTTATCCTTCCTTACACTGAAAGACTACACCACCCCCAAGACTGGACGTCAGTGTTGATAATACTTTTATGTTTCTAACTTACAACTGATTATAGATCAGGACCAGCATTATGGCTTTGGAACTCATCATCAGATATGTGGTTGTTGAAGCCATGAGAGCTGGAGAGATGCCTCAGGCAGAACTGAGAATAAAAGTAGACCAAGGGCTGAACCCAAGAGAATCTCAATTTTAAGAATGTTTAGCAAAGAGAAAAAAATTGACCTTCCTTCAAATCAAAATGTTGTGATGTCGTGAAGTAACAGAACTGTGGTACTGTGGCAGAGGGATTCACTTTATGAAGCCTGACACCGAGCCATCAGATCACATCTGTTAGTTACTGTAAGGCAGAAGTCCCCAAGCCTGTTCTTATTTGCTGACCAATGAGAACCAACAAGTCCTCAACACAACGTGAAAGTATGTGCAAGATGACCTAGCCTTGGTTTGTGAGAGAGCTGAAGACCTTCAAAATGTACAAAATGTTGTATTTTTCTGTGGGAGCATTAGATGGCTCTTATCTAGCTGCTGCCAGAACCAGTCATTTCAGATCTTCAGTCACAAATGGACTGGATTCTAAAAGATCCAAGCCAGTGTCTCACTAATTCTAACTTACAGTTTCACTTCTACTCATGCTAGTGCCAATATGGAATAAATGTAGGCAAAGTTATCCTTGAATTTTAATGCTTTTATTACATAAATATTCCTTTCCATTCAGATCCTTATAGCCTTGACTTGCTCCTTTTTCCTACTCATTTCTACCACTGGTAATTGATTTTTTTTTTTTTCTTCATCTTTATCAAAGTAGATTTAATTGTATCCTTCCTCATTCTTAACTCTTTCCTAACATCCCAAGATCTTCATGGGCTGAGACACAGACAGTCCTCTGGAGAATAGGGTTCATCTAGGCCCAGAGGACAGAATTACAAGGTTCAGTATGGCATTAATTTAATCCCCAAAAATGAATTAGTATATGTAGGCACCTCAAACAGTGCACAAACATACAGTACATGCTCAGGAAGTGTTAAAACCAAAAACCAGACCAGCTGCCATTAAGTCAATTCTGACTCATGGTTACCCCATGTATGTCAGAGTAGAACTGGTCCGTAGGGTTTTCAATGCCTGATTTTTTTAGAAGTAGATTGCCAGGTCTTTCCTCTCAGTAAATGTTAAGTATCATTATTTATCATAATCTAAGTATAATCCAGGTATCATATTATTTCACCTTCTTCAAAGATCTCCTCCCTGTAGCATATCTGGAGAAAATAAGGCTGATCTTAGGTCTCCTCCTCAGTTCGTTCCATGCTGCAGATGCTTCTCTGTGCTGCTCTCAGCTCCTCCTTAGGCCTCCTTGTTCCTGGCCATGACCTGGAACACTTGGACTACCTTTCTTCTGGGGATGATGCTTGCATCTCTACGATTGCCAGCAGAAAAGTAAATGTGAGGCAAATGAAGGCCTTACTTCCTTTTACTACCTCATTCCTCGCAACACACACTATGAAACTATCTGATTTTATGGAAGAGTTGGGGAAATATAAGCATAACAAAAGATATACACTTGGTACTTTATGACTCTCCATTAATCCAAAAAAGCAGCAAATACTCTTCACAGAGGTTCCCCTCAAAGACACCCCCAAATTCCTAGCCTTCGCTCAGAGAGTGCCGCATTCTTCTGACCACACTGTGAGCTTACCCTCCCACCTTTCCATTTGGGTTGGCTGGCCCTAGGTCCATCTTCTTCCTCACCTTCTGGGCAGTTTATGAGGAAGTATTCCCCCAAATCTGAGCTATTCAACGTAGAAGAGTAGAATCTTCAACTGAGTACTACAGAATAGTCTTTGGAACTCAAAATCCAGACTGATTGCAGGTCTCCCTGAGACTGAGAAGTATAATATGCCTCCTCTTCTTCCTGATTCTCTAATGGTTAACTATAACTCTCTCTCTCTCATTCTCTCCCTCTCTCTCTTTGTCTCTCTGTCTTGTGCCCACACACACACACAAACACATAAATTCTCAGAGAATCTAAATCTACTCCAAAGAACAAAATCATTTTCCTAAATGCTCCATAATCTCTACAGTGTCTCTAGGACAGGATAGAAGTAGCATTTAACATAATCACACAGATCCATGGATGTTCTCCTTTGTTCTTCTTTTGCTTTCAGCCTGAACCCTCCGGAGACTAAGAAATGGGCCCAATTACAAGATTACCTACTCCATGATAACCATCCCAAGGCCCAGGAGTTTTAAAACTTTGCAATGAAAGATTTTGGTTTATCATTACATTTCAAGTCATGTAAAATTATTGGGCCAGCCCTTCTCCTTTGTGTACGTGCATGAAAGGGAGGACTTATGATCTTCCTGGCCAAGAAACCTCTCTAAAGGTTGAAAGACTTTGTTACCTATGGCAACAACGTACCTACCTTTGGTCTTTGGTAAAGCTGTTCCCATAACTGAGGAAAAAATAAATTCACTCTCCTGTACTCTCTTACTTCCGCCTGCTCCATTTCCCAGCCAGAAATGTATTTCTGCTTGGACAAACCCATTTGCCTGCCAAGAAAAGGATAGAAGACATAGAGCCTCATCTTACTCATCTCTTGAGACTAGTATAGAGTTCAGTAAACAATAGGCACTTAACAGATGCTAGGTTTCATGTAGTGAACCAATTTAAATGGTACAAAATGATGCAATCCAAGAAAATAGAATAGGCAAGAGATTTCTAATTTTTGGAAGCAGAGAGAAGACATTGTTTGAAAGATTAAAATCCCTCCACCTGTAGATAAAAATGTGTCTGAGTATGATGCTTACCAGGAAACAATTCCCAACAAATCAAGTAAAACCATTAAAAGAGCACTCTCTTCAGAGTTTTGCCAAGGGCAAGCTTAACATCTTTATTCCTCAAACTGTAGATCAAAGGATTAAGCATGGGAACTACATTGGTGTAGAAGACTGAGGCAAATCTACCCTGGTCCATAGATCTAGGAAAATAAGTTGTTAAATAGGTGAATGCCCCTGACCCAAAAAACAGAGCAACAGCAATTATGTGGGAGCCACATGTGATAAAGGCTTCGGATCTGCCCTCAGCAGAGGGAATACATAGGATGTTGGAGAGAATCAAAGCATAAGAGATGAAAATGCCGACACTGGATATTGTGATGACAACTCCACCAACAATAAAAAACGCCAGCGCATTGACATGGGTGCTGGTGCAGGAGAGCTGCAAGAGAGGGAGAACTTCACACAGATAATGGTTGATAACGTTAGAATCATAGAAGGTGAGTCTCAGCATGCTTCCAGTGTGGGCCATGGCCCCAGCAAAACCAATCACGTATGAACCAAACATCAGCAGAGAACAGACTTGAGGGGACATGGTGACAATGTACAGAAAAGGGTTACAGATGGCCACGTAGCAATCATAGGCCATTGAGACTAACACATAGCACTCAGAGTTGACAAAGAAGCAGAAGAAAAATAGTTGAGTCATGCCTCCCACATAAGAGATGATATTTTCTGACACAAAATCATTCAACATTTTTGGAGTAAAGACACAGGAATAACAGAGATCTATAAAGGACAAGTTGAAGACAAAAAAGTACATTGGGGTGTGAAGACTAGAATTCAGCCCAATTAGGGTGATCAAGCCCAAGTTTCCCACCACGGTGAACACATAGATCCCTAAGAATAGAAGGAAGAGGGGGAGCTGGACCTCTGATTGTTCTGATAATCCCACAAGGATAAACTCAGTCACCGAGGAGCTGTTTCTCTGAGTCATTCTCTATTCTCTTCTGGAAAATTGTCTGTGGAATATGGAATAAAACACATAGAGTGGTGCTGGATTCAAGCATGGCTGCTAGGAGAAGGCTCAGGAAGATCAGTCAGTGCATGGATGTCCGTCCTTCTTTTCCCTTTCTTCCTTCAATGTATTGACAATGTGTCTGGGACAATACCTCAACTCCCCTAGGATGATCATGAATCCAGCCTAGAGTCTCTTAGGATGGGCAGCAATAATTCCGTCCCTGATTGAGAGATAAATGATACAGCATATCTGAAACAGCTGCCCAAGGGCTCCCAGAAAGACACGCAATGATCCAGGAGTACAACCTAGACCCACTGCCTGAGGAGCATGCCCAGGCTCTGAGAGATGGAAACTCTCATTCTCCCCATTTTCTCTTCCCATTCTCTGGCTTCTCTCCCAACTAGATACCAGGTTCCTACTCTGGAGAGAAAGCTGAGAGTGCCCACTACTGTTGCTGCACATCCTACCTTCCTCGTCTAAGAGCCGTCACTGAATCTCACCCCCGGATTAGTACTGAGAGCAGGGAAGGGGTCAATATTTCCCAGAGCCTTTGGTTGTGGGTGATAAAGAGAACCATCAGAAAAGAAGGGATTTAGACAACCACCTTCCTTCTCCTGGCCCTCTCAATGCCGGGCCTCATGCATTGTTTTTTACTGTTAACCAGGATATAAAATGGTTCTGTTAGTGTATAAAGCCGACAGCATTGAGTATAAACTCTTCTGATTCCCTTGGTGCTGAGAACCAGAGCTTTTACAGACCCCACTCTCCAAGGTGCTCTAGGAATAAACCAAAATTTCTATTTGTGGATTTTCCCATATGGTCTCCTCCAATTTCAGGAGAAAAATATAGCAACCCTCATTTTCACCAGAACCCCAGCTGGCAGATCATGGAGAACTTTATGCTGCCAGATTAGCTCAAGGACTCAATTAGACACAATTTCCTCAGGGAAATTCTTAGAGATCAGTCTCCAAAGGAAAAAAATTGCACCGACTTTGTTTGCAACTGGATTATGGTGCTTACCTAGCATCTTAGGATTCATGTGTTCTACTCAAACTTTCCTTTTACTCCACAGATTTCATGTCCGTTAGTGGTGAGTTTGGGGACTCATTTGCCCCTTCCTATATTGACTCTTGAAGCCTAACCTTTACTTTGAGAGTTGCGTTGTTGTTAGGTGCCATTGAGTCAGTTCCAACTCATAGCGACCTTACGCACAACAGAAAGAAACACTGCCCGGTTGGTCCTGCGCCATCCTCACTATCTTTGCTATTTTTGAAATCATTGTTGTAGTCACTGTGTCAGTCCATCTCATTGACAGTCTTTCTCTTTTTCACTGACCCTCTACTTTACCAAGCATAATGTCCTTCTCCAGGGACTGGTCCCACCTGGGGACATGTCCAAAGTATGTGAGATGAAGGTTCACGATCCTTGCTTCCAAGGAGCACTCTGGCTGTATTTTTTCCAAGACAGACTTGTTCGTTCTTCTGGCAGTCCATATTCTTTGCCAACACCATAATTTAAAGGTGTCAGTTCTTCTTCAGTCTTCCTTATTCATTGTCCAGCTTTTGCATGCATATGAGGTGATTGAAAACACCATGGCTTGGGTCAGGCACACCTTAGTCCTCTTTAACACTTTAAAGAGGTTTATTGCAGCAGACTTGCCCAGTGCAATATGTCATTTGATTTCTTGACTGCTGCTTCCATGGGCATTGATTGTGGATCCAAGTAAAATGAAATCCTTGACAACTTCAATCTTTTCTCCATTTATCAT
>NW_004444000.1:15003977-15046206 GCF_000243295.1 Trichechus manatus latirostris | reverse complement strand
TGTGGATCCAAGTAAAATGAAATCCTTGACAACTTCAATCTTTTCTCCATTTATCATGATGTTGCTTATTGGTCCAGTTGTGAGGAATTTTGTTTTTTTCTCTGTGTTGAGGTATAATTCACACTGAAGGTTGTCTTTGATATTCATTAGTAAGTTCTTCAAGTCCTCTTCGTTTTCAGCAAGCAAGGTTGTGTCATCTGCATATCGCAGGTTGTTAATGTTAAATCTGAGAGTAGGACCCAAAAAAAAAAAAAAAAGCGAGATAAGGGCTATAGGGGCTATAATGTTCTCCCATAGGAGATTTGAGAGCATCTCAGCCAAAAGGCTTCTAGCGCCATGAATTCTTCTGCTCACAGCATTAGTGACATCTACCGCCAGCACCACAAACACCACCTTTCCTTAAGTCTACTAAAGGCCACAGACAGGCCTTTGCTGTATATGAAGAGATTAAAATATCACAACACACATGCAAGGAGGCACACACACACACACACACACACACACACACACACACCTGCAAGAGGTTATTCTACACATGTGCATGCTGAAGGTATACACGGAGGTGTACCTGAAGGTTTTAATCCTACCATTCCCCGGGTGACAAAGCTGCTGTCCATATGATCTGCTACACGAATATTCTAAAGAACACTCGGCAGATGACAAAGCTGCTCTCCATATGATCTGCTACATGAATATTCTAAAGAACATTCCCTAGATGACAAAGCCACTCTCCATATGATCTGTTACGTGAATATGTGAGCATCTGCATTTGCACGTCCCTACGCAGTTTGCCCAAGACAGTGCTGATTTACACCCATTATCCCTGCATAATTATCAATAGCACATCCTGTCACTCTCAAAACTGTCTGAATTTGGTTAATAAATCGTATAGTCAGCCTATTAAGAAGAACACAACAGCAGTTCAGCTGTTCTGTCTCCTAGATTCACGTCCATTCTCTTGCCTGACTAAGGAAGTCACTCTCTGTTTCTCACCCTCCTTGCCCTCAAAGTCCTCCTTAAGTGAACTTACCTTTCCTGATCAACCAATACTATCTCTTCAGTAAACCTTGGCTTCCAAAAGGGAAAGGTCATTGACGGCAAGCTGCTTCGGATTTCTAGCTAGCCAAAAGCCCTAAAGCAAAAAAACTACAAACCCTGGATATCTGCCTGGAATCAGTGGAAAGGAAACAGAAGGGGAGAAGAATTACATTGGTACTACACACTGTTGCATGCTGTTATACATTGGTATTTCTTGGTTATTTGGCAGTATTTCACAAAATTAAACATATATGTCCCTTTGACCCAGAAGTTTCATTCCTAGGTGTATTCCCAACAGAAACAAGTACATATCTTCATTAAAAAAAAAAAAAGTGTTCAAAGCAGTATTATACGTAATAGCCAAAAATTGGAGACAACCTACATGTCAATCAACTGCACATATTTAAAAAATAGAATTCTATATAGCCACAAAAGTTAATGGCACACAATTACGTGCAATGTGAATAAATGTCACAAACTTATTATGGAGCAAAAGAAGCCAGACACAAAAGATTATGAACTTTATAATCCCATTTATATAAAGTTCAAAACAAGAAAAATCAATCTATGGTGATAGAAATTAGACAGCAGTTACCCTTGGTCAAAGGTTTAGGGGCTAGTGACTGGAAAGGGATATGAAGGATTCTTTGGGGTTACCGGTCATATTCTATTTCTGATGGGGTGCTGATTACACAGATATGTTCAGTATGCAAAAATTCATTGAACAAACACAAAGTAACATTTTAATAAATATCTTGCTGAACCAGTTTAAGAGTAAAATTACTAAACATCTTTGAGCCATAATTCCCTCATTTGTAAAATGGGAATTTACAGACTAACAACTCAGAATGCTAGAACATACAAAAATAATACCATTTTAATCTCTTATATCTTGTGTGTCTTAAAAATAAAAACCCACTGTATTTTTCTTATATAAAGGGGAGAAAGCAAGGAGAAATAGAATTAATGCATATGGGACAACTACAGAGTGCCTGGAATTATGCTGGATGTTACCTAAAGTTATGATGTTTATAACAACTATACAATATGTGTTTGTGTGTGTCTGTGTGTGTGTGTGATTGTATTTTCCAAATATGGTCATAACAACACATACACACACACATACCTTGCATCCCACATGTTCTAGATGCAATGTGACTAACACATCTCCCATCAAGAGACTACGTCTACATTGCCTACCCTTGTGTCTTCTTTATCTAGTGCTGCTGTAACAGAAATTACAAGTGGATGGCTTTAACAAAGAGAAGTTTATTCTCTCACAGTCCAGTAGACTAGAAGTCTAGATTCAGGGCACCAGCCCCAGGGGAAGGCTTTCTCTTGTGTTGGCTCTGAAGGAAGGTCCTTGTGATACCTCAGTTTTCCCTTGGTCTGGGAGAATCTCAGCGCAGAAAACTCAGGTCCAAAGGATGTGCTGTGCTCGTGGCATTGCTTTCTTGGTGGCATGAGGTCCCCTTGTCTCTCTGCTTGCTTTTCTCTTTCATATCTCAAAAGAGATTGGCTTAAGACACTATCTAATCTTGTAGATCTCATCAATATAACTGCTTCTAATCCATCTTACTACATCATAGTGATAGAATTTCCAACACACAGGGAAATCACATCAGGTGATAAAATGGTAGACAGTCATACAATACTGGGAATCATGACCTAGCCAAGTTGACAGATATTTTTGGGGGACACAATTCAATCCATGACACCTTGCATGGGCCTTCTCTGACCAACAGAGTATGGCAGAAGTGATGCTATGTGACTTCCACAGTTAGGTCACAAAAGAATACAACTTTCACATAACTTTCACTATCTCTTTCTCTCTCTCCATATTTATTTCCCTTTTGCTGTCCCCTAGACTTTAGGATACTCATGTTAGAAACCTCTGGTCTTGTCTCAAGATGCACCACAGAGCACCAGCAAGCAGTGTTGAGGCAGAGCAGCGCCCCCTCTGAGGCCTGCATGCTGGTGGGTGAAAATCAGGACAACTACTCAAGGGAAATGGCTAAGGGAATCTTCAGCACAGGTCTGGATTATTAGGTCTAATTCCTCCTTATTATCCAGAAAATCTCCTTCTAGTTCCACATTTGGATGATATTTTTGAGATTTATTTTTATGAAGAAAATAGCATTTCTTTTTAGTATGTATAATTTATTAGCTATTGCATTTTCTCCTCTTGAATGACACTTTAGCAGATGTGCAGCAATGGCCCAAGAAAGGAAGAGAGAGAGAGAAGTATCCCTGTTCATTAGAAGTATGTATATTCATTTATTCACCCAATAAATACTTGTTAAGGCCAGCTATTTCCAGCAACATTGCAAACTTTATAAACAGAAAAACTTTTCCTGGTAAATCAAAACTAATAATTTCAGATAAAATATAAAAATAATTTATTTGTTAATGTTTGAGCTGACAAAAACCTATTGAATTCCTATGTGAGCAAAAGAGAAAAGCTAAGAAAGTAAGAATCTAGAAGGGTGAATAAGCCCTGGACCTAAAGTTTGAATGGGCTGTGCGTGCAGGACATAAGAAATAAAGCTTAGGACTGAAGCAGCAGGTTGAGAGTTTGGAACTATGATTCACTCATAACATTGGATCTCAGAAAGGAAACATGGAGTGGCTAATTAGAGAAGGACAAAAGCTCCACAGAGAGAGAGGACAACAATATACATTTAACTTGGCCTTGGCTCTCAGAGGACAGAAAAAGAGATAAAAATATCCCCTGCCATTTTATAATCACCTCTGTGTTTGAGACAAAAAATTCATATTACGTATTCTCTGGAGAACATAATTTCAATCCAGATATCAAAGAATTTTCCCGTATAAATATGCAAGGATCTGGAGCTAATAATAAAAATCACTAAGCAAACACAAACTAGGCCTCCATGAATGAGAATCACCATTAATTAGAAACCACAAACTATAGAACCAGACCTCCAAAATTATTAGGCTTGTCCAGGAGAGAATACAAAATAAATGGATATAATGTATTTAAAGAAATAAAAGAGCAACTTGCAAATATGATGAAGATCTATCAAAATTGACCAAGCAGATTTTTAAAAGAATCAAATAGAACTTTCAGGAGTAAAAACATGATAATTGAAATTAGGCACTTCATGGAGATGTTCAACAGTCAATCAGACGTGGGTGAAGACAGAATAAGTAAACTAGAGGAATTACCTAAATAAATTGTTTAGAAATCAGCATCAGGGAGTAAGAGAGAGGGAGGAACTGAATTATAAAGATACTTTTAAAAATGTAGACATAAAGATGGTCCAACAATAGAGAGAACACTCACCACATTTTATGTACTGTGCTTTGCTCTAGGAGGAAGGCATCGAAACAGACACGGTCACTGCCCTTACAAATTTATAATCTAGGTGGAGAAGCATAGAATAAACAGATACTCACACAAAATTAATTATAAATACAAGTGTACCAGAGGAAAGTGGTGGGGTGCTATAAAACCATTTAACGGAGGGGAGGGGGTGCTACCGATTCTGGAAAATTAGAGAAGACTTCCCTACGGAAGTGAAATTCAGGTATAAAACTAAGAAGTAAGAAGGGATAATGGATATTTTTATTTGTTTGCTTATTTGTGCCTGTTCAGCGTTAGAACTCCTTCCCATATTTGAGGAATCTGTCCCTGTATGTGCCTTGTTGAAAGCAAGACTCTCCTCCCTCCGTGAAAACTCCCCAGACCCTGAAAGATGAGGTAGGAACATAAGACCTGGGTTCAGCCACTCAAATGTTCCCGAGCAGGACTCTGCATCTGGCACAAGTGACACAAAGAAACAGAAGCAATTCGTATTTCATTTTGACAAGACAAAACCAAACCCCCACTGACTGGCAACAAGTTTTGGGCACTGGTGGGGTCAGCAGCAGTGACCCGCTCAGCCTGACCAAACAGTTCTGTGGTGTAACTTGGCCGTGATTCCACTGCCTGGCTTCCCCTCCATCCTGCCTGGTTCAAAAAGCTGGTGCCCCAGGCTACTGTAAGATTCTGTGAACTACCTCATTTCCAGCCAATAAATTCCTTTTTTACCAAGGTTAACTAGAATCAGCTTTCATTGTTTGCAGCTAAGAACCCTGACTGGTACAGCAGGGACTGGAGGTTAAGGGGGCAGTGGGTAGAGAATGAGAAAGAGAAGGGCATTCAGGCTGTGGGGAGGGCGATCTTTCTCCCATTCCTGCGATGAGGATAGAATCACCCACCACAATTACCTTCTTGAAGGGGAGTTACAAACCCTCCCTCTAAGTTTTGCTCTGCTTTGAATGGTTTTCATCCTTCCAAAGGAAATGTTGTTTGGATGTGGTTTGGAGAATAAAATGGACATTCCATATTCCAGAGACTGCTATTCTTCATATTCTTACACAAAGATTTTAAAGTCATCAATTTTCCAATGACTCCTTTTTATAAGTTGAATTTTGCTCCTTAGCGGAATGAATATAAGTGTCTTTGCTGGATAAACAAATTATTCAATGAATTTTCTGGGCAGATTTTTCAGCATAATGTGAACCGTACCCCTTCCCCCTCCCAAAAAAAGTATTATGTTTAACATCTTCGGATACTGATGGCACAATAATTATTTTTATTAATGATTAAATAGCTAATGTATGTTTAAACTGATCAATGTTACAACAGTTTTATTTTATTGTCTATCAAGATGCCTTATAAAATCAATGCATAGTATGTCTTTTGCACACTTAGTAAAACTTCAAAAATAATTGTACCCTTAAAAATCAGAGGTTATTATAGAAAATGTATCTTTGATTTTATATCAGGTGATTTTATGATAGATCTTTATTCAGAAACAGTCTCCAAGTTCATATGGAAATGCACAGTCTGCTTTATGATATAGTTTTTAAAAATGCACTGCTATTAGTCTTAAATAATAAGTAGAAAGTTACCAGCAGAGAAAATCAGAAGGGTATTTTGAGCAAAGGAAACCAGAAAAGGAAATAGAAAAAGAAAAAAGAAAAAAACACTGCAAATTTGGGGAATGGCAAGTGGTGTTGAGAATTGAATCATTGTACACATGGCTGGAAGGAGTGGGAGACTGATAGGGTAGGTTAAGGGTGATAACTAATGACATCTCTCTTCTGTCTCTGAGTTTAGAATCAATAGAAAAATTAGACACAGGTCAGACAGATAAGGATAAAAATACCAGCTTTATTGCTGATGAAGTTTATTGGCGAACCCAGCTTAGACATGAATGTACCATGGTATTCTGTAATTTCCTCTTCGCACAACACAGATTAAATGTATGAATCGAGGCTTAAATGAGCAGTATGACAGCTCAGGGGAGGGGCTGCTAATGAAAGAGAGGAGTGTGGGTCTGTCCCAACAAGAAAGTGGGGAGACGGGGTGTGGGAAGGGGCTGGGCCTCTCTGAGCTACATGACGAATTTCTCCTCCCAATTTCTCATCCGTCCTATAAATCACTCCTTTCTCTTGGGGTAGAGAGGCGAGAGGACATGGGGGAAAAGGAAGGGTTCCTTCCTTATTTGTACATACAGGCTCCTCACCTTCTAGGGAAGCAAAGTTTCAGCTAGAATCAGAGTTTGAGCCCAGACCGGTTGGCGCCACAGAGTTTAGACTTTACTGTAGTCAGTGGTGAGCAAGATAGGAGAAGCCTGGCCACACCAGATTCACATTTTGCCTTTTGGAAATGAGGAGGATGAGCTTGGAGACAAAGAAACCTGAATTAAGGTGGTGGGAGGGATATGCAGAATCTGACACCTCGGTCTGATGGCGGGAATCAGGCATAATTCAAGAGACGAAAGTGGAGAGAAGGATAAATCAAAGAGAAAGCTACTGTCAAAATTTGGAAAAAGAATTCAGGATCATCCAGATGAAAGGCTCGTGGCGAAAAGGAAATAATGTTTTTCTGTGCAGCAAAGACAGTTTTGCATCATTCCATTGACCTTACAGCTTTAAACACAATCCACGTAGTCATTTAAAATCATCATTTTCATATAATCACACAGAAATCTCCTCGCAATGTATTGCAGAATGAAAATAAATTTACAAAACAGTACTTATAATGTGGATCATATTTTTGCATGTATTTATAGTTTTTGCAAACTGATCTAAGCCATCAAAACTATACCCACACACACACAGAAAAATATGTCAAAACAGTATATACCGAAAGGCTAAGAGTGGTTATCTCTAAATGGTGGGATCATGAATTTTTTAAAATCTTTTGCTTCTCTCTGCTTTCACATATTCCTACAGCACTCAAGCATTGCTTTTGCAAATTTCAGAAAAAGAATTTAACATTAAATTTAAAACAAAACACTGCATAATTTAAATATTTTAGGGTCTCATTAGGGATTTGTTCAACATTTATTTAGCACCTTCTATATCTGCCAGGCATTGAGTTCCCTGCATGTGCTAGATCACCTGGCTGGAGCTGGAAATATAACTTCAAATAAATAAATTACTTCACAATCCATATAACAGTAATTCAACAGCTCTCATACTTATAACTAACCCTACTAACTCAGTGCACTAAAAGAGGGGAAAAATCTTTAGTATCTTTCCCTTCACGTATCTTTTTGGCAAATTGTTTCCAAACAAGGATATATAGGGACTTGTTCAGATCAAAGGCAGTATGTATGGTAAGTAACTTGAATATTCACAGGATGGCTATACATGCATCACATGTTGTCTCAGTTATCAATTGCTGGGATAATAATAATAATAAAAAAAGAGGCATTCACCTTAAGTTTTAAGTGGGGACTACCTGTACAACCGACAAGCAACAGTGACTGGCCATAAGGAGGGGCATAGGAGGACCCGAAACTGGAGTAAAGAGAGACTTGCACTCACTGATTAGTCTCTGGTAATAATTTTAAATACCACGAACATGTACTTCCCAACAAAAACTCCATTGCTGTCGAGTCGATTCCAACTCATAGCGACCCTAGTCAATATAGAAATAAATATATATTTTAAATGGAACATAGAAATAACCTGGTAAAACATGGCCATTTTTTTTATATAAGCAAGCATGATTCCAGAAAGACAAAGCAATTTTCCCAAGGTCACGCAATAAATTAGAGGATGTGCTGATACTAGCAGGAAGGGGGCCCAGCAGGGATAGAAACATCCTTACCATTTAATTTTCTTAATAATTCTGTGAAAAATGTTACAGATGAGGCTCAGAGACATCAAGTAACTTGCTTAGTTCACACGTAGAAGCTAGAGTTCAAACGTTGATTCTAACCTCCAACTCCATAGTTGCTGCTCTTTGTGAAATTTTATGCAGCTCTGCCTGCCCTTAAACCTGCCTCGGTTACTGGTTACTGGAACTCCATGCTGTTCAGCTATTTCATTCCATCTAAAGCACACTCCTCTCTTTCCGTTGAAATCACTCTCATTGATCTGTACTGTACTGAAAGGCAAAACTAAATACCCATCCAAAGTTCAATTTTCCAAATAGAAGAGAATTTCCCTAAGGAGAATCTCATAAGTCAAAAGTATTCTTACCCCAGACAGAGCTGGAGAAAAATGTAGAACAAGATTCTAACTCACAAAAAAAGGCCAGACTTACTGGCCTGACAGAGACTGGAGAAACCCCAAGAGTATGGCCCCTGGACACCTTTTTAGCTCAGTAATGAAGTCACTCCTGAGGTTCACCCGTCAGCCGAAGATTAGACAGCCCCATAAAACAAAACGAAACTAATGGGGCACAACAGTCCAGCGACAAGGACTAGAAGGCAGGAGAGGACAGGAAAACTGGTAATAGGGAACCCAAGGTCAAGAAGGGAGAGTGTGGCCATGTTGTACGGTTGGTAACCAATGTCACAAAACAATATGTGAACTAACTGTGTAATGAGAAGCTGGTTTGTTCTGTAAACCTTCACCTAAAGTACAATGATAATATAAAAAAAAAAAAGGATTCTCACATATTATTGCTTTTCACATATTAACAGCATTCCACATATTGCTTCACAAAGAGCCTTTACCGCTTATAATTTTCTTTGAAATCAAAAGGCAACTCTGTCTCCCTCCACCCAATACTGTGAGGCTATGGATTGACAAACCTGAGCTGCACCAACCCTTTTACTCTTTACTGGAAGGTGGACTAGCCAGGGTCCCAGCAGAAAACAGATGATCCACTCAAAATAATTGAAAAGTATAATGAGGTGACTATGTGCAAAGGTGTAGGCAGGGTTAAGAGAAACCACAAAGGGATGGTGAAGCCCCCAGGGCTAGCAAGTCAGGGAGACATTACCACACTTGGCCTGAAGGAGCAAGAAGAGGGAAAGTTACCGTAACCCAGTGGGAAATGAGGCAGTCAGGTACTGCCAATATAGTCCAGCGAGGAGGAGGTCAGGGAAATGAATATCGTAATCTCTCTCTCCTCCTGCCAGCTGATTTCCTCTGCTGATGTGTCTGTTGGCCTAATCCAACCAGAAACCAGAGGACAAAGGAGTCCATTGACACCACCCATTAAGGAATGCCTCCCAGGGCATGGAGCAAGGTGCAAAGAGGCAGAAAGTTGACCTGGAGAGGCACACAGGGAATACCCACATAGACTCTGTTGCGTGCAGTACCATAACATCCCGTGTTGTTTCTTCTGCTGATTACTGACTTGTAACACAAGATTTCCATGGTTCTGAAATATTTTCTCAGTCCTTAGCTGATCACCGTGAGCTGCAGCCTTCTCCACCCTGGCATTAAAACCACAATTTAAAAGCAAGGACAAGATCGTGTGTGAAATAATTTCCAAATTCTGTTCTTATTAGCCTTGATATTTTCTATAAATTCTTCCCCCCAGCATTGTCCAATCCCTGAAATTCTAAGCCCCTGAAGCTCCACACCACCAGCTCGGGAAGCACCAGGCTTGCTGCTCTCTGAGTCCTTCCACGCTTCCCTGCACACTGCAAAATTCTCCAAGAATTTCTCTGATCATTTATCCACGATCATCTCAACATAGTCCTGTATCTTCTACCTTCTTGCAAAAATGTCATATTTAAAATTAGTCCTGGAAAAGTTACAGAAAATTCTATAGACAGAACCAGATTTTAACGTCCTAGGCCAACTCACATTTGAAATGAAATCTGGCAGAGACTGAGGGAGGAAGAAAAGTGAGCCACAGTGGACAGCAACAAATATTAGAAATCAAGAGCCAGAGTTCTAGTCACAGCTCTGAAACTAAGTCACTGAATGACTTTGGGAAAGGTGCATAAGCCTGTGTCTGTTTTCAGATAAATCCAAGAGCTGAGTTAACTCATTCTCAAGACCCATTCAATGTAACTATTCCATAGGGAATCTTTGTAAATTAAAGAACCCTTAAAGTAGGAAATGCAAATGGTTAAGCTCTGAGCTACTAACCGAAAGGTTGGAAGTTTGAATCCAACCAAAGGTGCCTCAGAAGAAAGGCCTGGAAATCTGCTTCCAAAACAAATCACCCACTAAAAACCCTATGGAGCACAGTTCTACCCTGACACACATGGAGTCACCATAAGTCAGAATTGACTCAATAGCAACTTGCACATAAAGTAGGGAGGATAAACCCATTTGAGAAAGAGTCAAAATTTCTTCTATGTAACCACTGGAGCCTCAATCATTTATGGAGGAAAAAAAAAGCCCCTTTTGAAAGTATTGCCCCTTTCTCAGGAGAATGATTTTTTACTCAAGGTCTTCTTTAAAGCTACTTTGACGTCCTTATTCCTCAAGCTGTAGATTAATGGGTTGAGCATGGGCACCACAATGGTATAGAACAGGGAGGACACTTTCCCCTGGTTCATAGCAAAAGAGAAGATGGTTTGAGGTACATGAATGCCCTTGACCCAAAGAAAAGAGAAACCGCAATGATGTGGGAGCTGCAGGTGCTGAAGGCTTTGGACCTGCCTTCAGTGGAGCGAATACAAAGAATGCTGGAGAGGATGAGGGCATAAGAGGTGAAGATGGGGACTATGGGCACGCCAATATTAATGCCCACAACAATAAAGACAACCAGCTCATTCACATACGTGCTAGTGCAAGACCGCTCGAGAAGGGGAAGGATGTCACACATGTAGTGGTGGATGAGGTTGTTGGCACAGAAGGTCCGTCTCACCATACATGCTGTATGGGCCATGGCACCCGCAAACCCCATCCCACAGACACCTAACAGAAGGAGTAAGCAGACCTGGGGAGACATGGAGGTGGTGTACACCAGTGGGTTACAGATGGCCACATAGCGGTCATATGCCATGGCTGACAAGATGAAGGACTCAGAAACAACAAAGAAAAGAAAGAAGAGCTGAGTCATACACCCTGTGTAAGGGATGACGTTTTTCTTTGAGACAAAACTCATCAGCATTTTGGGGGTGATAACAGTGGAATAACAGAAATCTATGAAGGACAAGTTACACAGGAAAAAGTACATGGGTGTGTGCAGGTGAGAGTTTAGCCTGATCAGAGTAATCAAGCCCAGGTTCCCCACCACAGTGACCACATAGAAACCAAGGAACAGAAAGAAGAGGGGCATCCGGAGTCCTGGCTGGTCTGTTAAGCCTGTGAGGATAAACTCTGTCACGGACGAGTTTCTGGCTACTGTCCTCATTAAAGGCATTCTGTGAGAAAAGGGAAAAGAGCTTCTTAGAGAGAAAAAGGAGAGACCACCACTCATTCTTGAGAATTGGATCCACACAGACATTTTGAACTTCAGAAGAGAGGCCTTTCCTGATCCCTAGGGGTCTGTTCTCGCAGCCCCCAAGTGATTGTACCCTCTGAGTATGCTCCATGGTGAAGGCAGGTACTGCTGGGAAGAAGGGTCCCAAGGATGAGCTGAGGTGACTCTTAGATCTTTGGTCCCTTTATTGTATCCTTCCAACTCCAGTCTCTGCTCTGGTTTATGAAAACTGTGGACCATCTCTGGGAAGAGTCCTCTCAGAGGTTGGAGCCAGCCCAACCGTGCCTACAGTGTCCACATCACGGTCAACCAGGACAGAGCAGAAAGGTAAGGTGGTCTTTCTCAGAGTCTTTAGTGCCCAAGACTGAGAACTTAGGAAAAGTTTAACCCAGATTCATCACTCACCTCCTTCAGCTTAGAGCCTCAGGGCTGTATCTTTCGGGCCAGTTCTTATCTTCAATTGGTCAGGCAGAGAAATGGCCCTGGTGACAACATAGATGAAGGAAGGATGCACGGACCTCTTTGCTCCCTGGCCTGTTTAGAGGATCAGAGCCTTTACTGCCTTAGAATTCTTTCTCAGCCAAAGAACATGATATCCAGTGGAGACTTTGCCCCAAGGCTTTTCTCCAACTTGCAAAAGGGAGGCAGCATCCTCTCCGGTCATCAATGCCAGCCAGTGACAGGAGACGGAGCAGTTTTATTCGGGGTGTAGAGACCCAGGACCTGATTAGAAGTGGAAAGCCAGAGGTTCCCTCAGGATCACAGCCCTAGAAATTACCTTTAAGATGAAGGACTTCTTGCTTATGCCCTTGATAATAACTGAACAGGCTTTTGGAAACGTTCTTTATTTGTTCAATTCGTATCTATCAGTAACATGAAAAGACATCCCTGGGTGGTGCAAACAGTAAAGCACTCAGTTGCCAAACCAAAATGTTGGTAGTTTGAGTTCACCCAGAGGCACCTCAGCAGAAAGGCCTGGTGATCTACTTCAAAAGAAAGTCAGCCACTGAAAATCCTATGGAACACTGTTCTGCTCTGACACACATGGTGTCACCATGAGTCAGAATCAACTCCACGGCAACTGGTTTGGAGATTTTTGTTTGTTTGTTTCAATATGCAAATTGTTGTGCAAAAATAATAATTTATTGATCACTTACTGTATACCCAACTCTCTACCCATTCTAGTATTTATATATGAACCCCAACCTGCCTGGATCCAATACCATGTTATATATAATGCTTCCTTTTAATTCTCCCCAAATCCTATGAGCTCAGTTTTGTTACTCCTATTTTAGAGATGAAGTAATTCCCAGATGTTAAATTATAAAGGCCATATTCAAACCTAGTACATCTGACTCTAAATCCAGTGTTCTTAACAACTGTCTTAATATCTTCCTGTGGAAAATAATAGAAATGTATAAAACAGGGTCATTGCCTTTAAGGCTCTGACAATCTCTGGAAAAGATAAGATAGCACATAACTAACTAAATATGCAGAAAAATGTGAAAAGATCCAGAAAATGTAAAAATAAAATACTGTGTGAATTCAGAGGACGGCATTCAACACACTGCCTAGATTCCAGTTTATCCAGGCAATCACACAATATTTGGTGCAGAGGAGAAACAATCCGTCTCTGTCTTCTCCTGGAATTAAGACAGGACAATAAAGAACAATACTTATCAGTTAAGAACTGTCTTTTCCAAAATTGTGAAATGGTTGGCATTCTCCTTGATGGTCCCTGTCCACCATCTTTACTCCTTCCAATAGTATTCTCAGCTCTCTCTCCAGCTGCCATACCTCATATTGAGCCTGATGGCCTGGTAGCTTGATTTCTCCTCTCTCTGTTGGACCCAACCACATGTGTTTCCTTGTTTTGCTTGCTTTAGTGTTTTTCTAACGTCCCTTCTTTCATGACAAAATTTACCCCTCTTTCCCTGCTTCTCAGAACGTTGCTTGAGCTCAGTGACAGCTAATTCATTCCCATATAGCTTTGATGACAAAACTTCAGTCGGCTTACTTTGGACACGTCATCAGGAAAGACCAAGCTCTAGAAAAGGACATTATGTTTGGTAAAGCAGAAGGTCAGCAAAAATGAGACAAAGTCTCAATGAGATGGATTGACACAAAAGCCACAACAATGTACTCAAACACACCAACAATCATGAAGATGGTGCAGGACTGGGCTACATCTCAATCCATTACACATAAGTTTACCGTGAGTCAAAGCCAACTCAATGGCAACTAACAATGACAGCATAGCTTTAAAGCGATATTAAAAATCCATCTAATCCTGCGGTTCACATCCCTGGCTGTATAATTGAATTAGATAATTATATGCTTATTAAAAATATATCTCCTACTGCCTCAATCCAGATGCAATAAATCAGAATCTCCAAGGGCAGTACCTTATAATCTATGTTTCTCTTCTAAACCTTCCCCGGTGGTCTGGATATTTAGCAGGTTTGGTATTCACCAATCTAATTCTACCCCCATCCCTTACCTTTTCCAGACAGGAAAAATAAAGCCCAACTGGTCACAGAGATAGTTGGTGGTAGACTCCAGAATAAAACTTGGGTCTCCAACCTCCCCAGGTACTCTGTCCAGAAACCCACTTTGCCCTTTAGTCTGGCTGAATGCAGAAACCAAGTAGGGGAATAGCTGGAGATCAGGTCTGGGTCCTAATGGGGAGAGACTTGAATGCCAGCACAGGAATGTAAGTAATGTGTTAGATATTGGGGAGTGCCATGATCAGAGTAGTGCTGAGGAAGATCAGTTAGTCTAGTGGGATACTGGGCGTCAGTGGCTTGATGAACATTCCCTGTAGGGAAATATTCTTTATCTTGTAATTTAGACGTAATGACTTAACTCAAAGCACTGGAATAAGGGATGAAATTTCACACCAAGTAACAGGTAAATGGAGCAAAAAGCCTCTCTAAGCTTTCTGGTGGTCACGAATCACATAATGTTGGCCCATACCTTACAGCTGTCATGTCCTCTACCCTCTAAGTATTTTTACCAGGCCCTGACTTCAGGCCTCATCACCAAGCTCTCTGTGTTGGACATGTTTTATGCCTCATTTCATGTTACTCAATCCATCTTTTTGGCTTCTATTTTTGCTAGGACAGCCAGCTGCACCCAGGTAGAGCCAAACAATACCTTTGCTTGGCTGCACCACTTTTCTATCTCTGCCTTCTGCTCTAGGACTTCCCCGCCACCACAATGTGGAATACCTGTGGGAATCCACTCAGCTATCCTACGGCATGTGCAAACCTGGAAGTATAAAGGAGTTAACACCCCCTAGGAGTTGGTGGATAAATGTTCCTCTCTTCTGTATCTCTAGGGAATCGGTCTTCATAACATCTCAGATGGGCCTCAGAGAGACTGATCCAAAGCTTCCCATTAAGGTAACCAGCTCAATAACACACCCTCAAACTGGCTTTCCATCCTTCCCTGTGCCACTTTTCATCTTCCCTGGGATCACTTCTAAAAATAAATTACCTGCATACAAGTCCTTTTTTCCATTGCTGCTTATTGTGGAAAATCCAAGCTAAGATACGCAAAACAGTATTTGGAGCAGATATGATAACTCAACAAAGCTGTTGAGTTCTAGGTCAGGAGAATAAAGAGGAATCCGTAAGTTCATCAAGTAGCTGAAATTCCACATTACAGAGAATTTTTGTTACTTGAGCATGCCCTAGCAAAATGCCAGAAGGGATATCAACTCACACCAATAGAAAGTAGCCAAGAATTCTCTATCTTTAGATCTACTGAAGTTCTACTCACAAGGTATTATCTGGGTGATCATCCATATACCTCCATGAATGTGATGGAGGGAACTAGTTTTACTCACTTTTGTACCTTTAGAACCACATGTAAAACCTGGACGGCAGCAGCTCAAAAAATGTTTATTAATCTCTCTTCTTCTCAATCTCCTCATCTGCAAAACGGGGATAACGATAATAATTCACAGGGTGGTTGTTAGGGTTCAATTAATTTATGAAAATTGAAGAATCTAGCAGAGATGCTATCATGTGAAGAACCTTGATAAATGTTATCAGTAATATACATATAATATAAAGTATATCTATAATTTATAGAGGGAATGGAACAGACGTAAGGATTGCCGAAAGGTAGATGAACCTGAAAGCAGCAAGAGAGGGGCCAATATAGAGTGGAAGATGAGATCTGACAAGAGGAAGTGATAGGATCTCTGAAATAATATTTTTTTTCTTTAAAACTTTATCTAAGTCCCATCTACCCAACATAACTTAATCCACAGACAGGCTTAGGGTCCTTGAGCATTCTACCCCGCCTCTACTTCCTCTCCCACAACCAATCTACCCTGTACCACACCACAGTGGCTGCAACAATGGAGTCAAACACAGCAACATTTGTGAGGATGGCACAGGACCAGGCAGTATTGTTCTGTTGTACGCAGGGTTGTTATGAGTCGGAACCAACTCGACAGCACCTGACAACAACCATATCACAAAGGCCAGATTATTAAGTCAGATGACTTTTCCTTTAGACCATCCAGTCTTCACTTTCTGGACCCGTTTCTAGTCTCCCTCTTCCCCAAACACCCACAGTCCTAACGCTTGCTCTCCATTCAACTGTACATCAAAACCAATTCTCAGGGAGGAGATTACATACTCATCAACACAGAGTCTACTAAAGCTTGCTGGGCTCATTCACGTTCCACACCCTCTTCCAGGCATTTTGACTTTCATGAAGACAAAATTTTAGCCAAAAAATAAATCTCTAGTTATGAAATTTCACTCAGCTCTGAGTTGATGGGGGGCACACTTTGGTCGGGATGGGGCAGCTGGAGTCATCATGTTGTTGTTTTGACTCATGGAGACCCCATACGATAGGGTAGAACTGCCTCATAGGGCTTTCTTGGCTATAATCTTTACCACACTGGCAGCTGCCTATCCTCCACTTGGCAAACCAATTACAACTCCTAGATCAGTCCTGTGTATATGTGTGTGTGCGTATGTGTGTATGGGTGTGGGTGACATTTTCCCATTCCCCAGTGCTTGCTACTCCTCCTCATGTGGGATACATTTCGGTCACTGCTCAGTAACAAGGTTTCAAACATAAATCTCACACTTAAAATTTGCCACTTTTTTAATGATTATGATAAATCCCAGTCCCTGTTCTCATTCCTACGGTAGTCAACTCAATTAGAGTAAATAAATCATTATTACAAACCTGAAATGAGCCCCACAGGAAAAGCTCCCTTGGGGCACAGAAAGCAAAGACATCATTAAAAGCTGACTTTTCTCTAGCAACCTTTGTGGATTTCTGTATGGATGACAGAACAACCAAGAATTTATGTTACTCCAGAGCTTGTTGCCAGGGGAATTAGAAGAGGCTGCACAGGCCTGGTTCACTATTATTTACTCCCCATTGCTAACCGCCACATTGTCTCAGGATCTTGTTTCTCCAGTCTCTACAAAAGGTTTAAGATTAAACGAAGTTCCTCCTTGGAGAGTAGAAAACAAGGGATAATGATCTAAGGATGAAAACCAAACAAAGACCCCATCTTGTGACAAGAAAAACCAGTATGTCGCCAGATAATCCCCAAGGATGTCACCAGATAACCGCCAAGAATACCAGTAGAAGATTAACTCATCTGAGACATCACCACCTCAAGGGGAAACTAACACAAACTTCTAAGACCCATAATCCTGTGCCTATAAAAGCCTTCAGCCAATCTCCGGTGGGAGAGATGGGTTTTTTGGAGGAATCAATTCTCCTCTATCTCCTATATATAATAAACGTCTTGCTGCTCACCTCACCCCTGTCTCAGAATTGGCTATTGCGGCAGGTGGCTCCAATCCACGTTATTGCAGTAACAGAATCACATTTCAAAATCGTCTCAACAGAGACTGTACTAAAGTCATGTTCGATGATGAGCAGATGAAGCCCAAACAGGAAGCCGTGTAGGAAGAACTATTCTTGACTGTGCTCCTTTTGTTTCAGAACTGCCCTCTTTCCAAACTTTGAATCTCTGTATAATTCTCCCTTGTTTTAATTAGTTCTATTTTTTTCATTGCCTTCTATTTGTGTCATCCCATGTGTGATACACATAAATGTAATATAATGTCTCTTATGCCCCTGCATTAAACCTGGGACTTCTGGTAGACCCTTAAGTGCGTGAGGTTGGCTCCGAGTGCACTGATCATCACTGCACACAAGAGGAGTCAAATACAAGTCACGGTTTTATAAGAAGCAGCACAGAACCTGTTCAGAGATTAAAAATGACAGCTGAAAGGTCGTCATTTGAAATGTCCTCAGTTAGCTTCTGAGAAAGTAAATAAAATTAAGCTTCTCTAACAGTTATATATAGGGTCGCTAAGAGTTGGAATCGACTCAATGGTAATGGGTTTTTTTGGTTTATCAGTTATATGGTGTTGTGTTATGTTTAATCTCGACTTACATTTAATAAGTATTTTTAAACTCCTTAATATACAAATCTGTGCATAAATGATATATATATTCAATATGAAAAACTACAATTAAAAGGGAACTTGGAGGCATGTATTTGAGATAAACCAAAAATGAAACCAGTTGTCTTCGAGTCGAATCTGACTCATGGTGACCCCAGGTGTGTCAGAGTACAACTGTGTTCCATAGGATTTTCGGTGGCTGATTTTTCAGAAGTAGATTTCCAGGACTTTCTTCCAAGGTGACTCTGGGTGGACCTGAACCACTGCCCTTTCAGTTAGCAGCCAAGCATGACAACTGTTTGTCTCGCCATGTATTGGGAATCTCTGGGTGGTACAAATGGTCAGCGTGCTTGCCTGCTAATTGAAAGGTTGGCTGTTCAAGTCTACACATAGGTGCCTCGAAAAAAAGGCCTGGCTATCTACTTCTGAAAAGTCAGCCATTGAAAACCCTGTGGAGCCCAGTTCTACTCTGACCTATGTGGAGTCACCATGAATTGGGATTGACTCAACAGTAACTGGTTTTAAACAGGTATTAAACAACAGCCGCTGTTAATGGTTTTACATACTTTATGTCATTTATAGAAAATGAGTAATCTATATAAAGTACAGATTTGGCATGCTTAAAAAAAATCATACAAGAGATTCAAGAATACTAGTACTAATAACTGATATTTATTAAATGCTTACTATGTGCCAGGAACTTTGCTAAGTGCTTTATGCACAGTAATTAAGTTAACTAACAAAAATCCTATGAACTAGGTACTATTATTACCCTACTTTGCACAAGAAAACTACCTTGAATCAAAGGAATCAAACTTGCTTTTCTCTTAGTTTTGAGAGCACGACCTCTTTAGGCCTCCAGATATCGCTAGAAAAAGGAAGTAAGGTACTGGGCAGGAAACTTAGCAGCTCCAGTCCCAGGGCTGCCCACTATCCAGTGACACAGCATCGGACACATCTCTTCACTCTTCTGGGCCTCAGTTTCCTCATCTGTAAAGTGTGCAGTTGAACAAGAAGTTGTCCGGGGCTATTTTCTGCTCTGACAGTCTATGCCGAGGTTGAAATATGCCTTAATGTATCACCTCAAAGTTGCTCAAAAACATATATTTACTGAATAAAAGAAGGAATGAAAGTGTTAACGACTTAGGAAGTAAAGATTACTTCCCTCAATAGCCAAGAATGATATATAAGTCGTGAGGAAAGAAAGGAAATGAGTATTAAATGTGCTGCCTATTCTGAATCTTCCAGTGTCATCTGTCCACGTCAGCGGGGTCATTCACATGTTAGTTGAGCAGCCCTGTACAAGGCTACCCTCAGGTGGTATAGCAGATACTGGCATTTACCACTAAATATCTGTTTTTCCTTGTTTCTTAAGTATACAATTCCAATTTTATTCTAATATCAATGAGCTCAGATTTAAAAAAAAAAAACAAAAAAAAACTATATTCTCCAGTCTCCCTCCCAGCTTAGAAGAGGCCATTTGATTTAGTTCTGACCAATGAAATGTGAGTCAACATAGTATAAGGGTCTTGCAGGAAGTTCCCTTGAAGGAAACTGACTTACCTTGAAGGAATTATGGCTTTTACATTCTCTACTTCTTCCTTCCTGCTGCCCGTAATTTAGATTAATGTCTGGATCTTCAGCACCAACCTTGGACTATGAAGTGAATTTGAGGGTAAAATCCCTGCTCTCAGACTGGCAGAAAAAGGACAGAGAAGAAGCCAAGGTCCTTGATGATTTCCTAGACTTCTGGGTTCATTGTATATGAAAAAATGTCAGGTTCTGAAAGTACCTCCAAGAGCCAAGTGTCAGTAAAAAGCTGTCAGTGTGGAGCTGGAGTTTGGAAGGAGACAATAAAGACACATATTGAGCAATCGTGTAGAGCTGATCACAGAAACCACAAGTCACAGGTTAAGAATGGAACATTGAAACTGCCCACAGTTAATAAGAAGGGAGGAGAAAGCTCACAGCAAATACATCAGTAAAGGCAACTGAGGTGGCCCTGAGACTGGCCTAGTACACTTACACTGTTTTCACCTGAGTGACGCCATCTATAAGCAGAGATATTAACACCAACCATGTAGGATTGTTGTGAGGATCAATTATCATAATGTTTAATAAATATTTTTTAATAGTTTATTTCTGTTGTTTTTGAAAATATACACAGAAGAACATACACCAATTCAATAACGTCTACAGGTACAATTCAGTTAAACTGATTACATTTTTTAAGTTATGCAATCATTCTTGCTTTCCTTTTCCAAATTGTTCCTCCCCCATTGGCATAAACTCACTACCTCCTAAGCTTCCTATCTAACTTTTTGTGTTGCTGTTGGCAATTAGATCCCATATAGATAGTGCTTTAAAAAACACAATGCTCAAGGAAGACATTGTTTATTAATTCAACTAAACTGTTGCTTGGTTTAAAGAAAACTTCAGGGAATATTTTTGGTTTAAGGTTTAAAGATGATTTCATGGCAATAGTTTTAGGGTTCAGCCAGCCTCAGTATCTCCAGAAATTCTGGATTCCATAAGAATTTGAAATTCTGTCCTGCATTTTCTCTCTTATGATCAAGATTCTTCTACAGAATTTTTTATCAAAATAATAAATGTTTTAATTAATGATGCGTCACAGGGCACTTGTTCCTCCATATCTCTCTTTATCCATGTCTTAGTCATCTAGTGCTGCTACAACAGAAATACCACAAGTGGATGGTTTTAATGAAGAGAAGTTTATTTCCGCATAGTCACGGTAGGCTAAAAGTCCAAATTCAGGGCGTCAGCTCCAGGGGAAGGCTTTTTCTCTCTGTCGGCCTTCTTCTCTTCAGTGTTCCCCCGGACTAGGAGCTTCTCTGAGCAGGGACCCCAGTCCAAAGGATGCGCTCTGTTCCTGGCACTGCTTTCTTGATGGTATGAGGTCCCCCTGTCTCTCTGCTCACTTGCATCTTTTATATCTCAAGAGATTGCCTCAGGACACAATCTAGTCTTGTAGATCAGGTCCTGCCTTACTAACACAACTGCCACCCATCCTCCCTCATGAACATCATAGAGGCAGGTTGACAACATACAGGAAAATCACACAGTACCAGGAATCATGGCCTAGCCAAAATGATACACAGATTTTTGGGGGGACATAATTCAAACCATGACAATCCACTTAGTCAAATTCTGCCCTGTATGTTTCAACCACTGTTTCGGGAGTGAATTTCCCTAGCTCCAATTATATTAAAAGCTACTTCAAGGCAAGATCATATCTTAAAATACTGTTCAATTTAACTCAGTATTGAACACAATGATGAATGCACATATTATTCATTAACATTTGCTAAATTCAATAGAAAGAAATATAAATGTGATTCAATAAAAGTCCAGATTTGAAAACTGAAAGTTTCAGGGATAAATTTATTTTTTCAAGTACTGAAGTAATTTATCAGAGATTTCCTACAAACAGCTGTGTGGTAAACCTACTTCCAAATAAATAAAGAAATAACGTGAATTACACATACCTGGTTTTACTGTAAGTAATTTTAACATTTTAAATATGCTAATGTTGGCACTTCGCTGACAGAGATGCTAGATGATGTATGCCCATTGGATGTGACTTTCAAGAGCAAGGTATTTATACAATAGGAGGCACCTCCCAATATTTTGAGGGCTGGCAAAGGAAAGATACTTAGTGACAGAAAGAACTGCAAATCTTTTAGAGTCAGGAGCTTCCCGGAGATCAGTCTCATCATAGCCCACAGTTAGGGGCTCTTAAAATAGGAATCTGTTTTTAAGTGACGTTCATCTCAGGAATATATGTGCTATAAAAAGCAAATTACACTAGTTCCAGCTATGTAAAATATAGGATTTCAAGGTGTGTTAAAGGGCACACTGTCTTCCAAGATTTTGCTAGAGGGAATATGCAAGGACTCGACATGACCTTTAAAAAACATTTGTTGGAGGAGAGGTTATTCTAGGCATTAATGGGGATGTCTCGATTTAAAAAAGATAAATCCTAAACATGAAGAGCTGCAAAATTTGCGGAAAACAAGACTTTCCTTGTTGGATAGAGATGTCTCAGGAATCCTAACTGCAGGACTGTGGAGACTGCTGTTTTAAAAAATCTCTGCTGGTCAGAAAGCCACAAAACCTCTCTGTAAAATTTTCTCATATTTTTCAAAGCTTTCTCTGTTGTTGTTGTTAGGTGCCATCGAGTTGGTTCCAACTCAGAAAGATCTTATGTACAACAGAAAAAAACACTGCCAGGTCCTGAGCCATCCTCACCATTGTTTCTATGTTTGAGCCCATTGTTGCAGTTACTGTGTCAATCCATCTTGTTGAAGACCTTCCTCTTTTTCACTGACCCTCTACTTTACTAAGCATGATATCTTTCTCCAGGGACTGATCCGTCCTGATAACATATCCAAAGTACCTGAAACTAAGTCTCGCCATCCTTGCTTCTAAGGAACATTCTCGCTGTACTTCCAAGACAGATATGGTTGTTCTTCCGGCAGTTCATGGTATATTCAATATTCTTCACCAACACCATAATTCAAATGCATCGATTCTTCTCTAGTCTTCCTTATTCATTGTCCAGCTTTCACATGCATATGAGGAGACTGAAAATACCATGACTTGGGGAGGACCAGATTAAGGCATGTGAGGGCCCTAAACACTGATAACTGTGGTGCCCCCTCCTCTGCTTCTCATGTATTCCAACGGGGTATGTGAGTTATATATATACATGTATATGTGTGTGTGTGTGTGTGTGTGTGTGTGTCTTAACTATCCATGATGTAACTTCTTTTTAAATGTGACTATAATGTTAGCGACTGAATGCAAAAGTGGCGTATGCCATTTTAGTGGAATGAGATGAACAGGATTATAAAATTTTTGTGGATGCAAGGTACTAACATTTTTACTATATGCTATATTTTCTACAAAAAGAATATTCCACATATTCTACAACAAAGAAAATGAGTCAGTGAACTTAATTGTTTCAAAAATCAATGTAAAATTTTGTTGCTCTCCCGCAATGAAAAATTGACATTCACGAATTTTGCTTTAAAAGGTTCATGCTTCAATTTTGATGCTTGTTTCATAATAAATGCTATAATTATAAATGAACAAATGAAAAGATGTCATAAAAGAAAATTTAATGATCAGAAAACAAATAGTACAACAAATTACCAAATTTTATTTTTAGATATATTTTTTATCTCTAACATGTTATAATTAAAAACATTTCTTTCTATTCTTTGCTCTTACAAATTCTTCAATGATATCAGCACAGTTAAGCTGCCTAACAATATCTACTTCCATACATAATAAGGATAATGAATTGAGTCTTTCTTGAACCATTGTTGTACACTGAGAATTTTTGAGTCTCTTTAGGGACAAAAATGAGCATTCTACTGTGTAGATTGTGATCATTAAAGTTAGGATAATGGTGACACAATTTCAACACTGGGAAATACACATTGTATTTTATCTTCTATATGGAATCATATAAGCCTACATGAATAAAATTTTTCTTTCCTGAATCTGTAAACTTAGTTCTCATGTAAGAATGAAATTGTTGCCCTTCTCCATAAAGATTTATATCATCGGGGTAAGCCTGCATTAATTTATTGGATGCCTTCGTGCATTCTTTATCAGGTATAGCCATATTGTTTGAGAAGGAAAATCTATTTGAAAGAACTTCATACACTTTTGCCCTTCTTTTCATACAAGACTCAAGCGTGTCAATGATGGTGTAGTATGTGGTTTTGAAAAATTGATCTTTGGCGTTCGATATTTCCGGAGCACTTCTGTCATTGAGTTGTTTCTTTCTAATGCTTCTACTATGGCGAACTGCTTGATAATCAGTATTTGGCAGTATTTGTTTTGTTGTGTTTTCAAAATCATCCCTTAAATTATGTAAATACCCTGTTAATGACTGGTAGAGATCTGCACATGTCTTTAAATTTACTTCTGAATCTTGGAGCGCTTGACTAGTCTGATAAAAATCCTGCAACATATTATTCCACATAACTAACATAAATACATACTGTAGTGTTTGCATTTTGTTGGCAATGTTTTCAGCTTCTCTTTTTGCATCTCCTTTTTGTGCTTAGTCTTCAGCAATATTTTCTAAGGCATTTAGACTCTGAACGTACAATTCCAGGACTGCACTCGTTGCTATAGCACGCGTTTCCCAGCATGCATTAGGAAGACATCTTAACATCCGATCATTGCCTAAGTATGTTTTAAGAACTGCCCATTGGTGAGTGGAGGTGGCAAAAAGATGTGTAGAGTAACTGAATAGTACAAAAAAAAAAATCAACTGCTTCTGGACAACAGTCTACTGTGCTACTTCCGACAAGATTAAGCAAATGGCAGCACATGGTATGAAAATGGCATATTTGTTATGTTGTAAAATTTTCTGTTGCATGCCTTTACAATGCCCTGACATATTGAGAGCATTGTCATAGGACTAGCCTCTGCACTTAGAAAACTCAATTTGCAAACTTCACGTAAATAGTGAACCACTTGTTTTGCAATTTCTTCACCAGTGTGACTTTGAAAGCTGGTAAATGTGGTAAATCGCTCATCAGGTTTTACATCTGTTGGAGATACGTATCTTAAAACAATACTTAGATGATCTGTCTCAGAAAGATCAGGAGTGGAATCTACAGACAAATTGAAATATCAAGCTATACTTATTTCACTGAAAATAGCTGATTGAACTTTATCACTTATTAAGTTTATTAATTCTTCACCTGTTGTTTTAGACATACATGATGGCTTGCCCATTCCTGTGTTACCATATTTTGAGATGTGACCTACTAAAAATAGATCGAACTGAGCAACAAGATCAAGTAAACCAAAAAAATTTCCGTTTTGTGGGGACCTAAACGCTTTATTTCTTCCTCAAAAAGATAGATCACCTTCAGCAATTGTTATAATGAAAGCAATAACACATCGCAAAATGGCTTTCCAATACTGACATTCTTCATTAATTTGTTTCCAGCTCATGAGTTAAGCCAAAATCAGGTTTAAATATGACAACATACAATTTCTGTGAATTGAAGTGTTTTCACATTTATCAGTCATATTCGAGTTGCACCAATAGCTAAATCTATCCATAGCAAATTGAGAATTAAACGATTTAGAACTGAACAGTTAGCAAACAAAACAATATACAGAGCTGACTGATGGAGAATACAGTAGCCACTCCTTCATACAATTTTCACTATTAGCTTTGCACCCTAGAAATATATTCATGCTACAGAACCATGTTTGTTTACCGTCCAGAAATTTTCAAAACAAATTTTTAATGGTCCACTGTGATCTTGAGAATCACTTGGCCCTCTTTTGATTCAACAGTTTACATCTTTAGAAGAAAAGTTATTCCGCAAAGCAGGATCTGCATTTCTGTTATTTATGGGATCTGCAGATATGACAGTTTCAGATTCTAAAATAGTTTCACTTTCTATACCATTATTAACTTTTTTACTACAGCAAGAGATGAAGGTAGAATTTGGAACAAATTCTGTTATATTTGTATTGCTATTAGTAATTTTCGTACCCGTGGTACTAGTACAATGATTTTCACCCATTAAACTCGAGCATTCAATGGAAGAAGTCTCTTCTGATTTATTACATTCATTACATTTTAAAAAGGAAGTTAATTCTGGAATTGTTGTTAAGGATTCAGAAATCCTTTTCTTTGTATCTTCTGTGAGGTTTCTTTTTTGTGCTCCACTTAGTTGTTGCCGTTTCATTTTCCTGGATATAAAATTATGTCACTTTTTAAATTCGGTTCTAGCAAATAAATCTGCATAATTGAAAATAAATAAAATGTATAAAACAACTGAAATTTATAAAGTAAAATTTACATTCTAATTTGGACGTTAACACAAAAATTTATATTTGACAACTAGTAAGGAAAAAATTTAATTTAGAACATGTGATTTTGTTCTTCAAGTCTGAGATAGTCAAGAGAAGTAGTACTTACAAGGCAGTGGGAAATAATTTGATTTGTTTGTTGCGGGATGTTTGTTGGTGGGCCCTTCGCAGACCTCCATGAGTGTTTTTCATCTTAAAATAATACTTAAAAACTTCCACATTCACTTTCCATCTGTTGATGCTGTGTCTTCACAGATCATTGAACTACTGCTGATACCCAATGGAGAGATCGCAAAGAGCACGATACAAATACAAAGGTATGCTTCATCTGAAGACATGTTTTAGTTCGCTTTGCACGGGACCAGATGCGTCACGAGTCACTCATGATACATCATGGTGTCACTGGGGCGTTCTTATGTGGTTGAAGAGAGAGAACTGAATGTAAGGTTACTCTTGATTGGTCTGAAATGAAAAGCAAAGTATAATTGTTACCGTATACAAAATTTGTGAAATGGTATCACTGCCAGTTTCCTTCCACTGTAGTGTTTGCTCTTCCTTGTGTCCTGTCTGCTTGGCATCTATGAGTCTTTTCTTTGGACATCCGGTGCCACTGTTTTGTTGACACCATAAGCACACCCTTACCTTGCTTATTGGATAATCCCTCCCTGGGCTTGGGTCAGGCACACCTTAGTCCTCAAAGGGATATCTTTGCTTTTTACCACTTTAAAGAGGTCTTTTGTAGCAGATTTGCCTAAAGCAATACGTGGTTTGATTTCTTGACTGCTTCCATGGGCATTGATTTTAGATCCAAGTAAAGTGAAATCTATGACAACTTTAATATTTTTCTCCATTTATCATGATGTTGCTTATTAGCCCAATTGTGAGGATTTTTGTTTTCTTTATGTTGAGGTGTAATTCATACCGAAGGTTGTAGTCTTAGATCTTCATCAGTAAGTGCTTTAAGTCCTCTTCATTTTCAGAATTTTTTTCCAAAGACTAGTTTTAATCAAAAGGCTATATGATGTAGTTGAAAGGGGCCCAGGCTTAGGTGTTTAAAGATCTAGTTGTGTGGCCTTGGACAAGTTAAAAAATTTTTCAACCAGGAATTTCCTCGTCTTTAAAACGGGAATGTTAAACACTGACGTATCTACCACATGATAGTACATACATCACAACAGGTGTCTTCTTCCCTGCCCATCAATAAATGTTGAATTTTCTCAGATCTCCAACCTCACCTTTCTCACTCTCTCTCCGCATACAATTTTATTGAGTAATTCCATTCACTTCTATGGCTTGAATATCACCTGTTGGTGTTTTGACTATGTGTTAATGGCCTACTTAAGGACTCACAAGACTCCAACTGCTTCTATTCAGAAAAGAGCTTTATTACAGGTAAAAGATGCAGTACAGCAACAGGAATAAGGTATGCACTGAAAGGGATCCCAAAATTTCAGGCTCAGGCTTCTTTGTTCTCCCATCATTGAATCGTACAGGATGAGCTTTGTCTCCAGTCTTGTACAACCACCAACATATGTGGGAAGTCTCTTGGTACTGTTAAAAATAATCAAAACTCAACAAAATTTGAACATAAGGTTTATTCTGAGCTGTTATTCTATATGCATATAGAGAGATCATTTTGATTACAGAAAAAGCAAGTGGCTAAAAGAAGCTAGGTACAATGGGGCTTATAAAAAGAAGAGGGTGGAGAATATAGAAGATCAACCATTGGCCGGTCTTAACATGATTGATTGAACCCTGCCCTTGCTCTTTTACTGAGATCAACTGATACCAGGTCATCACAATATGGTCTCTGGCCCTCCACCCAGCCATATCTTTTGAAATTCAAATTCAGCAAGCCAGGCTTCTAACAGGAAAGAAAGGATTTGCAACTTCAGGTGAGAGAAAAAATGCTGGAAGGATTAATTTTGGTCAGGAATTTCTTTAGAGTGAATATTTGGTTTCGTGAGTAAGAAAACCCCAAAATCAAAGCAAGATATCTGCTATGAATCTCTCTTTGACAGGACCAAGAAGTCCAAACTCTGCTCTCACTGGGGTCTCTTATAATGAGCTGGTCTTGTAGGCAGAGTCCACCTATGTGACAAGCCTGAACTGTTGGAAACCCCCAGACTCCACTGCCACCAGGTGCAATTATTATTATTATTATTGGATTACTATAATCTTACTAAATAACACTGACAAGCTAGTACATCCTGCCTCAAAACAGCTCTTGAACTCACAGCTTATGAACCCAAACGATTACAGAATATCATTTATGTTTATATTATGCTATATTCCATAGCATTGGCCAAGGGTTAATATCATGCCCCAGTGAGCATGCAGTCGATCTGTACTGGCTAAGATTAATAAACCATTCTACACAATTGGTAACTGCCAAATCTATATCTCTAGCTCAGATTTATGCTCTATACTCCCAACAGCTGATCAGATTTCTCCACTCGGACATCAAAAGACACCTAAAACTCAGCCAGGTGAAATGAATTCATCTTCCTAAAATGCTCTCCTTCTCTCTCCTATGTTCTCTGTTCCATGAAGGCACCTCCTTCTCAGTTGCTCAGCCCAAAATTTGGATGCCATCCCTTATGCCTCCCTCTTTCTTGCCCTGTGCAAGCCAGTCAGTAATCATAACCTCTGTGAGGCCAGTTTTTTAGATGCCAATCCAACTTGACAAATGACTGATTTTTCAAAGTTACTAATTTCTTTAGATTATTTAGCATTAGTTGACTTTCTATTTCTTACTATGGACTTTTTTCAAACATACACAAATGTAGAGAATTGTCTAATGAACCCCATACGCCAATCACTTGACTTCTATCGTTATCCTCATTTTAACAATCTTGATTCATATACTCTCACACTTTTGTTGATGGAAGTATTTTAAAGCAAATCTCAAACATTACATTATTTTAAACAAAAATACTTCAGCATGTATTCCTAATATGTATGCTTTTTCCTTTAACATAATCACATTAACATTAAGTTGGCCCTTTTTGTTTTTTGTTTTTTTTTAATAAAGTAGAGAAAAGTGTAAGACAGATGGAGGGATAAGATTATATGTCTGGCATATGGCAAACACCCAATCAATATCATTATTAATGTTATTAATTCCTCAAACTCAAGAGCATATTCCTCTCAAGCATAGTACCCTAAAACATATTATTGTCAAACTTATTTTTTTAAGGTTATATTCAGCAAAAATTTCCTTCATACAATTTTATTCAGTAAATATATTCTTCATATGAATGTATTCAATGGATATATTTTTATTCACCCAGGATATTTGATAAGTATATTCTGGATATATTCAGTAAATATATTCATCTTATTTATCTCTCTACACTCTCAACCTCAAACTATAAGTTTTAATCAGTATTGAGTTACTATTAGTTCTTTGAAAGTATAGAACTCTGTCTTTCCTCCAGGCCCTTGTACCTGTTGTTTTCTAGGCTTGAAATACTCAAATATCTCTCCACACCTCACTACTTTCCATTCCTTGCTTTCTTGTGGCAAACTTTTCTTTATCCCTCAAATTTCGTTTTGTTGTTGTTAGGTGCCATTGAGTCAATTCCGACTCACAGTGAACCTATGTACAACAGAGCGAAACGCTGCCCGGTCCTGTGCCATCCTCACAATCACTATTATGCTTAAACCCATTGTGGCAGCCACTGTGTCAATCCATCTTGTTGAGGGTCTTCCTCTTTTTCGCTGAACCTCGACTTTACCAAGCATGATGTCCTTCTCCAGGGACTGGTCCCTCCTGATAACATGTCCAAAGTACGTTAGATGCAGTCTCCCCATCCTTGCTTCTAAGGAGCATTCTGGCTGTACTTCTTCCAAGACAGGTTTTAGACATCACTTATCTCAACATCCCTTTCTCTACATTCCACATCCAGATTAGGTGATCCTCCATATATTTACTCCCTTGTTATTGCTGTTGTGTGCCATCAAGTTGATTCCAAATCATAGCAACCCTATAGGACAGAGTAGAACTGCCCCCATAGGATTTCCTAGGCTGTAGTCTTTCCAGGAGTAGGTTGCCAGATCTTTTTTGCCAAGGAGCAGCTGGTGGGTTAGAATGCCTGCCTTTTGGTTAGCCGTTGAGCCCTTAACCATTGTACCACCAGGGCTCCTTGTGTACTCCCTTACCAAAAACCAAACCAAACCCATTGCTGATGAGTCGATTCCAACTCATAGCCCTTAGAACTCTGTAATTCCTCTAGACAGCACTTACCAGACTATACTGTAATAATCTGTTTTTTTGATCTAACTCCTTCATGGGCTGTAAGTTATGTGAGAAGAGAAAAACTGTGATGCATGCCATCTTATGCATTTCTACAACTTTGCATTTTAGCTCAGTGCCTGAGTTAGAAAACACTGAATGAATAAATGAATGAATACATGAATGATTGATGCTAGATTGCTACTATTAAGGGTGAATTTGTGTATGTCATTCATCTTTTTTCCCCAGCACATAGCCCACGGTCCTTGACACACTTTCTGCATTCAGTAGGTGCTCCTTGAATTACTCTGAAGATCAGACACGTGTCCACGGCAGAAAGCTGCATGGGGCAATAAAAAGTGAACTGTTCCTGGAACTAGTACATATGGGTTGAGATTCCAGCTATGGCACTTTCTGTCTAGTTTGACCCACTTAACTCCATAGATTTTGATTTTCTTAGAAACCAGCATCACTAACCTATAATCTCATAAATTAGAAGGACAAATGAGATGAAGTACTATTTTCTTAAGCATTTTGAAAAATGCGAAGCCAATACAAATGCAAGGCATCTTTCCTGCAGTGTAAGCTTTCTTGACCTCTGCGAAGGGAATGTAATATTTCTCAGACACTTGAATGTAGATCTCATCTCAAAGCTATACAATCTGAAATTTAGAGAGTTGGGCTCAGAAAGCTGCATTTTAACAAGCTTCCTGGGGGATACTTATGCAGGTTAACATTTCAAAATCACTGAATTCTAATGAATAGCTGGTCAGAATAATCTCTGTCCTAGAGAGCTCCAATTTATAGTTGTTCCTGTTAGTCATTTATTCGTCTTACAAAGGACCTCCAACTTGTAAGTAAGCTTTCCTCAGTTTCCCACTCATTATTCAGCCTCATTTCTCTATTCTGGATCTATCTATAGTCTATAGTTTAAACTGTACCTTATAAATCCAGCTTTGCCAAGTAGAAGAAAATCCCTATAAAGGTTCTACAACCCCTCCACAGGGCAGCATTCTTTCATTTATTCATTGAAGAGACATATAGCGAACAATCTCTGTATGCTACTCTCCGGTGATACAGAGATGAATAAAACACAATCCTGAGCTCAAAAACAAAATTATTCTCTAGACTCTCAGAGCTAGATGGACCCTAAACAGATTCTTCAGATATAGATCAAGGCAGAAAAATCATAACTGAGAAAATATTCAGATCTAGTAGTGTAGAGTTTCTTAATTCACAGGTTAACATTTTCCTGGCTCTGAAAAATCTATTTACTATTATAGCCCTTCTTAGCAATTTTAATAACACTAAAGCCAACCCTACTCATGTTTGCAAAGGGAACAAAGTCCTTTTGATGATGAAGGTCATGAAAATGACTGATTGTTTTTAATGATAAAAGAAAAAAAAAACCCAAACCCATTACCCTTGAGTCAATTCTGACTCATAGCAATCCTATAACACAGAGGAGAACTGCCCCCTAGGGTTTCCAAGGAGTGGCTGGTGGGTTCAAACCACCAGCCTTTCCGTTACCAGCTAAGCACTTTAACCACTAAGCCGCCAGGGCTCCTTCTGAATTGCTATAGTATATGTAATCCTAAAGGCTATGGAAGAGGTCTTTTCCACTCATAGTCAACCTTCCTTGCCCATTCATATTTTAGAATTATAATAGCTAACGGTTGAAAATGATCTCATTGGTCATCTAACTCAATCACCTATCTTTCCCCAAACTCTATGACCCTCCAAACCCATTGCCGTAGAGTCAATTCTGACTCATAGCAGACCCTATAGGACAAAGCAGAACTACCCCCATAGAGTTTCCAAGACTGCAAATCTTTGTGGAAGCAGTCTGCCACATCTTTCTCCTACATAGTGGCTGGTGGTTCCAACTGCCAACCTTTTGATTAGTAGGTGAGCGCTTAACCATTTACGCTGCAAGAGCTCCTCTGTGATGTTTATTTATTTATTTATTACTCAGCAAGAACAATTTGTCCATTTCTAGCAAAGAACTTTTCAGAAGAAAGCCCCAGTTTGTGTTTTCTTATGACTTTTACTACTGCCGCTTCAGTAAATTTTGTTAGCTGCCGTCAAGTCATCTCTCACTCATGATGACCCTATGTACAACAGAAGGAAACATTGCCTCGTTCTGCATTATCCTCACAATTGCTAACATGTTTGAGTCCATCATCACAGTTCTTATGCCAGTCCATTTCATCAAGGGTCTCCCACACCTTTATTGGCTCTCTATTTCACCAAACATGATATCCTCCTCCAGCGATTGATTCCTCCTGATGACATGTCCAAAGCTAGCAAGGTGTGATCCATAAGGTTTTCATTGGCTAATTTTTGAAAGTAGATCACCAGGCCTAGTCTATCTTCGTTTGGAAGCTCCACTGAAACCTGTCCACCTTGAATGATCCTGCTAGTATTTAAAACACCAGTGGCACAGCTTCTAGCATCATAGCAATATGCAAGCCATCGCAGTATAACAAACTGACAGATGGGTGGTAGTCTTCATTAATGAAGATAAGTTATCACAAGAAGTTACAAAGACCAATGATAACAATTGTATCTAAAGACTAAACACTAACCTATCTTTTTTGGTTTAGTGGTCTTCAGGGTCTTTCCAGGTAGCCTTCTGGGTGTCTAACTAAAATGATTGTCAGTTGTATGTCTTCTGTGCTTTATGCATAAGTTGACTTTAAAAGTTGAAAACTAAAAGAATACTGTCTTAGTCATCTAGTGCTGCTATAACAGAAATACCACAAGTAGATGGCTTTAACAAAGAGAAATTTATTCTCTCATAGGCTCTGTAGGCTCTGGGGGTAGGTCCTAGTAATCAATCTTCCCCAGTCAAGGAACTTCTCAGTACAGGGGCCCCAGGTCCAACGGATGTGTTATTCTCCTGGCTCCTGTTTGTTGGTGATATGGGATCCTCCTGTCTGTCTGCTCGCTTCTCTGTATATATCTCAAAAGAGATTGGCTTAAGACAGAACCTAATCTTGTAGATTGAGTCCTGCCTCATTAACATAACGATCTCTAATCTTGACTCTTTAACATCATAGAGATAGGATTTATGACACATAGGAAAATCACATCAGATGACAAAATGGTGGACAATCACACAATACTGGGAATCATGGCCTAGCCAAGTTAACACACATTTTTGGGACACACAATTCAGTTCACAACAAATACTAACATGGAAATCAACATCATAAAAATAAGATAAGGAAAAGCAATGAGAGTCCGAGATTATTCAGAAAGAGTGAGAAAAGAAGGCCAGGGACACTCAAAAGCCTAGAGACTCAAATATTAAAGAGCACGCAAAGGCACAGGATACAGTGATGAAGCCTGTTGCCACTCACTCAATCTGTGAAGGCTCTATATTCTGTTTCTGGGTTCACTACTCCTAGTCCTGATCTGACATTAACGTCACCTGAGCTGCTGTGCCACCAAAGGAGGAAGAGATCTAAACACTTTCCTTATTTCCTACATGATACTCAGAATAAATTTTTCCAGTTACAAAATTGGCAACCAAAATTAGCAAAATAGTCTTGTTCTTTACATGATGTCCTCATCCACCTCAGAATCGTAGATGCTAACTATTGAGCTGAAACCTGACTTCTCAGCTACTCAGCTATGATTCAAAAGAAGCCTGTCACTCATTAGTTACCATATGAAAAGCAAAACTAGATATTTGTCATAGATAACAACAGACTACTACATCTTCTTCCTTTTGATCTTTTAATTTCACTCTTAGTATTCATACACACATATATATGCATAACTTTGCATGAATGAATAAATATAAGCACATATGATCTTTTGTGAATGTGTTCATGTGGTATAAAACCTAAAATTAAGACTCAATTTTATGTGCTGCCTCGACATCTAAGGAGAAATGGGAGGACATTGAATGATCTTACTGCAAGTTCTTCTCCCCACTCTGCTCTGGTGGATAAGGTCCCCTAGCCAAAAAACCTTCCTTATCAAACAGACCAGGTGCAGTTCCTATTTAGGCTTCAGTTCCTGCCAGCCCACAGAATTATTCAAACCAACCAATCACATACCCCTGTAGGAACTAGGGAGTACCCCATCCTCTTGATATACAGTCTGCCCCCCACAACCCCGGTTGTTCACTGTTCCTGAGTGCAATTCCTGCATGGCCCTGCAGGGATGGTACACTACTTCCTCCGGCTGTGAGTATATGTGACTAATAAACTGCTATACACTTCATCTGTCCAGTGTTGACTGTCGTGTATGATGTGTTTGGAATTCCTCCCTCAGCTATGGCATGAACAGCAGGCAATTCAAACAGTGCATCCCTTTTGAAAAGTCTTTTTGAGAACACCCTGCACATGGTACTGATATTACACATATGGTGTCTAAAACAAGGGGTCCCTGGGTCATGCAAATGGTTAACACACTCGGCTGCTAACAGAAGGGTTGGAGGTTCAAGTCCAACCTGAAGCACCTTGGAAGAAAAGCCTGCTGATCTATTTTCAAAAAAATGGCCATTGAGAACTCTATGAAGCACAGTTCTAGTCTGACACACATGCAGCATCTTAGTTCTCTAGTGCTGTTATAACAGAAATATCAAAAGTGGCTTTAACAACCAGAAATTTGTTTTCTCACAGTTTAGGAGGCTAGAAGACCAAATTCAGGGTACCCTAGGGTAAGATTTTCTCCCTCTGTCGACTCTGGGGGATGGTCCTTGTCTCTTCAACTTCTGTTCCTTGTCTCCTTGGTGATCTTTGCGTGGCATGACATTCATCTTCCCTCATCTCTGCTTGGTTCTCTGTGCCTACTCTGCTATTTTTATATCTCAGCAGTGATTGGCTTAAAACACATCCTACACTGATACTGTCTCATTAACATAACAAAGAAAAACCCATTCTCAAGTGGGATTATAACCACAGGTATGGGGTTAGGATTTACAACCCATATTTTTGGGGGAGCAATTCAATCCATAACATGGGGTCACCATGAGTCAGAGTGAACTCGATGGCAACTGGTTACTGGTTCTAACCCAAGAAAGTTTCTCTATGATCATCTTAGTATATAACTACTGCTAACCAAGCTCCATTAATACCAATACCTTCAGATTCTTTACTAAAATGGAGCCTCGGATACCACCAAACAGTGTTTTTTTTCCCCAATTTATGCTCTCTGTTTCAGTTGGTATCTAACCTCCCCACAGATTGGCAGGGTCCCTGCAGTATTACACCAAAAAGCCTCAAGTCCAGGGAGAAATTAAGGATAAATACAAATGCCTGGAAATAACACACATCTGAATAGCATATTAAAGTTTGAAAAATATTTCCACGTATATTATCCCATATAATTCTTAAAACCATCTGGGAACTCATGTTATTCTTCTCTTCATTTTATGGATAAAGAAACTGATTGTCACTCTGGAAAGATAAAACTGAGATTCAAGTGCAGGTCACCTAAATCCAGATGGTAGGCTCTGTCAACCACATCACACTGCTGTTACCTGGATTTAAAATTATGCAGTCTTATTTTTTTCATATTCTGGTATATATTTGGTGATTGTCCACATGATAAGGGAGACTTGATTTCTAAAGCAAAATATATAAACTAACTCAAGCAATGAAACAGGCTGTTTTTCACCACTACACTATTTGGAAAAAGTTGTAGTCCAAAAGTTTTCAACTCTGGCGGCACAATAGAATATCTGAATCACTTTATAATCCTGATTCCCAGTCCACACTACAAACTTATTAAGTCAGAAATTATGACATGGGACCAACGCAACAGTATTTTTTGAAGCTCCTTATGTGATTCCATGTGCAACCAAGGTTGAAGTCACTGTTGTTGGCAGTAAAACCTCCAAGTCTTGGGTCCCTTTTCCTCTCACCTTCTTGATTTTTGAGATCAAAAAGACCCTGGCTGGCAACTCTATAATGTCACCTAGATGGTGGAGTAAGAAACTCCACACTCCTGTCCCTCCACAGACATATCAAAAACCAAGCAGAAACTGCCAGAGCCAACCTTAGCAGAACTTTGGTAAAAAGTCAAAGGTTCCCATCAACCAAGCAAATCAAGAAAAAGAAAACCACAAAATGTTAGAAAAGCTCTGTGGCCTTTTTTTTTTTTTCTCCCCTGGCCTGTGAACCACCACTCCCTGGCTCGGCAACCATTTTTGAGGTAGTAGTCAACGTTTCCACCTTGGAACATTGTCCCTGGATCCAGAGGGAGCAGAGAAGACCTTATTCACAAATTACTGTGTCTGTCTGTTGTAACCTGTCAGGTGGCTCCCTCAAGGACTGAAGCAAAGGCTTGTCTGTGGTCCATCTTGGAACTCATGAAGGGCGGGAAAAGCTTAGGCATTGCTGAAACACTGTAAAGTGATCCGTTAGCCTGTAGGTGCCAAGAGCAAAACAGTGCAACTGGGGCACACAACAGAACACCTAAGGCCAAGGAGGAAGAGCCAGGAAGACAGTTTCTTTGGGAAATTGGCACTCAAAACACCTGTGTATGTAGGGCAATCCAGAAAGCCACCCACCTGCCCAGGGAAAGACAGCTCAGAAAACATGAGGGGGAAACCCTGAGTTTTCACCTTGGGCCCAGCTCACGGCAACCAGCAAAGACTGGAAATTTTTTTTTCCTACTGTTTTTCTTCGGTTTAATGGTTTTGTTTTTTCTTTTTTATATTTTAAATTTGAAATTCAAGGAAATGTCTGTCTGAACATTACCTAAATATAAGCTAAAGGAACAGAGATTTCATTGAACATACATGTCAAGAAATCCAGCCTTTGCAATGTTTCGAAAAGCCAATGAATCAATGGACTAAAACAGCCTTCAATTTAAAAAAATAAATAAATAAACAAGCACATGATGAGGGTAGAGAATCTGATTTCCAGAGTTCCCACATTATAATATCTAAATGTCCCATTTTCAACAACTACAAAATCACAGGCATACAGAGAAACAAGAAAGAATGGCTCATTCAAAGAACAAAATAAAGTAACAGACACCATCCCTGAGGAAGCACAGGTATCAGACTTACTAGACAAATACTTTAAAACAACTGTCTTAAATATGCTCAAAGAGCTAAAGGAAAACATGTGCAAAGAACTAAAGGAAATCAGTAAAACAATGCATGTACAACAGCATAGTCACCAGCTTAACAGTCCTTGTCTCCTATGCCTTCATCCTGTCCAGCGTCCTCCACATCAGCAGCACACAGGGCAAGACCAAAGTCCTCGGCACCTGCAGCTCCCACCTTATAGCAGTAAGAATGTTCTGTGGATCAGCTGTGTTCATGTGCCTTAAACCCTCCACAGCCAGTTCCCTGGCCCAAGACAACATGACCTCCATGTTTTATCCCACAGTGACCCCCATGCTGAACCCCGATCTACAATCTGATATATGAAGAGATAAAAGATGTTGTGCCGAAAAAACTGAGGGAAAATTGTTTTGTTGTGAAAGTAATTATTCACTCCAGAGTTGAAAGTGGAATGTAAATATAGGAGAGAGGTCCTCTGGAGGGTCACATAACCATGGATGAGGAAAGGCAGCTGTCCACATGGCTTTTCTTTACAGTGTTCAGTTAGTCATACTCCTAGGGATACTCTCAGACACAGACCTTCCTCTGTCCTGGCTCCATCTCAGATGTTCCTAACGTGTACTGACCGCAGGTACCATCCCACCCCTCTTCCCTAATCATCCTTCTCCTCCTCCTCCTCCACTTCCTCATCTCCTATAATCAATTCTCTTATTTCTTCCCCTTGTATTTTAGGCTGTCCCTTCCTGAAATTCCTTTAATAATGTTAAAGAAAAATTTATCCCAAACTTAGACAATGCACATTGATGATTAATTCTTTGATATCCAAGATAGAGCATTTTCCAAAATCTGCAGGACCCTAATCTGACACTCTGAGAATATCACAGTATATTTGATAGACACTGATAAAGGGGTAGACATTTGATAGCCTTGTAAGGTTAGAGTTTTACATAAATTGATGTCATTATAGTTTGCATAGCCCAATGAAGGGGCTAATCCTATTGAGAATATGAGTTTATTGCCCCATAGGATGTTATCCAGTCATATACCTAATGTGGTGGCATCCTTCTCCTAACTTATCTGCATGTATGTGTGCGTGATTGTGTGTGTGTGTGTGTGTGTGTGTGTGTGTGTGTATGTCCTTATACCTCAAATTCTCTTCAAACCAGCTTCTTTGTCTTCTTGTTGGTTGCCTCATTAATAAATGAAATATAAATTTGACAAGTTCTAATAGCAAATAGATGTTTTAGTTGAGCTTTTGAAAAGTTAGTAGTAATAATATGAACAGTTAACATTTTATTGGATGCTTAATATGAGCCAGACACTATACTAAATGTTTATATACTTTATTTCATTTAATTCTTAATGAAATAGATTCTTATTATACTAATCTCACAACTGAGAAAATGGAAATTTACAGAGGTTTTTCTAGAAATCCAGAAGATAATTTTCTAAAAGTGACTAAAGTGGCAGCCCCAGGAAGCAAATTCAAATTGTCTTATTCTAGTAACCAAATCTTTAACCAGTAACCAGTTGCTATCAAGTTGATTCTGACATTTGGCTACCCCGTGTGTGTCAGAGTAGAACTGTACCGCATAGAATTTTCTTTGACTGTTTGTCAGAAGTCAATCAGCAGGCCTTTCTTGCAAGGCAGCTCAATATGGACTCAATCTTTTGGTTATCAACCAAGTGTATTAATCATTTGCACCACCCAAGGACTCCTAACCAAATCTTTAACCACCGATTACCCATTTTCTCTGAGTATTGGCCTAATGATTTTCCATATTCATGCACTTCAAATGTCAGTACCTCCTAAAAAATAACTTCCTCAGAACCCTTCTTTCCTCTGTCTTCCCTAACTCCCTCACTTGAGCGGAATCTTCCACATGACCAGGGAGGGGATACACTTTACTGCAAAATCTCCTGTCCTGCAAGTGATATTGCTGATACCAGATGGATCTTGGCTGAAAGCAGAGAATACCAGAAAGATGTTTACCTGCATTTTATTGGCTACTCAAAGGCATTTGACTGTGTGGATCATGAAAAATTATGGGTAACATTGTGAAGAATGGGAATTCCAGAACATTTAATTGTGCCCATGAGGAACCTGTACATAGATCAAGAGACAGTTGTTCCAACAGAACAAGGGGATACTGCGTGATTTAAAGTCAGTAAAGGTGTGCATCAAGGTTGTATCTTTCATCAAATTTATTCAATCTATATGCTGAGCAAATAATCTGAGAAGCTGGACTATATGAAGAAGAACATGGCATCAGGATTGGAGGAAGACTCACTAACAGTCTGCAATATGCAGATGGCACAAGCTTGTTTGCTGAAAGTGAAAAGGACTTGAAGCACTTACTGATGAAGAGCAAAGACTACAGCCTTCAGGATGGATTATACCTCAACATAAAGAAAACAAAAATCCTCACAAGTGGACCAATAAGCAACATCATGAAAAAAAGAGAAAATGTTGAAGTTGTCAAGAATTTCATTTTACTTGGATTCACATTCAACGCCCATGGAAGCAGCAGTCAAAAAATCAAACAATGTATTGCATTGAGCAAATCTGCAAAAGACCTCTTTAAAGTGTTCAAAAGCAAAGATATCACTTTAAAGACTAAGATGTGCCTGACCCAAGCCATGGAACTTTCGATTGCCTCATATGCATGTGAAAACTAGACAGTGAATAAGGAAGACTAAAGAAGAATCTATGCCTTTGAATTATGTTGTTGGTGAAGAATATTGAATATCCATGGACTGCCAAAGAATGAACAAATCTGTCTTGGAAGAAGTATAGCCAGAATGCTCCTTAGAAGCAAGGATGATGAGACTTCATCTCATTTACTTTGGACATGTTATCAAGAGGGACCAATCCCTGGAGAAGGACATCATGCTTGGTAAAGTAGAGGGTCAATAAAAAAGACGAAGACCCTGAACAAGATGGATTGACACAGTGGCTGCAACAATGGGCTCAAACATAGTAAACGAATAATTCCATTTATAAGGATCAACACAAAACTGGTTTTTATGAGGCAGAGGTTAAAGATGCCCCAAATGTCCAACTTTTCCAAACTCCTGCTCCTCCTCCTCTCTGTACTCTCCCTCCCATCTTTGGGTTCTGTAATCCATTGCAATGTCTCACAGAGCTCACAAACTGTATTAAGGAAATGGCTCACATGGTTGTGGAGGCTGGTGAGTCCCAAATCCGTAGGTCAGGCATTGGTTTGTCCCGACACATGTGGCTGCAGAGGCTGACGAACCCAAACCGGCAGGTGAAATGACAGGCTGCTGGCTCACAAGGCTTCGGAAGCTGGCAAATGAGGTCAGATGATAGGCCACTGGCCCACAGGGCTGCAGAAGCTGGGGAATCCCAGAATATGTAGTCAGACTGCAGGCTACTGTTTCAAGCCCCAAGAACCAGAGGTTAGACGGTTAGGAACCAGTCATAGGATCCAGATACAGAGAGCGAAAGCCCCACCAGGGCACCAACATATATACCTTGGATGCAGGTCACACCCAAGGAAGGGCGTAACTTGAGTAAGGGTGGGACTTGAGTCATGCCCTCCTGCAAGGCTTTGACTCAAGATACACCCTGCACCATTCTTGCCTCATTAACATGTAGAGGTTAGGATTTACATCACAAAATGGAAGACAACCGTACAATACCAGGAATCATGGCCTAGACAGGTTGACACATAACCCCAGCCATCACAGGTTCCATATACCTTATTTGCATAGTCCCATTCAGTCATTGTGTGTTAGTCACAAAGACCATGGCTAGAAGGGCCACATCAAGTAATTCATTACACTGCACATAGCAACGATCGTAAGGATGGTGCAGGACCAGGAAGCATTTCTTTCTGTTAAACATAGGGTCACTAGGAGTTGGAACTGACTCAACAGCACCTAACAACAATATTATTCTTAAACAGAAGAAATGGCGAGAAGGAGAGAATCTGTGTTCATGGCAAAAAAGGAAGACGAGTGCTTTTAAAAAGTGAAATAAATTATTGCGAGGAGACAAATTTCCTTCACCATGGTAAACAGGATCAGAAGGCTGCCAAAAGTTTTGAAAACAGGCTGTGTTCATTAAACTTGAAAACAAGATATGTTCCTCAATCATGAAAACAGGATACTTTCATTCATTTTGAAAACAGGATATGTTTATTAACTTCTATTGTTTTCTTAAAGAATAAATTTGAAGTGAAAGTTAATAATGAAGCAAGTCTTTCTGGTTTCAGTGGGCCTGAGCACCTAGAAACAATCATGTAAAACAAACAACTACTTCTAAAGGTTAGTTTAAAGCATAGTTTAAAACTATTTATTTGTTATAGTGCATAAATTTCTAACAATATTTAACAAGATGACCGTTTGTGTCTTGGGTAAGAGAACTCTATATTTTCATAATGCAAAACTTACAATTTTTTTTTATTGTACTTCAGGTGAAGGCTACAGAACAAATAGTTTCTCATGAAACAGTAGTACACATATTGCTTTATGACATTGGTTAACAACCCCACAACATGTCAACCCTCTCCCTTCTCGACGTTTTTTTTTTTTTGGTGAAAATATACATAGCCAAAGTTACACCATTTCAAAAATTTCTACATGCATAGTTCAGTGACATCGACTATGCTCTTCCAATTGTGCTGCTATTCTCACTTTAGATGATGAAGGCTTACAGAACAAAATAGTTTCTCATTTAACAGTACACATGTTGCCCTATGACAATGGTTAACAACCTCACAAAACATCAACACTATCCTTACTCAACCTTGGGGTCCCTATCACCAGCTTCCTTGTCCCCTTCTGCCTTCTGGCCCTTGTCCCTGGACTGCTGTACCTCGTAAGTCCCATTTGGTTTTATGGGGCTGTCCACTCCCCGGCTGAACGGTGAACCTTGGAGATGACTTCACCACTGAGCTAAAAGGGTGTTCGGGGGCCATACT